>NC_136873.1:20228809-20341309 GCF_951799975.1 Gobius niger | reverse complement strand
TCGGACTCCATGTCCCCCGCCTCCCTCGGAATCTGGATGAAGCTCTTCCGGAGGTGGGAGTTGAAGACCCCACTGACAGAGGGATCCGCCAGACGTGCCCAGCAGACCCTCACAACACGCTTGGGCCTGCCAGGTCTGACCGGCTTCCTCCCCTGCCAGCGGATCCAGCTCACCACCAGGTGGACATATCATAAAACATAAATAAATTGTAAAATGCTTATTTGAACCATTTCATTTCAAATAAAATAAAATAAATCAAAATCTATGAAGCTTTTGTGTCCAGTTCTCTGGAACAACATTTGATTCACATATTTATTGATATTTATCTAAACCCTGTTCATTATTCTGTGTTATCGTCACGTTCACTTTTCTCCTTGTGTTGTAACTTTCAAACCTGTTGAACCTTGACCCGTGTCTTGCTCAGAGGCAGCAGTAAAACTGTGACGTTGTCGGCAGGATTCGAACCTGCGCGGGGAGACCCCAATGGATTTCTAGTCCATCGCCTTAACCACTCGGCCACGACAACTGCTGCTGCTGTGAGTCTGCGGAGAGAGAGAGGAGAGGAGAGGGGAGGAGAGGGGAGGAGAGAGGGGGGAGTGAGGGGGGAGTGAGGGGGGAGTGAGGGGGAGAGAGCGAGAGGAGGAGAGTGGGGAGGGAGGGAGGGGGAGGAGGAGAGTGAGGAGAGAGCGAGAGGAGGAGAGTGGGGGAGAGCGGGAGAGAGGGAGAGGAGAGTGAGGAGAGAGCGAGAGGAGGAGAGTGGGGAGAGAGGGGGAGAGAGCGAGAGGAGGAGAATGGGGAGGCAGGGGGAGGAGGAGAGTGGGGAGAGAGGGGGAGGAGGAGAGTGAGGAGAGAGCGAGAGGAGGAGAGTGGGGCGGGAGGGGGTGAGAGCGAGAGGAGGAGAATGGGGAGGGAGGGGGAGAGGGAGAGAGGAGGAGAGTGAGGAGAGAGCGAGAGGAGGAGAGTGGGGCGGGAGGGGGAGAGAGCGAGAGGAGGAGAATGGGGAGGGAGGGGGAGGAGGAGAGTGGGGAGAGAGGGGGAGGAGGAGAGTGAGGAGAGAGCGAGAGGAGGAGAGTGGGGAGGGAGGGGGAGAGAGGGGGAGAGGGGGGAGAGAGGGGGAGAGGGGGGAGAGAGGGGGAAAGGGGGACATCATTGACATCAGTTTCAACATAAATTTGCTCAAATAATTACTAGAACAGCTAAAAAGAAAAGAAAGACTGATCAAAATAGTTTGGATATAATCACTAAATCAATTATTAAAACTCAACGTTCAGCTGCTTTCACTGCCAGAGGGATAAGAATGTTTTTGAAAAGTCAAACCGGCAAAACTCGTCAGATCGGGTCAAAAAGTAGCGTTCGATACATTGGAAATATTCAATCAGTAGTTTTTCTTCCACAGTTTCCATCTGAATCCCTGATATACCCACGAATATAACCAGCCAGCAACCAACCAGTGCGGGTTAATACTTCCTGTCATTTTAAATAAAATAAAAAATTGTTTATGATTTAAAGAAGAAATCTTGAATAATCATGCTGAGCGGGTTTCATTAAAACAGATTGTGGAGCTAACGTACCATTTGTTAGCGTCACATTAGCGCTAGCCTTTAGCTTCAGGGCTAAAACACTTACAAACACAGAAGTCTCCTCCGGTGAAGTATTTACATCCTGAGTAAAGATTGTTTATTTTTACAATGAGGACATGGATGACTCCCCACAGGAATAAAAGACACATCTCCTCTGCTTTACCTCTACGCGTGTCACTTCCTGTCTGTCCAATAAGGAAGTGAAACAATGAAAATCACACACACAAAAACATCACAAAGAAATGTCAGACTAATGAAAACTGGGTCAAGTTTTTAAGTATAATTATGTTGCGTATAATTGTGTTAACTGTGTTTTAAAAATGGTGTCTAATGTGTCGTGCAACAAATTGAAATTTACGTCTAAAATTGTGCTTTGTTTGTTTTGTTTTGTTGTGGTCCTTATATTGGTTGACACGATGACACACATTATTTATCTTCATTTACACATTCATGACTTTATGTTTCCTTATGTTCCTTATTCTGAGTTATCTTCTCGTTCTCTTTGACTTCTTGTATTGTTTTCATGATCTTTTTCAAACCTGTTGAACCTTGACCCGTGTCTTGCTCAGAGGCAGCGGTAAAACTGTGACGTTGTCGGCAGGATTCGAACCTGCGCGGGGAGACCCCAATGGATTTCTAGTCCATCGCCTTAACCACTCGGCCACGACAACTGCTGCTGCTGTGAGTCTGCGGAGAGAGAGAGGAGAGGGGAGGGGCGGGGGAGAGAGGGGAGGGGCGGGGGAGAGAGGGAGGGGCGGGGAGAGAGGGAGGGGCGGGGGAGAGAGGAGAGGAGAGGGGAGGGGCGGGGGAGAGAGGAGGGGCGGGGAGAGAGGGAGGGGCGGGGGAGAGAGGGGAGGGCGGGGAGAGCGGGGGAGGGGCATGGGAACCAGAAACCTGTCCCACAAACTGCACTCACGATCACAGGTCCAAGTTCAGAGGGACAGAGGCTGTGCAATTCTGCTGACGAAAATGAGACTAAAAGTAAATTAAAACTGTGACTAAAATCCTTAGATCGACTCAAAATAGAAGTCGATAAAAATGAAAAGAAGGGGCTAAAAACATGTGAACCTGAGCCTTTAAATCCACAGATGCACAGATATTAATAATGAATAATGCAATATAAAGAGCGCTTTTCCAGACGCTCAAAGTTGATTTACAATCCATCCATCCATCCATCCATCCATCAATTTTCGTCCACTTGTCCGTTGCTGGGTCGTGGGGGCAGTAGTTGGAGCTGCACCAGCCCCTGTGGCTCCTCCTGCAGGTGGTGGGTCCACAGAAGGACGGCCTCATGGTTCTCACCGGGCCTGTTGGTCTCTCATGAGGGGCTTCTGAACCGCTCTGTGTCTGACCCGTCACCTATAGGACCTGTTTGCCCTGGGAGACCCTACAGGAGCACGAAGCCCCCGACAACAGAGCTCCAGGATCATTCGGGTGCTCAAACCCCTCCACCAAACCCCTTGTACATTTTTCATTCACTCCATATTTGGTGATGGTAAGTTACTATTGTAGCCACAGCTGCCCTGGGGTAGACTGACGGAAGTGAGGCTGCCAATCTGCACCATCAGCCCCTCCGACCACCACCAACCACTCACACACTACATTCACCCAGGCTTCCTGCTGTTCCCAAACGGTCTCCCATCCCAGCACCGACCAGGCCCCTCCTGAGGTCTGACAGGATGGGGCAGAGTGAAGGCGGCCTGACCTGAAGCACCTGCCCCTTTACCTTGTGCCCTTTAAAGTGTTAGAATGTGCAAAATCAACCACCTGGTCTTGAATTTCGATGTAAAGTCAGTAATAATATGCATTTTTTGGTAAAGTCTTTCCTTCCCAGATCTCGGTCACTAATCAGAGTCTAGTGTCCTCCTGCGCTAACCAATGAGACGAGCTTTCCCTGCGCTCTGCATTTTGCAAACCAAGAAGGGTTAGGGTTAAAGAGGTGAGGAATTTTCTGTTCATTTCACTCTATCTCTCCTCACTTTGCAAACTTGCACAGTATCACTTTAAGTGCCCTTATATATATATATTTATTTTATTTTTCTATAAATATTTGGCCTACGACTAATGCTCAACAGGTTCAAATGGTGCTGCTCTTCTGTGGACCTGCCCTTTAATGTCTGTGCACATCACTGATGCTAACAGTTATTACTCCAGTTATTACTTACAAAAATAGCATTCAACATAACAAAATACACTTAAAAAGAAGTTTTCCATTGCAGATAAATGTTCTTAAGCTGTCATCTGTACTTTGTAGTCAACGTTTTGTGGACGCTCTCATCCATGTTTGATCATTAGTCAAAGCTTCTTGGGCAAGAGGCGAAACTTTAACCTACCAGGTACAGATGATGGCTCAACAAGAAAGAGACAGACATTTTCAATTACACAATGAATAATCCAACAATATTCTAATATGATACTAATAACTTTATTTATTTTTAAACTGAAGGAGGCTCATCACAAGTGGTGAAAGATAAGAGAAGGCAAGGTGCTTTAAGTGTGTTGCCTTAAAAGTCCTATATCATGCAAAATCGACTTTTTGGAGCTTTTAGCCGTGTTGTTTTGCTATTTCCTTCTCAAAAACAGCCCCAGAGTGTTTTTAGCTTCATTCAGTAATCCTCCTGAATCCTGCTCTCTGAGCAGCTGCTCCGCCCTCTGCTGGAAAACCACTGAGTTGTGACACTCTGACGTTTTTTACGTCATAGTGTCAAACAGGAAGTGCACAACTTCTGTAATGTAATGCCTTACAGCCTGATTTTAATTTATAGCACACACACTAACACACACACGCTAACACACACGCAAATACACACACGCTATCACACAAGCTAACACACACACTAACACACAAGCTAACACACGCACGCTAACACACACAAGCTAACACACACACTAACACACAAGCTAACACACGCACGCAAATACACACACGCTATCACACAAGCTAACATACGCACGCAAACACACACACGCTAACACACAAGCTAACACACACGCAAACACACACATGCTAACACACAAGCTAACACACACACGCAAACACACATGCTAACACACACACGCAAACACACACACGCTAGCACACAAGCTAACACACGCTAACACACACAAGCTTGTGTGTTAGCGTGTGTGTTAGCATGTGTGTTAGCATGTGTGTTAGCATGTGTGTTAGCATGTGTGTTAGCATGTGTGTTAGCGTGTGTGTGTTAGCTTGTGTGTTAGCGTGTGTGTGTTAGCTTGTGTGTTAGCTTGTGTGTGTTAGCGTGTGTGTGTTAGCGTGTGTGTGTTAGCGTGTGTGTTAGCGTGTGTGTTAGCATGTGTGTTAGCATGTGTGTTAGCGTGTGTGTTAGCTTGTGTGTGTTAGCGTGTGTGTGTTAGCGTGTGTGTGTTAGCGTGTGTGTTAGCGTGTGTGTGTTAGCGTGTGTGTTAGCGTGTGTGTGTTAGCTTGTGTGTTAGCTTGTGTGTTAGCCATTTATGAAGCTGTGTTGCAGATGTCGACTCCTTATAACTGCATCGTGAAGTAACTTCACTTATAGCAGTGATATTTATATTTCTTTTACTGCTAATAATGCATGGGCAAATCCGCTCGGAGAGAGGGGGCGGAGTTAACTGAATCGAAGCGTCTTGTCTTCCGGGTTTGCAAAATACCCCCCAGAAAATACTTATAATTCTCACAAAAAATAGTACTCCATAGTGGTAGAGGTACAATATATCATATCAATGCCTATACTTTACTTTGGGATGGCTAAAATAGCAGGATACCGATCCTTTAAGAAACTCCCTTTCCACCTTAATGCTTTTTTCTCCTTCCCTTCTTGTTGGTGCTCTGGTCGGTAAAATCATCGTCGTCTGATTCCTGGGCAAACTCAAAATTGCCCTGTCTCTTGCCTCTCCTCTTCTCAGCTTTGGTGTGTTGTTTGTTCGCCTGTCTCTGAGCTTTAGCGTTGGTCTTTGTTGCCACGTTCTCCTCTGCTGGGACGCTGTTGTCATGATCATTCCTGGGCCTGGATGATTTTGGATCAATGGACAGTTCGTATTCAGCACTTCTGAACTCAACATCGACCGCTTTAACGTCTCCCTGCTTGTTTTGTCGCTTCTTTTTCTTGTTTTTCGTACTATTGGTAGGTGTCTCGGGAAGGATCTCTGCAGTCTGGTCCTCCATGTTTATAACATCTTGGTCCTCATCAATGGCGTCTTTTGGAGCTTCTGTTTGGGACTCACCCTGAACATCAGACTGGAGTATTACACTGGGATCCTCCTCAAATCCAGCCCCTTTAGCTGTGTTATCCACATTATCCACAGCTTCCTTGTTTGCCGGCTTTCTTCTCCTCTTTTTCTTTCCTTTGTAGGGGCAGGGAGTTTCATCCTCCGTTGTTTTCTTGGGCTTTGCTGCACTGGATTCTGTGGACTCCCCTGAAGCCTCATTACAGTCCTGAACCTCATTCGTCACATCCTTCATGTTTAAAGCACATTGCCCCTCAGTGATACTGTCCTGTACTATAGGTACTTCATGGGACTCCGATACTGCATCTTGCTCGTCAATCTGAACATGTGCAGCGTAAGCCACCTCAGCCACTGTTGTTTCTAAAGGCTCTGGTGAACTGTGCTCTGGAACGTCCCATAACGACTCCGTATTGGGGTCCTCATACCTTGGTCCTTGGTCCTCATCAATGGTGTCTTCAGGTTTTGGAGCTTCTGTTTGGGACTCTGAAGCTGGTTCTGTTTTATCGACCGCAGTCGGTGAAGCTGCTGGTGTTTCTGGAAGAATCGCTGTCCTCTGGTCTTCGGCGATGACGTCTTCATCTTTTGGAGCTTCTGTTTGGGACTCTGCGGTTGCTGTGTTGCTATAGTCCGCCTGGCCGTCAGACTGGAGCAGTGCAGTGTTATCCTCCATCATGTGAGTATCATTACTAACGCTCAGGGACTCTGCTGAAAACTCCTGTTCATCAGGCACTTCGGCAGCTTGCTTCTGTGCCCGATTTTTTCTCCCTTTTCTCTTCCCTGTGTTGGCGCTGGACGTTTCAGCCAGGGCAGCTTCACTGACCTCTTGCCTCTCTACCTCAGAAGGGTCAGTAGGCGTTTCCACTACCTTTGATGTTAGCTCGTCCATTGCACAATCGCTCTCGGCAGCCGTTGGTGCTTCAGGAATGGCCTGTGGTTCAGTCAGTGAAGCTGCCGGCGGCTCTGGAGGCATCTCTCTTCCATTTTCCTCCGTTTTTAAAACATCCTGACCTTGAATTATGGTGTCTTGAACCTCAGGAGTTTCTGCTTGAACATCTGAAGGATTGTCTCCTGGTACTGTACTGCTGTCACTCTGATTTTCAGTCTGGACCAGCGCAGTGTTGGTCGCCTCAACTTCAGCCTCTGTTTTTGTTCTGGGCTCTGATGAACTGTGCTCTGTAGCCTCCCACGAAGACTGGACCTCATTCTCCTGAACATTAGTTCCTGGTGTCTCTGGGGGAGTCGCCGTACTTTGGGCCTCCATGTCGAAAGCACCTTGGACTTCAGTGATGCCACCTTCATCCTCTGCTGTGTCTGCTTGGGACTCTGTGACGCTGCAGTCAATCCGGTCTTCAGTCTGGAGCATCGCAGTGTGTTCCTCCTCAACTTGAGTGTTTTTCGCCATGTCTTGGTTCTCTGTTAGACACTCATTTGTATCCATTACTGCACCAGCTTGCTTGTTTGCCTGCCTTTTTCTCCTTTTTCTCTTTGGTTCTGGTATTTTTCCCTTGGGCTCCGCTAAACTGGTTTCTGTAGCTTCCCTCTGAACCTGAACCTCCATGATTAAAACACCTTGGCCCTCAGTGGTAGTGTCTTGTACATGGGGGACGTCTGCTTGAGTCTCTGAAGCACTGTCCACTGCTGTGGCACTGGAGATGACCATGTCCTCAATCTGGAGAAGTGCCGTGTTGTCAACCTTAACTTGAACGTCTTTATTTGTGTCCTGATTCTCTACTGGATGCTCCTGTGTATCCTGGACCACATCTGTTACTTCAGCCGCTGGCTTTTCCTGCTCTGTTATCATATTCTTTGTTTTGTTACTGTTGGGAGGTGTAGACTGTTCTTCAAGGGGCTGCTGTGGTTCTTTTATATTCCCCATGGTCTCAGAAGGATCATTCAGACCCTTTTGAGAGGAATTCTCCACCTGGACCGTCACAATACAGTGGTAGAAGTTGTCGCCAGACTGGACACTTTCTGCAGGCATACCCAGTTCAATCTGGGTCACCTCTATCTGATCCTCCCCGGTCACCCGTGTGATTTTAGGCTCAGGGATTAAACCGCTGGAGCTTTCATCGATATTGAATAAAAGCTCAGTACTTCTCTTCTTTTTCAGCAGTTGCAACAAGAGCTGCTCCCTGGAGCTCCACTCCTCAGCAGCTCTGGCAAACTCTAGTTGCTTCTCGTGAGTGGCCTTTTTCTGTTCTTCAAATTTCTGTGTCGACTGCATCTCCCTCTCTTGTAGGACACGCCTCTCTTCTGCCCATTGCATCTCTCTGTCCTGGAGGGTCTGTACCGACTGCATCTCTCTGTCCTGGAGGGTCTGTACCGACTGTATCTCCCTCTCTTGTAGGACACGCCTCTCTTCTGCCCATTGCATCTCTCTGTCCTGGAGGGTCTGTACTGACTGCATCTCCCTCTCTTGTAGGACACGCCTCTCTTCTGCCCATTGCATCTCTCTGTCCTGGAGGGTCTGTACTGACTGCTTCTCCCTCTCTTGTAGGACACGCCTCTCCTCTGCCCATTGCATCTCTCTGTCCTGGAGGGTCTGTACTGACTGCATCTCCCTCTCTTGTAGGACACGCCTCTCTTCTCCCCATTGCATCTCTCTGTCCTGGAGGGTCTGTGCCGACAATATCTCCTTCTCTTGTAGGACACGCCTCTCCTCTGTCCATTGCATCTCTCTGTCCTGGAGGGTCTGTACTGACTGCATCTCCCTCTCTTGTAGGACACGCCTCTCTTCTGCCCATTGCATCTCTCTGTCCTGGAGGGTCTGTGCCGACTGCATCTCCCTCTCTTGTAGGACACGCCTCTCTTCTGCCCATTGCATCTCTCTGTCCTGGAGGGTCTGTGTCGACTGCATCTCCCTCTCTTGTAGGACACGCCTCTCTTCTGCCCATTGCATCTCTCTGTCCTGGAGGGTCTGTGCCGACTGCATCTCCCTCTCTTGTAGGACACGCCTCTCTTCTGCCCATTGCATCTCTCTGTCCTGGAGGGTCTGTGTTGACTGTATCTCCCGCTCTTGTAGGACACGCCTCTCCTCTGCCCATTGCATCTCTCTGTCCTGGAGAGATTCTGCTAGGTGGACCTCTCTCTCCTGTCGTAGGCCACGCTTGGCCTCAAACAATGCGTCAAAGATTTTCTCCATAGTTCCTACTTGAACAGAAGTTTGTTTGTAAGAAACAGAGTGAATTGTCAAACTCTCGGTCTGGTCAAAAGTGCCTTTGCGAACGGTTTGAGTGATCCTGGGTGAATGTGCCTTGGAAGAAGGTCCATATGCTAATGAGGGTCTGTCCTGATAGAACTCTACATGTCAACAGAACACGGCCCACTGTTGCTTGGTTACAAGGTGCATTCCGTACTTATATCTTTAAATGGTCAAAATAGGTTACGTTCAGCTGGAGGGCTGGTGCCAATAGAATCTCTGGAATTGCCCATATATGGTCATGTTCTGCTCTAAGGCTACAGCATATGACACATTAAACACAATTTTTACTAAAACAGTTATAAGACACTTATATTTAAGGTTTTGCTAAAGATTGTACTCAGCTTTCTTTAGGTTTTCTGATGTTTATAGATTCACTTCCTTATTGGACACCGACA
The DNA here is from genome assembly GCF_951799975.1 of Gobius niger. Lineage (NCBI taxonomy): Eukaryota > Metazoa > Chordata > Actinopteri > Gobiiformes > Gobiidae > Gobius > Gobius niger. Next base: position 20,331,911 of record NC_136873.1, on the reverse strand, counting down.
GGAAGTGACATAGATGAAGGCAAATAATTTCAAACTGTTGCCGTGCCGACCATGTGAAGTCAATGGGAAATGACTGCTTTACCTGAATCTTTGGCTGTGTCCGAATGTCCACACTACTCCCTATACAGTGGTCAGGCCATTCTGTAGGGGTGTCCGAATGTCCAGAGGCAAAAAAAAAGTGAGCAGCGGTGGTCACTACACAGGTCAATATAGACCACAATGCACTGCGAGAGTCAGAGGAGAACAGAGACAGGTCTTTGAACTAAACAATACGACGTACTTCTCACCAATAAACCACTTGAATAGAGACGATGACGATGAAAAGTTGCTAATGTTAACACTGACCTTGAGTTTGGTCGGGCTTTATTATTTCCGGAGTTTGGCCATCTTTACGTAGACGTAGTCACTCATTCTGCTGGCGTGCTGACCTACTTTCTGCATGCCTTTCTAACACTGGGCTGATGTGTTTTTTTTTGGTGATGATAGTTTTAATTTTAAATGTCAAATAAAATGTCTGTAAAAGTGCCTAGACTGTCAACCTTCATAAAATAAACAATTGTAATAATAAATTAATTCTGATTTTTTTAAAAGTTTCTGCAGCCACGTGTGACGTCACTCAGCGAGGAGAAAACAGTGGCTTCTTGTCCGAAACACAAACAGAATCAGTGACTATACAGTCTCAATGAGGGGTCAGGGACAGGGTGGACATTCGGACACTATGTCCTGTCCTGTCAGCAGCTTCAAAATTCAAATAAAAATAACTTTCTACAAAACATTTCTTAATTAAAATGGCTGTTAACTAAAGTAAAATGATAATTATGCAACCAATGTTATCCTTCTAAATAAGTCATATTTTCAAAAGCATTAAAACCTGTGTCGGTGTTTCACTTCTACTGGACAATCTGCTGTGAAAAACACCCATAAGGATCCAATTTTGACTTGACTTTATTTGCATGTGATAAATACACTGCTCACAAAAACTTAGGGCACACTCAAAAAACACAATGTAACTCCAAGTCAGTCAAATTTCTGGGATATCAGACTGTCCAGTGAGGAAGCCACGCTTATTGTGAATCAGTTTCACTTGGTGTTGTGGAAATTAAACAGACACAGGTGGAAACGAGAGGCAATTAGCAAGATCACTCCAAAAGAGGAACCACAGACCATTTCCCTGTCTTCATCCTTTGGACCGTATTTTTGGAACACTTTTGCATTTGTCCAGTGTTCTCACCACTAGAGGTATCATGAGGAGCATCTACAACCCACAGAAGCTGCTCAGGGAGTGATGCTCATCCAAAATGGCACGTCCATTCATGCTGTGGCAAGAAGGTTTGCTGTGTCTCCCAGCGCAGTGTCCAGAGCATTGAGGAGATACCAGGAGACAGGCAGGTACACCAGGAGACCTGGGGGGGGCGACCGAGGTCAACAACCCAGCAGCAGGACCGCTATCTGCTCATGTGTGCACGGAGGAACAGGAGAAGCACTGCCCGAGCCCTACAAAATGACCTCCAGAGGGCCACAAATGTGCATGTTGGTCCTCAAACGGTCAGAAACCGACTCCATGAGGGGGGTATGAGGGGGGTATGAGGGGGGTATGAGGGGGGTATGAGGGGGGTATGAGGGCGGTATGAGGGGGGTATGAGGGTGGTATGAGGGGGGTATGAGGGGGGTATGAGGGGGGTATGAGGGTGGTATGAGGGCGGTATGAGGGGGGTATGAGGAGGGTATGAGGGGGTATGAGGGGGGTATGAGGGGGGTATGAGGGGGGTATGAGGGCGTTGGGCCGGTGCTTACTGCCCAACACCGTGCAGCCCGATTGGCATTTGCCCGAGAACACAGCGATTGGCAGATTGGCCAATGGTGCCCTGTGCTCTTCACGGATGAGAGCAGGTTCACCCTGAGCACATGTGACAGACGTGACAGAGTCTGGAGACGCCCTGGAGAACGTTCTGCTGCTGCAACATCATCCAGCATGACCGGTTTGGTGGTGGGTCAGTGATGGTCTGGGGAGGCATTTCATTGGAGGGCCACACAGCCCTCCATGTGCGAGCCAGAGGTTCCCTGACTGGCATTGGGGACCGGGATGAGATCCTCAGACCTATTGTAAGACCATATGCTGGTGCTGTGGGCCCTGGGTTCCTTCTGATGCCTGATAATGCCAGGCCACATGAGGCAAGAGTGTGTCAGCAGGTCCTGCATGATGAAGGTTTTGATGTTCTGGACTGGCCTGCCCGTTCCCCAGACTTAAATCCAATAGAGCACATCTGGGACATCATGTCTCGGTCCATCCATCAACGCCACGTCGCACCACAGACTGTCCAGGAGCTGACTGATGCTCTAATCCAGGTCTGGGAGGAGATCCCTCAGGAGGACATCCGTGGTCTCATCAGGAGCATGCCCAGGCGTTGTAGGGAGTGCATTCAGGCACGTGGAGGCCACACACACGACTGAGGATGATACAGACTCGTTTGGAGGAATTTCTACAGAATATGGATCAACCAGTGACCTGATTTGCCACTTTGATTTTGACTATAATTTTGGATCCAGACCTCCAGGGGCTGAGAATTTGATTTCCATTTATCATTCTTATGTTATTTTGTTCTCAACACATTGCCCTACGCTATGAATAAAGATTTCCATCCGGAAAATCGAAATGAAATGAAAGAACAAGGACCGTGACGCCGCCCGGCATGGCGCAGCCGGGGCCCCACCCTGGAGCCAGGCCTGGGGTTGGGGCTCGAAATCGAGCGCCTGGTGGCCGGGCCTTTGCCCACGGGGCCCGGCCGGGTACAGCCCGAAGAGACGGCGTGGGCCCGCCCTCCTGTGGACTCACCACCCGCAGAGGGATCCGTAGGGGTCGGGTGCAGAGAGGACTGGGTTGCAGTCGAGGCCGGGTGCCTCGACGACCTGGTCCACATGCGCAGCTTCTGGCGTTCGGGACATGGAACGTCACCTCGCTGGGGGGGAAGGAGCCTGAGCTTGTGCGGGAGGTTGAGAGATACCGGCTAGATATAGTCGGGCTCACCTCCACGCACAGCTTGGGTTCCGGATCCCAACTCCTGGAGAGAGGCTGGACTCTCCATTTTTCTGGAGTTGCCCGCGGGGAGAGGCGGCGGGCTGGGGTGGGTTTGCTCATATCCCCCCAGCTCAGCCGCCACGTGTTGGAGTTCACCCCGGTGGACGAGAGGGTCGCGTCCCTACGCCTTCGGGTCGGGGACAGGTCTCTCACCGTTGTCTCGGCCTACGGGCCCAACATCGGTGCAGAGTACCCGGCCGTCTTGGAGTCCCTGGGAGGGGTACTTGATGGTGCTCCGACTGGGGACTCCATTGTTCTACTGGGGGACTTCAACGCCCACGTGGGTAACGACAGTGAGACCTGGGAGGGAGTGATTGGGAGGAACGGCCTCCCCGATCTGAACCCGAGTGGTGTTCTGTTATTGGACTTCTGTGCTAGTCACGGTTTGTCCATAACGAACACCATGTTCGAGCACAAGGGTGTCCATAAGTGCACGTGGCACCAGGACACCCTAGGCAGGAGGTCGATGATCGACTTTGTAGTTGTGTCGTCTGACCTCCGGCCGCGTGTCTCGGACACTCGGGTGAAGAGAGGGGCTGAGCTGTCAACCGATCACCACCTGGTGGTGAGCTGGATCCGCTGGCAGGGGAGGAAGCCGGTCAGACCTGGCAGGCCCAAGCGTGTTGTGAGGGTCTGCTGGGAACGTCTGGCGGATCCCTCTGTCAGTGGGGTCTTCAGCTCCCACCTCCGGAAGAGCTTCACCCAGATTCCGAGGGAGGTTGGAGACATGGAGTCCGAGTGGACTCTGTTCTCCTCCTCCATTGTCGATGCGGCTGCTCGTAGTTGTGGCCGTAAGGTCTCTGGTGCCTGTCGCGGCGGCAATCCCCGAACCCGGTGGTGGCGCCCGGAAGTAAGGGATGCCGTCAAGCTGAAGAAGGAGTCCTACCTGGCCTTGTTGGCTTGTGGGACTCCTGAGGCAGCTGAGAGGTACCGGCAGGCCAAGCGTGCTGCGGCTCGGGCGGTCGCAGAGGCAAAAACTCGGGTCTGGGAGGAGTTCGGAGAAGCCATGGAGGAAGACTATCGGTCGGCCTCGAAGAGATTCTGGCAAACCATCCGGCGCCTCAGGAGGGGGAAGCAGTGCTTCACCAACACTGTTTACAGTGCGGGTGGGGGGCTGCTGACCTCGACTGGGGATGTCGTCGGGCGGTGGAAGGAGTACTTCGAGGACCTCCTCAATCCCGTCGTCACGTCTTCCAATGAGGAAGCAGAGGCTGGGGACTCGGAGGTGGGCTCGCCCATCACCGGGGCTGAAGTCACCGAGGTGGTGAGAAAGCTCCTCGGTGGCAAGGCTCCGGGGGTGGATGAGATTCGCCCTGAGTACCTTAAGTCTCTGGATGTTGTAGGACTGTCTTGGCTGACACGTCTCTGCAACATCGCGTGGCGGTCGGGGACAGTGCCTCTGGATTGGCAGACCGGGGTGGTGGTCCCTCTCTTTAAGAAGGGGGACCGGAGGGTGTGTTCCAATTACAGAGGAATCACCCTCCTTAGCCTCCCCGGTAAGGTCTACTCCAGGGTGCTGGAGAGGAGGATCCGGCCGATAGTTGAACCTTGGATCCAGGAGGAACAATGCGGTTTTCGTCCTGGTCGTGGCACACTGGACCAGCTCTATACCCTCCGTCGGGTGCTTGAGGGTTCATGGGAGTTCGCCCAACCAGTCCACATGTGTTTTGTGGACCTGGAGAAGGCGTTCGACCGTGTCCCTCGTGGTGCCCTGTGGGGGGTGCTCCGGGAGTATGGGGTCCGGGGCCCTCATGGTGCCGTGTGGGGGGTGCTCCGGGAGTATGGGGTCCGGGGCCCTCTGCTAAGGGCTGTCCGTTCCCTGTATGACCGCAGCAGGAGCTTGGTTCGCATTGCCGGCAGTAAGTCAGACCTGTTCCCGGTGCGTGTTGGTCTCCGCCAGGGCTGCCCTTTGTCACCGGTTCTGTTCATTACTTTTATGGACAGAATTTCTAGGCGCAGCCAGGGGCCGGAGGGTGTCCGGTTTGGGAGCCTCAGAGTCTCATCTCTGCTGTTTGCGGACGATGTTGTTCTGATGGCTTCAACGAACCAGGACCTCCAGCACGCTCTGGGGCGGTTTGCAGCCGAGTGTGCAGTGGCCGGGATGAGGATCAGCACCTCCAAATCTGAGGCCATGGTTCTCCACCGGAAAAAGGTGGCTTCCCCTCTTCAGGTCGGTGGGGAGTCCTTGCCTCAAGTGGAGGAGTTCAAGTATCTCGGGGTCTTGTTCACGAGTGAGGGACGGATGGAGCGTGAGATCGACAGACGGATCGGTGCAGCGTCAGCAGTGATGCGGTCGCTGTATCGGTCTGTCGTGGTGAAGAGGGAGCTGAGTCGGGGGGCAAAGCTCTCGATTTACCGATCGATCTACGTTCCCACCCTCACCTATGGTCATGAGATTTGGGTAATGACCGAAAGGACAAGATCGCGAATACAAGCGGCCGAAATGAGTTTCCTTCGCAGGGTGGCTGGGCGCACCCTCCGAGATCGGGTGAGAAGCTCAGTTACCCGGGAGGAGCTCGGAGTAGAGTCGCTGCTCCTTCACGTCGAAAGGAGCCAGCTGAGGTGGCTAGGGCATCTGTTCCGGATGCCTCCTGGTCGCCTCCCGCGGGAGGTGTTCCAGGTATGTCCTAGTGGGACAAGGCCTCGTGGAAGACCCAGGACACGCTGGTGGGACTATGTCTCCGAGCTGGCCTGGTGTCGCCTCGGGGTCCCCCCAGAACAGCTGGAGGAGGTGTGTGTGGATCGGGAAGTTTGGGCATCTCTGCTGAGACTGCTGCCCCCGTGACCCGGCCCCGGATAAAGCGGAAGAAAATGGATGGATGGATGGATGGATGGATCCGGAAAATCGAATTGACTGACATCTAGGATGTGTTTTTTGAGTGTGCCCTAAGTTTTTGTGAGCAGTGTATGTTTATGGTCTGCCAGAAACAGCTAAAAGATGTTGTATGTCGCATTGCCGTCTGTATCTAATAATACAACTCTGGGCAGGCATGTGGTCGGCAGTATACGTCTAAGAGAAACCCATTTCTTGACATATTTGATCCACTTATTCAAAGGAGGCCTGATCAAAGAGATGAACACGAGTGCTGAAACATGACTTATTATTATATTCATTTGAGAAAATCCTCTTTCACAGTCAGAGGTGCTGCACAGCAGGGCTCTTGCATTACTTTTTTCACTGGGGGAGATTTGTGGTTTGTCATTGGCCACTGGGCCGGTCAGGGGTGAGCCTCCCACCACCAAACATATTCATATTTTTGGGATAAATGAATAAAAATGTCATTATCATCACAGCTTGAATAGAATAGAATTGGGTCTAAACATAATATTGGGTCTAACATAATAAACTAGGACTACTCAGAGCTAAACCAGGATTAAGCCAGGGCAAAAACATGTCATATCAGGACTAAGGCTTAATACAGAATGAGCGAGTTCATGTGAGGACCAACTGAACCTCAAAACAACATCTCACACAACAGGACTACCTCCTGCTCAGCCAGTGCTCCTCTCAGCTGGGCTGACCAGAGACATAAATAAGGGCTGACCAAACACCTGAGCCGCTGTTCAGTCCAGACAAAAAACAACCTGATTCTAAATGTCTCCAAAACTAGATGTAGCTTATTGGGAGTAAACACAAACTAAATAGTAATACTCTGCTAATACTGAGAACTGAGAGCTCCACGTTGGAACAAGTGCTATAGATGAAACTTCTGGGAGTCACAGTGGATCACCATCTGTCATGGTCGCCTCACGTGGATCATGTGATCAGTAAAATAGGTAGAGCTACAGCTGTGGTCAGAATGTGCTCATATATTACATAACTTTAACTTAAAAAACTAGTAGTTCGGTCTTTTGTGTTCTCACATCTGGAATATTGCTCCGTTTTATGGTCCGCTGCAAATAAAACTAACATAGCAAGGCTCCAGGCTCCGCCCGTCTGGTGATCAGGTGTCCACACTCCATCAGTGTCCAGAAGATTCTACCTTAAACTGGCCATTGCTCCAAAATAAATTACATTATAATTTATTATTATGTCTAAAGAAAATAATTTTGACTGGCAAACCGATTTGAACTATTTGTAAACATTAAATATGTGAAGCAGACACGCTCTTATTCCACACGGCGTGCTCACAGTGAGGACGTGGTGATAAATCGACCTAGAACAAGTCTGCTGCTAAAAACTGTGGAAGAAGCGGCCTGTGAACTTGAGGGATTCATCCAATTTACACGTTTTCAAAAATACACTCAAATCTTTGGTATGGTTTAAGTAATTATATCATGTATTACTCTTTGAAGTCAGGGGAGATGAATGATTCCTGTGTTAGTTATTTAGCGAGGTTTAGCATGTTGAGCGGTTGAACACGAGTGCTGCACCATCAGCTTCATCGTCCACTTTACAAACATCCACAACTGAACTGAGGTCCTCTTGCCTTAAAGTCGCTGCATCTGCCGCGGGCCGCGAAGAGAATAACCCGAGCAAAACCCCCAAAACACGATGCAGTCAGTCCGTCCAACGGAATGTGGCGCGGATAATGCCGAAATATAGGCTATATATAGTTTTACGGAAACTGAGACGAGGGTCAGCTTTTATAGTTTGGCCCCGGGACGCATATTGAATAGGCCCGACCTAGTATTTTTATTGCATTGGTTTATCTCACAGGCAGAATTTGGTATGTCCCTGCGGCTTGTCTTTCCACACTTTTTCCTTCCACTTAACTCTCTATGAATGTGCTCTGAACCAGCACTTCGAGAACATCAACTTCTTTTGCTGTGACCTTTTGAGGCTTTGGTCAATGATGGTTTTCTGCACAACTGTCAGGTCAGCAGTCTGAACCAGACTGAGAGACCATTTCAAGTCTCAGGGACCCTTTGCAGGTGTTTTGGATTCATCAGCTTTGAGCCGATTATATCGTCCTTTTTCACAATGTTCTAATCTTATGAGATTTTGAATTTGTGTTTTTTACGAGCTGTGAGCCACAATCAGCAAAATCATAACAAGGCTTGACATGTGTCACTTTGCATGCTTTGAGCCTGTATCATATATTAGTTTCACATTTTAAATTGTGCTACAGAGATAAATGAACTTTTGCACAATATTCTAATGGACTATATGCACAGTTTCCCCACGTGACGTCTTCCTGAAGTTATGAATTTTTAAAGAAAAGGAAAGAGTTCCACACGTGTCCAGCAGAGGGCACTGACATATTAAGAGCTCAGCATATGAACAACACATTATATAGCCACGTGGTCTGCCCGAGGGCGGCTGTGGCTTCAATAACAGCTTACCACCATGGAGTGTGGAGTGAATGAATAATGACTACTATGTAGTCCTTTCAGGAACTTGTGACACAGGCTTGTAAAGTGCAATTTAAGTAGAAGCCGTTTCTATTAATGAAGCTACAGTTAAGTTAGGGCTTATTATTATTAATTTATTGGAAAAATGTTCTATGAGGCCTATATGTGGCCCGCGACCCGCCGTGGGAGCTGAATTACATGCAATATAAAGAATTGATTAACCGGTAATCCTCTTCAAACCAAAGCTATGAAGACTCTTCACTGGAAAAAGAATGACCATTTTAATGGAACAAGTACAATTTCTCTTAATTCAAATTATTTTGTATCCTTTTAAGTGAAAAATAAATATTTTTAAAATATAAAAGTTAATTTGTTTCAAGTGGGATTTCTGTTTGCATTAGCATTTTTATCTCATCTTAGATTAGTTCAAACCGACTCAAATTCAACATAAAAAACCTTAATTCAAGTGATTTTAAGTCATTTGTCTCATTTAAGACGGTCCTTTTATTCCCAATGTTGTTGCTTTAAACTTTTTTAAATGCTGCAGAGTACTGTTTTTGTGTTTCTGTTTCTCTAATAAACAAAACTATGTAGAAAAAACATTGAGTATTCTCTTAATTTATTGAAAAAGGAATAGTCCATTTAAGTCCTGCTGGTTTCATGAGGTAAAGGTGGAGCTGTCCAGCATCTTCACGCCCTCTAGCGCCCCCTCCTGAGCGTTCATCTTCAGCATGTCCAGCTCCAGAGGGTGGAGCCTCCCGGTGACCACCAACGAATGGAGCGGCTCGCCCAGGTCACATGACGCCAGCTCACGCAGAGGAGCCGCGCAAATCATCTGGTCGTCAGAGCCAAGCCTGGCCACGCCCACACACACCGTCTCCTCCGTCATACCTGAGAGAACATCACTGTCATACCCTCATCACTGTCACACCTGAGAGAACATCACTGTCATACCCTCATCACTGTCATACCTGAGAGAACATCACTGTCATACCTGAGAGAACATCACTGTCATACCTGAGAGAACATCACTGTCATACCTGAGAGAACATCACTGTCATACCTGAGAGAACATCACTGTCATACCTGAGAGAACATCACTGTCATACCTGAACATCACTGTCATACCTGAGAGAACATCACTGTCATACCTGAGAGAACATCACTGTCATACCTGAGAGAACATCACTGTCATACCTGAGAGAACATCACTGTCATACCTGAGAGAACATCACTGTCATACCTGAGAGAACATCACTGTCATACCCTCATCACTGTCATACCTGAGAGAACATCACTGTCATACCTGAGAGAACATCACTGTCATACCCTCATCACTGTCATACCTGAGAGAACATCACTGTCATACCTGAGAGAACATCACTGTCACACCTGAGAGAACATCACTGTCATACCCTCATCACTGTCATACCTGAGAGAACATCACTGTCATACCTGAGAGAACATCACTGTCACACCTGAGAGAACATCACTGTCATACCTGAGAGAACATCACTGTCATACCTGAGAGAACATCACTGTCATACCTGAGAGAACATCACTGTCACACCTGAGAGAACATCACTGTCACACCCTCATCACTGTCATACCTGAGAGAACATCACTGTCATACCTGAGAGAACATCACTGTCACACCTGAGAGAACATCACTGTCATACCCTCATCACTGTCATACCTGAGAGAACATCACTGTCACACCTGAGAGAACATCACTGTCATACCTGAGAGAACATCACTGTCATACCTGAGAGAACATCACTGTCATACCCTCATCACTGTCATACCTGAGAGAACATCACTGTCACACCTGAGAGAACATCACTGTCATACCTGAGAGAACATCACTGTCATACCTGAGAGAACATCACTGTCATACCTGAGAGAACATCACTGTCATACCTGAGAGAACATCACTGTCATACCTGAGAGAACATCACTGTCATACCTGAGAGAACATCACTGTCACACCTGAGAGAACATCACTGTCATACCTGAGAGAACATCACTGTCATACCTGAGAGAACATCACTGTCATACCTGAGAGAACATCACTGTCACACCCTCATCACTGTCATACCTGAGAGAACATCACTGTCACACCTGAGAGAACATCACTGTCATACCTGAGAGAACATCACTGTCATACCTGAGAGAACATCACTGTCATACCTGAGAGAACATCACTGTCATACCCTCATCACTGTCATACCTGAGAGAACATCACTGTCACACCTGAGAGAACATCACTGTCATACCTGAGAGAACATCACTGTCATACCTGAGAGAACATCACTGTCATACCTGAGAGAACATCACTGTCATACCTGAACATCACTGTCATACCTGAGAGAACATCACTGTCATACCTGAGAGAACATCACTGTCATACCCTCATCACTGTCATACCTGAGAGAACATCACTGTCATACCTGAGAGAACATCACTGTCATACCTGAGAGAACATCACTGTCATACCTGAGAGAACATCACTGTCATACCTGAGAGAACATCACTGTCATACCTGAGAGAACATCACTGTCATACCTGAGAGAACATCACTGTCATACCTGAGAGAACATCACTGTCATACCTGAGAGAACATCACTGTCATACCTGAGAGAACAACACTGTCATACCTGAGAGAACATCACTGTCACACCTGAGAGAACATCACTGTCATACCTGAGAGAACATCACTGTCATACCTGAGAGAACATCACTGTCATACCTGAGAGAACATCACTGTCACACCTGAGAGAACATCACTGTCATACCTGAGAGAACATCACTGTCATACCTGAGAGAACATCACTGTCATACCTGAGAGAACATCACTGTCATACCTGAGAGAACATCACTGTCATACCTGAGAGAACATCACTGTCATACCTGAGAGAACATCACTGTCACACCTGAGAGAACATCACTGTCATACCTGAGAGAACATCACTGTCATACCTGAGAGAACATCACTGTCATACCCTCATCACTGTCATACCTGAGAGAACATCACTGTCATACCTGAGAGAACATCACTGTCATACCGGAGAGAACATCACTGTCATACCTGAGAGAACATCACTGTCATACCTGAGAGAACATCACTGTCACACCTGAGAGAACATCACTGTCATACCTGAGAGAACATCACTGTCATACCCTCATCACTGTCATACCTGAGAGAACATCACTGTCATACCTGAGAGAACATCACTGTCGTACCTGAGAGAACATCACTGTCATACCTGAGAGAACATCACTGTCATACCTGAGAGAACATCACTGTCATACCTGAGAGAACATCACTGTCATACCTGAGAGAACATCACTGTCACACCTGAGAGAACATCACTGTCGTACCTGAGAGAACATCACTGTCATACCTGAGAGAACATCACTGTCATACCTGAGAGAACATCACTGTCACACCTGAGAGAACATCACTGTCATACCTGAGAGAACATCACTGTCATACCTGAGAGAACATCACTGTCACACCTGAGAGAACATCACTGTCGTACCTGAGAGAACATCACTGTCATACCTGAGAGAACATCACTGTCATACCTGAGAGAACATCACTGTCATACCCTCATCACTGTCATACCTGAGAGAACATCACTGTCGTACCTGAGAGAACATCACTGTCATACCTGAGAGAACATCACTGTCACACCTGAGAGAACATCACTGTCATACCTGAACATCACTGTCATACCTGAGAGAACATCACTGTCATACCTGAGAGAACATCACTGTCATACCTGAGAGAACATCACTGTCATACCTGAGAGAGGGGGAGGGGCATGGGAACCAGAAACCTGTCCCACAAACTGCACTCACGATCACAGGTCCAAGTTCAGAGGGAAAGAGGCTGTGCAATTCTGCCGACGAAAATGAGACTAAAAGTAAATTAAAACTGTGACTAAAATCTTTAGATCGACTCAAAATAGAAGTCGATAAAAATGAAAAGAAGGGGCTAAAAACATGTGAACCTGAGCCTTTGAATCCATCCATTTTCGTCCACTTGTCCGTTGCTGGGTCGTGGGGGCAGTAGTTGGAGCTGCTCCAGCCCCTGTGGCTCCTCCTGCAGGTGGGGGGGTCCACAGAAGGACGGCCTCATGGTTCTCACCGGGCCTGCTGGTCTCTCATAAGGGGCTTCTGAACCGCTCTCTGTCTGACCCGTCACCTATAGGACCTGTTTGCCCTGGGAGACCCTACAGGGGCACGAAGCCCCCGACAACAGAGCTCCAGGATCATTCAGGTGCTCAAACCCCTCCACCAAACCCCTTGTACATTTTTCATTCACTCCATATTTGGTGATGGTAAGTTACTATTGTAGCCACAGCTGCCCTGGGGTAGACTGACGGAAGTGAGGCTGCCAATCTGCACCATCAGCCCCTCCGACCACCACCAACCACTCACACACTACATTCACCCAGGCTTCCTGCTGTTCCCAAACGGTCTCCCATCCCAGCACCGACCAGGCCCCTCCTGAGGTCTGACAGGATGGGGCAGAGTGAAGGCGGCCTGACCTGAAGCACCTGCCCCTTTACCTTGTGCCCTTTAAAGTGTTAGAATGTGCAAAATCAACCACCTGGTCTTGAATTTCGATGTAAAGTAAGTAATAATATGCAATTTTTGGTAAAGTCTTTCCTTCCCAGATCTCGGTCACTAATCAGAGTCTAGTGTCCTCCTGCGCTAACCAATGAGACGAGCTTTCCCTGCGCTCTGCATTTTGCAAACCAAGAAGGGTTAGGGTTAAAGAGGTGAGGGATTTTCTGTTCATTTCACTCTATCTCTCCTCACTTTGCAAACTTGCACAGTATCACTTTAAGTGCCCTTATATATATATATTTATTTTATTTTTCTATAAATATTTGGCCTACTACTAATGCTCAACAGCTTCAAATGGTGCTGCTCTTCTGTGGACCTGCCCTTTAATGTCTGTGCACATCACTGATGCTAACAGTTATTACTCCAGTTATTACTTACAAAAATAGCATTCAACATAACAAAATACACTTAAAAAGAAGTTTTCCATTGCAGATAAATGTTCTTAAGCTGTCATCTGTACTTTGTAGTAAACGTTTTGTGGACGCTCTCATCCATGTTTGATCATTAGTCAAAGCTTCTTGGGCAAGAGGCGAAACTTTAACCTACCAGGTACAGATGATGGCTTAACAAGAAAGAGACAGACATTTTCAATTACGCAATGAATAATCCAACAATATTCTAATATGATACTAATAACTTTATTTATTTTTAAACTGAAGGAGGCTCATCACAAGTGGTGAAAGATAAGAGAAGGCAAGGTGCTTTAAGTGTGTTGCCTTAAAAGTCCTATATCATGCAAAATCGACTTTTTGGAGCTTTTAGCCGTGTTGTTTTGCTATTTCCTTCTCAAAAACAGCCCCAGAGTGTTTTTAGCTTCATTCAGTAATCCTCCTGAATCCTGCTCTCTGAGCAGCTGCTCCGCCCTCTGCTGGAAAACCACTGAGTTGTGACACTCTGACATTTTTTACGTCATAGTGTCAAACAGGAAGAGCACAACTTCTGTAATGTAATGCCTTACAGCCTGATTTTAATTTATAAAACAGCTAACACACAAGCTAACACACATGCTAACACACACACGCTAACACACAAGCTAACACACATGCTAACACACATGCTAACACACATGCTAACACACGCTAACACACAAGCTAACACACACACGCTAACACACATGCTAACACACACGCTAACACACAAGCTAACACACAAGCTAACACACATGCTAACACACAAGCTAACACACACACACGCTAACACACAAGCTAATACACACGCTAACACACACGATAACACACACACAAGCTTGAGTGTTAGTTTGTGTGTTAGCTTGTGTGTTAGCGTATGTGTGTTAGCGTGTGTTAGCATGTGTGTTAGCGTGTGTGTTAGAGTGTGTTAGCATGTGTGTTAGCTTGTGTGTTAGCGTGTGTGTGTTAGCATGTGTGTTTTAGCGTGTGTGTGTTAGCGTGTGTGTGTTAGCTTGTGTGTTAGCGTGTGTGTTAGCTTGTGTGTGTTAGCGTGTGTGTTAGCATGTGTGTTAGCGTGTGTGTGTTAGCGTGTGTGTTAGCGTGTGTGTTAGCATGTGTGTTAGCCTGTGTGTTAGCATGTGTGTTAGCTTGTGTGTTAGCCATTTATGAAGCTGTGTTGCAGATGTCGACTCCTTATAACTGCATCGTGAAGTAACTTCACTTATTACTGTGATATTTATTTTTCTTTTACTGCTAATAATGCATAGGCAGATCCGCTCAGACAGAGGGGGCGGAGTTAACTGAATCGAAGCGTCTTGTCTTCCGGGTTTGCAAAATACCCCCCGGAAAATACTTATATTTCTCACAAAAAATATTACTCCATAGTGGTAGAGGTACAATATATCATATAAATGCCTATACTTTACTTTGGGATGGCTAAAATAGCAGGATACAGATCCTTTAAGAAACTCCCTTTCCACCTTAATGCTTTTTTCTCCTTCCCTTCTTGTTGGTGCTCTGGTCGGTAAAATCATCGTCGTCTGATTCCTGGGCAAACTCAAAATTGCCCTGTCTCTTGCCTCTCCTCTTCTCAGCTTTGGTGTGTTGTTTGTTCGCCTGTCTCTGAGCTTTAGCGTTGGTCTTTGTTGCCACGTTCTCCTCTGCTGGGACGCTGTTGTCATGATCATTCCTGGGCCTGGATGATTTTGGATCATTGGACAGTTCATGTTCAGCACTTCTGAACTCAACATCGACCGCTTTAACGTCTCCCTGCTTGTTTTGTCGCTTCTTTTTCTTGTTTTTGGTAGGTGTCTCGGGAAGGATCTCTGCAGTCTGGTCCTCCATGTTTATAACATCTTGTTCCTCATCAGTGGCGTCTTTTGGAGCTTCTGTTTGGGACTCACCCTGAACATCAGACTGGAGTATTACACTGGGATCCTCCTCAAATCCAGCCCCTTTAGCTGTGTTATCCACATTATCCACAGCTTCCTTGTGTGCCGGCTTTCTTCTCCTCTTTTTCTTTCCTTTGCAGGGGCAGGGAGTTTCATCCTCTGTTGTTTTCTTGGGCTTTGCTGCACTGGATTCTGTGGGCTCCCCTGAAGCCTCATTACACTCCTGAACCTCATTCATCACATCCTTCATGTTTAAAGCACATTGCCCCTCAGTGATACTGTCCTGTACTATAGGTACTTCATGGGACTCCGATACTGCATCTTGCTCGTCAATCTGAACATGTGCAGCGTAAGCCACCTCAGCCACTGTTATTTCTAAAGGCTCTGGTGAACTGTGCTCTGGAACGTCCCATAACGACTCCGTATTGGGGTCCTCATACCTTGGTCCTTGGTCCTCATCAATGGTGTCTTCAGGTTTTGGAGCTTCTGTTTGGGACTCTGAAGCTGGTTCTGTTTTATCGACCGCAGTCGGTGAAGCTGCTGGTGTTTCTGGAAGAATCGCTGTCCTCTGGTCTTCGGCGATGACGTCTTCATCTTTTGGAGCTTCTGTTTGGGACTCTGCGGTTGCTGTGTTGCTATAGTCAGCCTGGCCGTCAGACTGGAGCAGTGCAGTGTTATCCTCCATCACTTGAGTATCATTACTAACGCTCAGGAACTCTGCTGAAAACTCCTGCTCATCAGGCACTTCGGCAGCTTGCTTCTGTGCCCGATTTTTTCTCCCTTTTCTCTTCCCTGTGTTGGCGCTGGACGTTTCAGCCAGGGCAGCTTCACTGACCTCTTGCCTCTCTACCTCAGAAGGGTCAGTAGGCGTTTCCACTACCTTTGATGTTAGCTTGTCCATTGCACAATCGCTCTCGGCAGCCGTTGGTGCTTCAGGAATGGCCTGTGGTTCAGTCAGTGAAGCTGCCGGCGGCTCTGGAGGCACCTCTGTTCCCTTTTCCTCCGTTTTTAAAACATCCTGACCTTGAATTATGGTGTCTTGAACCTCAGGAGTTTCTGCTTGAGCATCTGAAGGATTGTCTGCTGGTACTGTACTGCTGTCACTCTGATTTTCAGTCTGGACCAGCGCAGTGTTGGTCGCCTCAACTTCAGCCTCTGTTTTTGTTCTGGGCTCTGATGAACTGTGCTCTGTAGCCTCCCATGAAGACTGGACCTCATTCTCCTGAACATTAGTTCCTGGTGTCTCTGGGGGAGTCGCCGTACTTTGGTCTCCATGTCTAAAGCACCTTGGACTTCAGTGATACCACCTTCATCCTCTGCTGTGTCTGCTTGGGACTCTGTGACGCTGCAGTCAATCTGGTCTTCAGTCTGGAGCATCACAGTGTGTTCCTCCTCAACTTGAGTGTTTTTCGCCATGTCTTGGTTCTCTGTTAGACACTCATTTGTATCCATTACTGCACCAGCTTGCTTGTTTGCCTGCCTTTTTCTCCTTTTTCTCTTTGGTTCTGGTATTTTTCCCTTGGGCTCCGCTAAACTGGTTTCTGTAGCTTCCCTCTGAACCTGAACCTCCATGATTAAAACACCTTGGCCCTCAGTGGTAGTGTCTTGCACACGGGGGACGTCTGCTTGAGTCTCTGAAGCACTGTCCACTGCTGTGGCACTGGAGATGACCATGTCCTCAATCTGGAGAAGTGCCGTGCTGTCAACCTTAACTTGAACGTCTTTATTTGTGTCCTGATTCTCTGCTGGATGCTCCTGTGTATCCTGGACCACATCTGTTACTTCAGCCGCTGGCTTTTCCTGCTCTGTTATCATATTCTTTGTTTTGTTACTGTTGGGAGGTGTAGACTGTTCTTCAAGGGGCGGCTGTGGTTCTTTTATATTCCCCACGGTCTCAGAAGGATCATTCAGACCCTCTTGAGAGGAATTCTCCACCTGGACCGTCACAATACAGTGGTAGAAGTTGTCGCCAGACTGGACACTTTCTGCAGGCATACCCAGTTCAATCTGGGTCACCTCTATCTGATCCTCCCCGATCACCCGTGTGATTTTAGGCTCAGGGATTAAACCACTGGAGCTTTCATCGATATTGAATAAAAGCTCAGTACTTCTCTTCTTTTTCAGCAGTTGCAACAAGAGCTGCTCCCTGGAGCTCCACTCCTCAGCAGCTCTGGCAAACTCTAGTTGCTTCTCGTGAGTGGCTTTTTTCTGTTCTTCAAATTTCTGTGCCGACTGCATCTCCCTCTCTTGTAGGACACGCCTCTCTTCTGCCCATTGCATCTCTCTGTCCTGGAGGGTCTGTACCGACTGCATCTCTCTGTCCTGGAGGGTCTGTACCGACTGTATCTCCCTCTCTTGTAGGACACGCTTCTCCTCTGCCCATTGCATCTCCCTCTCTTGTAGGACACGCCTCTCTTCTGTCCATTGCATCTCTCTGTCCTGGAGGGTCTGTGCCGACTGCATCTCCCTCTCTTGTAGGACACGCCTCTCTTCTGCCCATTGCATCTCTCTGTCCTGGAGGGTCTGTGCCGACTGTATCTCCCTCTGTTGTAGGACACGCCTCTCCTCTGCCCATTGCATCTCTCTGTCCTAGAGAGATTCTGCTAGGTGGACCTCTCTCTCCTGTCGTAGGCCACGCTTGGCCTCAAAGAGTGCGTCAAAGATTTTCTCCATAGTTCCTACTTGAACAGAAGTTAGTTCGTAAGAAACAGAGTGAATTGTCAAACTCTCGGTCTGGTCAAAAGTGCCTTTGCGAACGGTTTGAGTGATCCTGGGTGAATGTGCCTTGGAAGAAGGTCCATATGCTAATGAGGGTCTGTCCTGATAGAACTCTACATGTCAACAGAACACAGCCCACTGTTGCTTGGTTACGAGGTGCATTCCGTACTTATATCTTAAAATGGTCAAAATAGGTTTTGTTCAGGTGGAGGGCTGGTGCCAATAGAATCTCTGGAATTGCCCATATATGGTCATGTTCTGCTCTAAGGCTACAGCATATGACACATTAAACACCATTTTTACTAAAACAGTTATAACACACTTATATTTAAGGTTTAGCTAAAGATTGTACTCAGCTTTCTTTAGGTTTTCTGATGTTTATAGATTCACTTCCTTATTGGACACCGACAGGAAGTGACATAGATGAAGGCAAATCATTTCAAACTGTTGCCGTGCCGACCATGTGAAGTCAATGGGAAATGACTGCTTTACCTGAATCTTTGGCTGTGTCCGAATGTCCACACTACTCCCTATACAGTGGTCAGGCCATTCTGTAGGGGTGTCCGAATGTCCAGAGGCAAAAAAAAATAGTGCACTCAAAATTTCCCACAATGCATTCTGAAAAGTAGTGAGCAGCGGTGGTCACTTCACAGGTCAATATAGACCACAATGCACTGCGAGAGTCAGAGGAGAACAGAGACAGGTCTTTGAACTAAACAATACGACGTACTTCTCACCAATAAACGACTTGAATAGAGACGATGAAGATGAAAAGTTGCTCATGTTAACACTGACCTTGAGTTTGGTCGGTCTTTATTATTTCCGGAGTTTGGCCATCTTTACGTAGACGTAGTCACTCATTCTGCTGGCCTACTTTCTGCACGCCTTTTTAACACTGGGGTGATGTGTTTTTTTTTTGGTGATGATAGTTTTAATTTTAAATGTCAAATAAAATGTCTGTAAAAGTGCCTAGACTGTCAACCTTCATAAAATAAACAATTGTAATAATAAATTAATTCAGATTTTTTTTTAAAGTTTCTGCAGCCACGTGTGACGTCACTCAGTGAGGAGAAAACACAAACAGAATCAGTGACTATACAGTCTCCTATATAGTGCAGGCCTGTGTCGCGAATGAGGGGTCAGGGACAGGGGTGGACATTCGGACACTATGTCCTGTCCTGTCAGCAGCTTCAAAATTCAAATAGAAATAACTTTCTACAAAACATTTCTTTATTAAAATGGCTGTTAACTAAAGTAAAATGATAATTATGCAACCAATGTTATCCTTCTAAATAAGTCATATTTTCAAAAGCATTAAAACCTGTGTCGGTTTTTCACTTCTACTGGACAATCTGCTGTGAAAAACACCCATAAGGACCCAATTTTGACTTGACTTTATTTGCATGTGATAAATACACTGCTCACAAAAACTTAGGGCACACTCAAAAAACACAATGTAACTCCAAGTCAGTCACATTTCTGGGATATCAGACTGTCCAGTTAGGAAGCCACGCTTATTGTGAATCAGTTTCACTTGGTGTTGTGGAAATTAAACAGACACAGGTGGAAATGAGAGGCAATTAGCAAGATCACTCCAAAAGAGGAACCACAGACCATTACCCTGTCTTCATCCTTTGGACCGTATTTTTGCATTTGTCCAGTGTTCTCACCACTAGAGGCATCATGAGGAGCATCTACAACCCACAGAAGTCGCTCAGGGAGTGATGCTTGCTGTGGCAAGAAGGTTTGCTGTGTCTCCCAGCGCAGTGTCCAGAGCATGGAGGAGATACCAGGAGACAGGCCAGTACACCAGGAGACCTGGGGGGGCCGACCGAGGTCCACAACCCAGCAGCAGGACCGCTCTCTGCTCATTTGTGCACGGAGAAACAGGAGAAGCACTGCCCGAGCCCTACAAAATGACCTCCAGAGGGCCACAAATGTGCATGTTGGTCCTCAAACGGTCAGAAACCGACTCCATGAGGGGGGTATGAGGGGGGTATGAGGGTGGTATGAGGGCGGTATGAGGGGGGTATGAGGGGGGGGTATGAGGGGGGTATGAGGGGGGTATGAGGGCGTTGGGCCGGTGCTTACTGCCCGACACCGTGCAGCCCGATTGGCATTTGCCCCAGAACACAGCGATTGGCAGATCGGCCAATGGTGCCCTGTGCTCTTCACGGATGAGAGCAGGTTCACCCTGAGCACATGTGACAGACGTGACAGAGTCTGGAGACGCCCTGGAGAACGTTCTGCTGCTGCAACATCATCCAGCATGACCGGTTTGGTGGTGGGTCAGTGATGGTCTGGGGAGGCGTTTCATTGGAGGGCCGCACAGCCCTCCATGTGCGAGCCAGAGGTTCCCTGACTGGCATTGGGGACCGGGATGAGATCCTCAGACCTATTGTAAGACCATATGCTGGTGCTGTGGGCCCTGGGTTCCTCCTGATGCCTGATAATGCCAGGCCACATGTGGCAAGAGTGTGTCAGCAGCTCCTGCATGATGAAGGTATTGATGTTCTGGACTGGCCTGCCCGTTCCCCAGACTTAAATCCAATAGAGCACATCTGGGACATCATGTCTCGGTCCATCCATCAACGCCACGTGGCACCACAGACTGTCCAGGAGCTGACTGATGCTCTAATCCAGGTCTGGGAGGAGATCCCTCAGGAGGACATCCGTGGTCTCATCAGGAGCATGCCCAGGCGTTGTAGGGAGTGCATTCAGGCACGTGGAGGCCACACACACTACTGAGGATGATACAGACTCGTTTGGAGGAATTTCTACAGAATTTGGATCAACCAGTGACCTGATTTGTCACTTTGATTTTGACTATAATTTTGGATCCAGACCTCCAGGGGCTGAGAATTTGATTTCCATTTATCATTCTTATGTTATTTTGTTCTCAACACATTGCCCTACACTATGAATAAAGATTTTCATCCGAAAAATAGTTTTTTTCGGATCAATGGTTTACAAGTGGACTCCTAAAATCTTCACGCATTAAAAATAAGCTGTATAAAAAGTATCTTTCCTCCCCTTCCCCATTAAATTTAGCTACATATAAGTTGTATAAAAATCAATACACTCATCTTCTTAGGATAACAAAGAAAAAATACTTTAGTGATCACTTTCAAAAATCAGTGAACAATATTAAAGGTACGTGGAAAACAATAAATGAACTACTTCAAAGAAAAAGAGCTCCTTTAAACTATCCTTCAACTTTTAGAGATGGAAGTAGTACCTTTCATAATCCTTTAGATATTGCATGTAAGTTTAATAATTATTTCTCAAATGTTGGTGCTACTCTGGCTAAGAGAATTTGCGCCACAAATATCAATCCACTAGACTACATTAAAGGGACATTTTCTTCTTTTAGTGAGTTTGAACCGCCTAATTCTAGTGAGGTTCAGGAAATCATTGCAGGCCTAAAAACATCTGCCCCCGGCCATGATGGAATAAGTGCTTCTATTATTAAAGATGTTGCATCTACTATTTCTGAACCCCTTTCTTATATTTTTGCATTATCTATGAAAACTGGCATTGTACCTTCTGAATTAAAAATAGCTAAAGTTGTACCTTTGTATAAAAATGGTGAAAATGCATCCTTCTCAATTTATCGTCCTATTTCCATATTGCCATGTTTTTCAAAAATCTTGGAAAAGCTTGTTTATCGAAGACTTCATCAACACTTAATTAAGAACAATATATTATATAATTACCAGTTCGGATTTCGCAAATATCATTCATCACACATGGCCCTGACTGAACTAGTGGATAGAATTCATAGGGCTTTGGATAAAAAGGAATTTGCAATTGGTGTATTTTTAGATCTATCTAAAGCTTTCGACACCGTAAACCACGATATTCTGCTTCAAAAACTGCATAAATACGGATTCAGGGACAATGTCTATATCTGGCTCTATAATTATTTAACTAACAGAGAACAGTATGTCTGCATGAAAAACTATGAATCTAAAAGGAATTCCGTGGAGTATGGTGTACCACAAGGTTCAATTTTGGGACCATTGTTATTTATTATCTATATTAATGATTTTGCTTCTGTTTCTACGACCACCTTTCCAGTTCTTTTTGCTGATGATACCAATCTATTTATTTCTGACAGGGATTTAAAGGCTCTGATTAAAAATTTAAATCATGATCTTCAAAATTATTCAGAATGGTTCAGAGCGAATAAATTGTCATTAAATGTTAATAAATCTAATTTTATGTTGTTTGCTGGTAATAAAACATATGATAAAGATCAAATTAAAATCTATATTAATAATGAAGAAATAAACAGTGTGTCATCGACATGTTTTTTAGGAGTTCAGATTGACGATAAACTGTGCTGGAAGGAACAGGTCGAAAAAGTTTGCAAAAAGATAACTAAGTCTATTGGAATCATAAGTAAAGTTAGAAACCTAGTAAATCGTAAATGTCTGTTAACACTTTACTACAGTCTTGTTTATCCCTATTTAAATTATGGTAATATTGTTTGGGGAAATACTTTCACCACTTACTTAAACAAAATTTTCATTCTACAAAAGAAGTTTGTCCGTATAGCTACTCTTTCCAAACCTGATGCTCCAAGTGCACCTTTGTTTTTTGAAATGAAACTCTTGAACATTTTTGATATAAATACTTTAATGACTTGTACCTTTGTATTTAGATCACTGTATGATGAGGACTGGCCTTCGTATATAAAACATTATTTTATGCATAACCATCAGGTTCACTGTTATTCTACAAGGCAGGCTATAAAACGGCACCTTCATCTGCCGTTATATAAAACATCTCGTGATCAACGGTCAATTAGATATGATGGAGTTAAAGTCTGGAACAGACATATCCATCTTCTGGATTCCTCCACCTCATTATACATGTATAAAAACAAACTAAAACAAAAATTAATGGCTGAGTATTTGTCTTGAGTACAGAGCAGAGACTCATAAAGGAAATGATTGTATGAGTATTGTATATTTGACACGTTGTATTTGTATTTGACTCTGTATTTTTGTACTATGTAGTGACTTAGTGTGGTTTTACATGACTCTGATTCTTATTTCATTGTTTACTTGGGAGTGGTGTTGTTATAAGCCTAATGGCTTCTACCTCTCCCATGCACATGCTATTATTATTATTCATTATTTTGTTGTATATTCATACATCCGAATGGATGCTTTTTGTGTTCTTTTTGACTAGTTGTGCTAAAGTGCTAAATAAATAAATAAATAAATAGAATTGACTGACATCTAGGATGTGTTTTTTGAGTGTGCCCTAAGTTTTTGTGAACAGTGTATGTTTATGGTCTGCCAGAAACAGCTAAAAGATGTTGTATGTCGCATTGCCGTCTGTATCTAATAATACAACTCTGGGCAGGCATGTGGTCTGCAGTCCTACGTCTAAGAGAAACCCATTTCTTGACATATTTGTCAGGATCCACTTATTCAAAGGAGGCCTGACCAAAGATATGAACACGAGTGCTGAAACATGACTTATTATTATGTTCATTTGAGAAAATCCTCTTTCACAGTCAGAGGTGCTGCACAGCAGGACTCTTGCATTACTTTTTTCACTGGGGGAGATTTGTGGTTTGTCATTGGCCACTGGGCCGGTCAGGGGTGAGCCTCCCACCACCAAACATATTCATATTTTTGGGATAAATGAATAAAAATGTCATTATCATCACAGCTTGAATAGAATAGAATTGGGTCTAAACATAATATTGGGTCTAACATAATAAACTAGGACTACTCAGAGCTAAACCAGGATTAAGCCAGGGCAAAAACATGTCATATCAGGACTAAGGCTTAATACAGAATGAGCGAGTTCATGTGAGGACCAACTGAACCTCAAAACAACATCTCACACAACAGGACTACCTCCTGCTCAGCCAGTGCTCCTCTCAGCTGGGCTGACCAGAGACATAAATAAGGGCTGACCAAACACCTGAGCCGCTGTTCAGTCCAGACAAAAAAACAACATGATTCTAAATGTCTCCAAAACTAGATGTAGCTTATTGGGAGTAAACACAAACTAAATAGTAATACTCTGCTAATACTGAGAACTGATAGCTCCACGTTGGAACAAGTGCTATAGATGAAACTTCTGGGAGTCACAGTGGATCACCATCTGTCATGGTCGCCTCACGTGGATCATGTGATCAGTAAAATAGGTAGAGCTACAGCTGTGGTCAGAAGGTGCTCATATATTACATAACTTTAACTATTAAAAAACTAGTAGTTCAGTCTTTTGTGTTCTCACATCTGGAATGTTGCTCCGTTTTAAGGTCCGCTGCAAATAAAACTAACATAGCAAGGCTCCAGGCTCCGCCCGCCTGGTGATCAGGTGTCCAGACTCCACCAGTGTCCAGAAGATTCTACCTTAAACTGGCCATTGCTCCAAAATAAATTACATTATAATTTATTATTATGTCTAAAGAAAATAATTTTGACTGGCAAACCGATTTGAACTATTTGTAAACATTAAATATGTGAAGCAGACACACTCTTATTCCACACGCCATGCTTACAGTGATGACGTGGTGATAAATCGACCTAGAACAAGTCTGCTGCTAAAAACTGTGGAAGAAGCTGCCTGTGAACTTGAGGGATTCATTCAATTTACACGTTTTCAAAAATACACTCAAATCTTTGGTATGGTTTAAGTAATTATATCATGTATTACTCTTTGAAGTCAGGGGAGATGAATGATTCCTGTGTTAGTTATTTAGCGAGGTTTAGCATGTTGAGCGGTTGAACACGTGTGAGTAGTTTTCCAAAACTCACGCACCATCAGCTTCATCGTCCACTTTACAAACATCCACAACTGAACTGAGGTCCTCTTGCCTTAAAGTCGCTGCATCTGCCGCGGACCGCAAAGAGAATAACCCGAGCAAAACCCCCAAAACACGATGCAGTCAGTCCGTCCAACGGAATGTGGCGCGGATAATGCCGAAATATAGGCTATATATAGTTTTACGGAAACTGAGACGAGGGTCAGCTTTTATAGTTTGGCCCCGGGACGCATATTGAATAGGCCCGACCTAGTATTTTTATTGCATTGGTTTACCTCACAGGCAGAATTTGGTATGTCCCTGCGGCTTGTGCTCCTTTTTCTTCCACACTTTTTCCTTCCACTTAACTTTCTATGAATGTGCTCTGAACCAGCACTTTGAGAACAACTTCTTTTGCTCTGACCTTTTGAGGCTTTGGTCAATGATGGTTTTCTGCACAACTGTCAGGTCAGCAGTCTGAACCAGACTGAGACCATTTCAAGTCTCAGGGACCCTTTGCAGGTGTTTTGGATTCATCAGCTTTGAGCCGATTATATCGTCCTTTTTCACAATGTTCTAATCTTATGAGATTTTGAATTTGTGTTTTTTACGAGCTGTGAGCCACAATCAGCAAAATCATAACAAGGCTTGACATGTGTCACTTTGCATGCTTTGAGCCTGTATCATATATTAGTTTTATTAGTAAGAGCTCAGCATATGAACTACACATTATATAGCCACGTGGTCTGCCCAAGGGCGGCTGTGGCTTCAATAACAGCTTACCACCATGGAGTGTGGAGTGAATGAATAATGACTACTATGTAGTACTTTGAGGAACTTGTGACACAGGCTTGTAAAGTGCAATTTAAGTAGAAGCTGTTTCTATTAATGAAGCTACAGTTAAGTTAGGGCTTATTATTATTAATTTATTGTAAACATGTTCTCTATGAGGCCTATATGTGGCCCGCGAGCCGCCGTGGGAGCTGAATTCAATGCAATATAAAGAATTGATAAACCGGTAATCCTCTTCAAACCAAAGCTATGAAGACTCTTCACTGGAAAAAGAATGACCATTTTAATGGAACAAGTGCAATTTCTCTTAATTCAAATTATTTTGTATCCTTTTAAGTGAAAAATAAATATTTTTAAAATATAAAAGTTAATTTGTTTCAAGTGGGATTTCTGTTTGCATTAGCATTTTTATCTCATCTTAGATTAGTTCAAACCGACTCTCATTCAACATAAAAAACCTTAATTCAAGTGATTTTTGTCATTTGTCTCATTTAAGACGGTCCTTTTATTCCCAATGTTGTTGCTTTAAACTTTTTTAAATGCTGCAGAGTACTGTTTTTGTGTTTCTGTTTTTCTAATAAACAAAAACTATGAAGAAAAAACATTGAGTATTCTCTTAATTTATTGAAAAAGGAATAGTCCATTTAAGTGCTGCTGGTTTCATGAGGTAAAGGTGGAGCTGTCCAGCATCTTCACGCCCTCTAGCGCCCCCTCCTGAGCGTTCATCTTCAGCATGTCCAGCTCCAGAGGGTGGAGCCTCCCGGTGACCACCAACGAATGGAGCGGCTCGCCCAGGTCACATGACGCCAGCTCCCGCAGAGGAGCCGCGCAAATCATCTGGTCGTCAGAGCCAAGCCTGGCCACGCCCACACACACCGTCTCCTCCGTCATACCTGAGAGAACATCACTGTCATACCCTCATCACTGTCATACCTGAGAGAACATCACTGTCATACCTGAGAGAACATCACTGTCATACCTGAGAGAACATCACTGTCATACCTGAGAGAACATCACTGTCATACCTGAGAGAACATCACTGTCATACCTGAGAGAACATCACTGTCATACCTGAGAGAACATCACTGTCATACCTGAGAGAACATCACTGTCATACCTGAGAGAACATCACTGTCATACCCTCATCACTGTCATACCTGAGAGAACATCACTGTCATACCTGAGAGAACATCACTGTCATACCTGAGAGAACATCACTGTCATACCTGAGAGAACATCACTGTCATACCCTCATCACTGTCATACCTGAGAGAACATCACTGTCATACCTGAGAGAACATCACTGTCATACCTGAGAGAACATCACTGTCATACCTGAGAGAACATCACTGTCATACCTGAGAGAACATCACTGTCATACCTGAGAGAACATCACTGTCATACCCTCATCACTGTCACACCTGAGAGAACATCACTGTCATACCTGAGAGAACATCACTGTCATACCTGAGAGAACATCACTGTCATACCTGAGAGAACATCACTGTCACACCTGAGAGAACATCACTGTCATACCTGAGAGAACATCACTGTCATACCTGAGAGAACATCACTGTCATACCTGAGAGAACATCACTGTCATACCTGAGAGAACATCACTGTCATACCCTCATCACTGTCATACCTGAGAGAACATCACTGTCATACCCGAGAGAACATCACTGTCATACCTGAGAGAACATCACTGTCATACCTGAGAGAACATCACTGTCATACCTGAGAGAACATCACTGTCATACCTGAGAGAACATCACTGTCATACCTGAGAGAACATCACTGTCATACCTGAGAGAACATCACTGTCACACCTGAGAGAACATCACTGTCATACCTGAGAGAACATCACTGTCATACCTGAGAGAACATCACTGTCATACCCTCATCACTGTCATACCTGAGAGAACATCACTGTCATACCTGAGAGAACATCACTGTCATACCTGAGAGAACATCACTGTCATACCTGAGAGAACATCACTGTCATACCTGAGAGAACATCACTGTCACACCTGAGAGAACATCACTGTCATACCTGAGAGAACATCACTGTCATACCTGAGAGAACATCACTGTCATACCTGAGAGAACATCACTGTCATACCTGAGAGAACATCACTGTCATACCTGAGAGAACATCACTGTCATACCTGAACATCACTGTCATACCTGAGAGAACATCACTGTCATACCTGAGAGAACATCACTGTCATACCTGAGAGAACATCACTGTCATACCTGAGAGAACATCACTGTCATACCCTCATCACTGTCATACCTGAGAGAACATCACTGTCATACCCTCATCACTGTCATACCTTAGAGAACATCACTGTCATACCTGAGAGAACATCACTGTCATACCTGAGAGAACATCGCTGTCATACCTGAGAGAACATCACTGTCATACCTGAGAGAACATCACTGTCATACCTGAGAGAACATCACTGTCATACCCTCATCACTGTCATACCTGAGAGAACATCACTGTCATACCTGAGAGAACATCACTGTCATACCCTCATCACTGTCATACCTGAGAGAACATCACTGTCATACCTGAGAGAACATCACTGTCATACCTGAGAGAACATCACTGTCACACCTGAGAGAACATCACTGTCACACCTGAGAGAACATCACTGTCATACCTGAGAGAACATCACTGTCATACCTGAGAGAACATCACTGTCATACCTGAGAGAACATCACTGTCACACCTGAGAGAACATCACTGTCATACCTGAGAGAACATCACTGTCATACCTGAGAGAACATCACTGTCATACCTGAGAGAACATCACTGTCACACCTGAGAGAACATCACTGTCACACCTGAGAGAACATCACTGTCATACCCTCATCACTGTCATACCTGAGAGAACATCACTGTCACACCTGAGAGAACATCACTGCCATACCTGAGAGAACATCACTGTCATACCCTCATCACTGTCATACCTGAGAGAACATCACTGTCATACCTGAGAGAACATCACTGTCATACCCTCATCATTGTCATACCTGAGAGAACATCACTGTCATACCTGAGAGAACATCACTGTCATACCTGAGAGAACATCACTGTCATACCTGAGAGAACATCACTGTCATACCTGAGAGAACATCACTGTCATACCTGAGAGAACATCACTGTCATACCTGAGAGAACATCACTGTCATACCCTCATCACTGTCACACCTGAGAGAACATGTTCTCTCAGGTATGACAGTGATGAGGGTATGACAGTGATGTTCTCTCAGGTATGACAATGATGAGGGTATGACAGTGCATACCCTCATCATTGTCATACCTGAGAGAACATCACTGTCATACCCTCATCACTGTCATACCTGAGAGAACATCACTGTCATACCTGAGAGAACATCACTGTCATACCTGAGAGAACATCACTGTCATACCTGAGAGAACATCACTGTCATACCCTCATCATTGTCATACCTGAGAGAACATCACTGTCATACCTGAGAGAACATCACTGTCATACCCTCATCACTGTCATACCTGAGAGAACATCACTGTCATACCTGAGAGAACATCACTGTCATACCTGAGAGAACATCACTGTCATACCTGAGAGAACATCACTGTCATACCTGAGAGAACATCACTGTCATACCCTCATCACTGTCATACCTGAGAGAACATCACTGTCACACCTGAGAGAACATCACTGTCACACCTGAGAGAACATCACTGTCACACCTGAGAGAACATCACTGTCATACCTGAGAGAACATCACTGTCATACCTGAGAGAACATCACTGTCACACCTGAGAGAACATCACTGTCACACCTGAGAGAACATCACTGTCATACCTGAGAGAACATCACTGTCATACCTGAGAGAACATCACTGTCATACCTGAGAGAGGGGGAGGGGCATGGGAACCAGAAACCTGTCCCACAAACTGCACTCACGATCACAGGTCCAAGTTTAGAGGGACAGAGGCTGTGCAATTCTGCCGACGAAAATGAGACTAAAAGTAAATTAAAACTGTGACTAAAATCTTTTGATTGACTCAAAATAGAAGTCGATAAAAATGAAAAGAAGGGGCTAAAAACATGTGAACCTGAGCCTTTAAATCCACAGCCAAAGAAACAGTACGTACAGTCTGTCTGTAAGACCAGCTGCTGCCGGAGAAACAGAAGTCGCTCTTATAGTTCAAACAAACATACAGGGGCGAGCACAGATAATAATAATGAATAATGCAATAGAAAGAGCGCTTTTCCAGACGCTCAAAGTTGATTTACAATCCATCCATCCATCCATCCATCCATCCATCAATTTTCGTCCACTTGTCCGTTGCTGGGTCGTGGGGGCAGTAGTTGGAGCTGCACCAGCCCCTGTGGCTCCTCCTGCAGGTGGTGGGTCCACAGAAGGACGGCCTCATGGTTCTCACCGGGCCTGTCGGTCTCTCATGAGGGGCTTCTGAACCGCTCTGTGTCTGACCCGTCACCTATAGGACCTGTTTGCCCTGGGAGACCCTACAGGGGCACGAAGCCCCCGACAACAGAGCCCCAGGATCATTCAGGGGCTCAAACCCCTCCACCAAACCCCTTGTACATTTTTCATTCACTCCATATTTGGTGATGGTTAGTTACTATTGTAGCCACAGCTGCCCTGGGGTAGACTGACGGAAGTGAGGCTGCCAATCTGCACCATCAGCCCCTCCGACCACCACCAACCACTCACACACTACATTCACCCAGGCTTCCTGCTGTTCCCAAACGGTCTCCCATCCAAGCACCGACCAGGCCCTTCCTGAGGTCTGACAGGATGGGGCAGAGTGAAGGCGGCCTGACCTGAAGCACCTGCCCCTTTACCTTGTGCCCTTTAAAGTGTTAGAATGTGCCAAATCGACCACCTGGTCTTGAATTTCGATGTAAAGTAAGTAATAATATGCAATTTTTGGTAAAGTCTTTCCTTCCCAGATCTCGGTCACTAATCAGAGTCTAGTGTCCTCCTGCGCTGACCAATGAGACGAGCTTTCCCTGCGCTCTGCATTTTGCAAACCAAGAAGGGTTAGGGTTAAAGAGGTGAGGAATTTTCTGTTCATTTCACTCTATCTCTCCTCACTTTGCAAACTTGCACAGTATCACTTTAAGTGCCCTTATATATATATATTTATTTTATTTTTCTATAAATATTTGGCCTACTACTAATGCTCAACAGCTTCAAATGGTGCTGCTCTTTTGTGGACCTGCCCTTTAATGTCTGTGCACATCACTGATGCTAACAGTTATTACTCCAGTTATTACTTACAAAAATAGCATTCAACATAACAAAAGACACTTAAAAAGAAGTTTTCCATTGCAGATAAATGTTCTTAAGCTGTCATCTGTACTTTGTAGTAAATGTTTTGTGGACGCTCTCATCCATGTTTGATCATTAGTCAAAGCTTCTTGGGCAAGAGGCGACACTTTAACCTACCAGGTACAGATGATGGCTTAACAAGAAAGAGACAGACATTTTCAATTACGCAATGAATAATCCAACAATATTCTAATATGATACTAATAACTATTTATTTTTAAACTGAAGGAGGCTCATCACAAGTGGTGAAAGATAAGAGAAGGCAAGGTGCTTTAAGTGTATTGCCTTAAAGGGCCTATATCATGCAAAATCGTTTGTTTTGCTATTTCCTTATCAAAAACAGCCCCAGAGTGTTTTTAGCTTCATTCAGTAATCCTCCTGAATCCTGCTCTCTGAGCAGCTGCTCCGCCCTCTGCTGGAAAACCACTGAGTTGTGACACTCTGACGTTTTTTACGTCATAGTGTCAAACAGGAACAGCACAACTTCTGTAATGTAATGCCTTACAGCCTGATTTTAATTTATAAAACAGCTAACACACAAGCTAACACACATGCTAACACACACGCTAACACACAAGCTAACACACATGCTAACAAACACGCTAACACACATGCTAACACACGCTAACACACACACGCTAAAACACAAGCTAACACATATGCTAACACACGCTAACACACAAGCTAACACACACGCTAACACACAAGCTAATACACACACACGCTAACACACACAAGCTAACACACACGCTAACACACACAAGCTAACACACACACAAGCTTGAGAGTTAGTTTGTGTGTTAGCTTGTGTGTTTGCGTATGTGTGTTAGCGTGTGTTAGCGTGTGTGTGTTAGTGTGTGTGTTAGAGTGTATTAGCATGTGTGTTAGCGTGTGTTAGCATGTGTGTTAGCGTGTGTGTTAGCATGTGTGTTAGCTTGTGTGTTAGAGTGTGTGTTAGCTTGTGTGTGTTAGCGTGTGTGTTAGCATGTGTGTTAGCGTGTGTGTGTTAGCTTGTGTGTTAGCGTGTGTGTTAGCCATTTATGAAGCTGTGTTGCAGATGTCAACTCCTTATAACTGCATCGTGAAGTAACTTCACTTATTACTGTGATATTTATATTTCTTTTACTGCTAATAATGCATGGGCAGATCCGCTCGGAGAGAGGGGGCGGAGTTAACTGAATCGAAGCGTCTTGTTTTCCGGGTTTGCAAAATACCCCCCAGAAAATACTTATATTTCTCACAAAAAATATTACTCCATAGTGGTAGGGGTACAATATATCATATCAATGCCTATACTTTACTTTGGGATGGCTAAAATAGCAGGATACAGATCCTTTAATTGTCTCATGTAAAGCGCTTTGTGACCATGTCTGTGAAAGGCGCTATATAAATAAAGATCTTCTTCTTCTTCTTCTTCTTAAGAAACTCCCTTTCCACCTTAATGCTTTTTTCTTCTTCCCTTCTTGTTGGTGCTCTGGTCGGTAAAATCATCGTCGTCTGATTCCTGGGCAAACTCAAAATTGCCCTGTCTCTTGCCTCTCCTCTTCTCAGCTTTGGTGTGTTGTTTGTTCGCCTGTCTCTGAGCTTTGTTGTTGGTCTTTGTTGCCACTTTCTCCTCTGCTGGGACGCTGTTGTCATAATCATTCCTGGGCCTGGATGATTTTGGATCATTGGACAGTTCGTATTCAGCACTTCTGAAGTCAACATCGACCGCTTTAACGTCTCCCTGCTTGTTTTGTCGCTTCTTTTTCTTGTTTTTCGTACTCTTGGTAGGTGTCTTGGGAAGGATCTCTGCAGTCTGGTCCTCCATGTTTATAACATCTTGGTCCTCATCAGTGGCGTCTTTTGGAGCTTCTGTTTGGGACTCACCCTGAACATCAGACTGGAGTATTACACTGTGTTCCTCCTCAAATCCAGCCCCTTTCGCTGTGTTATCCACATTATCCACAGCTTCCTTGTTTGCCGGCTTTCTTCTCCTCTTTTTCTTTCCTTTGTAGGGGCAGGGAGTTTCATCCTCCGTTGTTTTCTTGGGCTTGGCTGCACTGGATTCTGTGGACTCCCCTGAAGCCTCATTACGGTCCTGAACCTCATTCGTCACATCCTTCATGTTTAAAGCACATTGCCCCTCAGTGATACTGTCTTGTACTATAGGTACTTCATGGGACTCCGATACTGCATCTTGCTCGTCAATCTGAACATGTGCAGCGTAAGCCACCTCAGCCACTGTTGTTTCTAAAGGCTCTGGTGAACTGTGCTCTGGAACGTCCCATAACAACTCCGTATTGGGGTCCTCATACCTTGGTCCTTGATCCTCATCAATGGTGTCTGGTGTCTGGTCTTCGGCGATGACGTCTTCATCTTTTGGAGCTTCTGTTTGGGACTCTGCGGTTGCTGTGTTGCGATAGTCCGCCTGGCCGTCAGACTGGAGCAGTGCAGTGTTATCCTCCATCGCTTGAGTGTCAATACTAACACTCTGGGACTCTGCTGAAAACTCCTGTTCATCAGGCACTTCGGCAGCTTGCTTCAGTGCCCGATTTTTTCTCCCTTTTCTCTTCCCGGTGTTGGCGCTGGACGTTTCAGCCAGGGCAGCTTCACTGACCTCTTGCCTCTCTACCTCAGAAGGGTCAGTAGGCGTTTCCACTACCTTTGATGTTAGCTTGTCCATTGCACAATCGCTCTCGGCAGCCGATGGGGCTTCAGGAATGGCCTGTGGTTCAGTCAGTGAAGCTGCCGGTGGCTCTGGAGGCATCTCTCTTCCATTTTCCTCCGTTTTTAAAACATCCTGACCTTGAATTATGGTGTCTTGAACCTCAGGAGTTTCTGCTTGAGCATCTGAAGGACTGTCTGCTGGTACTGTACTGCTGTCACTCTGATTTTCAGTCTGGACCAGCGCAGTGTTGGTCGCCTCAACTTCAGCCTCTGTTTTTGTTCTGGGCTCTGATGAACTGTGCTCTGTAGCCTCCCACGAAGACTGGACCTCATTCTCCTGAACATTAGTTCCTGCTGTCTCTGGGGGAGTCGCCGTACTTTGGGCCTCCATGTCGAAAGCACCTTGGACTTCAGTGATACCACCTTCATCCTCTGCTGTGTCTGCTTGGGACTCTGTGACGCTGCAGTCAATCCGGTCTTCAGTCTGGAGCATCGCAGTGTGTTCCTCCTCAACTTGAGTGTTTTTCGCCATGTCTTGGTTCTCTGTTAGACACTCATTTGTATCCATTACTGCACCAGCTTGCTTGTTTGCCTGCCTTTTTCTCCTTTTTCTCTTTGGTTCTGGTATTTTTCCCTTGGGCTCCGCTAAACTGGTTTCTGTAGCTTCTCTCTGAACCTGAACCTCCATGATTAAAACACCTTGGCCCTCAGTGGTAGTGTCTTGTACATGGGGGACGTCTGCTTGAGTCTCTGAAGCACTGTCCACTGCTGTGGCACTGGAGATGACCATGTCCTCAATCTGGAGAAGTGCCGTGTTGTCAACCTTAACTTGAACGTCTTTATTTGTGTCCTGATTCTCTGCTGGATGCTCCTGTGTATCCTGGACCACATCTGTTACTTCAGCCGCTGGCTTTTCCTGCTCTGTTATCATATTCTTTGTTTTGTTACTGTTGGGAGGTGTAGACTGTTCTTCAAGGGGCGGCTGTGGTTCTTTTATGTTCCCCACGGTCTCAGAAGGATCATTCAGACCCTCTTGAGAGGAATTCCCCACCTGGACCGTCACAATACAGTGGTAGAAGTTGTCGCCAGACTGGACACTTTCTGCTGGCATACCCAGTTCAATCTGGGTCACCTCTATCTGATCCTCCCCGATCACCCGTGTGATTTTAGGCTCAGGGATTAAACCACTGGAGCTTTCGTCAATATTGAATAAAAGCTCAGTATTTTTCTTCTTTTTCAGCAGTTGCAACAAGAGCTGCTCCCTGGAGCTCCACTCCTCAGCAGCTCTGGCAAACTCTAGTTGCTTCTCGTGAGTGGCTTTTTTCTGTTCTTCAAATTTCTGTGTCGACTGCATCTCCCTCTCTTGTAGGACACGCCTCTCTTCTGCCCATTGCATCTCTCTGTCCTGGAGGGTCTGTGCCGACTCCATCTCTCTCTCTTGTAGGACACGCCTCTCCTCTGCCCATTGCATCTCTCTGTCCTGGAGGGTCTGTGTCGACTCCATCTCTCTCTCTTGTAGGACACGCCTCTCCTCTGCCCATTGCATCTCTCTGTCCTGGAGGGTCTGTGTCGACTGCATCTCCCTCTCTTGTAGGACACGCCTCTCTTCTGCCCATTGCATCTCTCTGTCCTGGAGGGTCTGTGCCGACTCCATCTCTCTCTCTTGTAGGACACGCCTCTCCTCTGCCCATTGCATCTCTCTGTCCTGGAGGGTCTGTGCCGACTCCATCTCTCTCTCTTGTAGGACACGCCTCTCCTCTGCCCATTGCATCTCTCTGTCCTGGAGGGTCTGTGCCGACTGCATCTCTCTGTCCTGGAGGGTCTGTGCCGACTCCATCTCTCTCTCTTGTAGGACACGCCTCTCCTCTGCCCATTGCATCTCTCTGTCCTGGAGGGTCTGTGCCGACTGCATCTCCCTCTCTTGTAGGACACGCCTCTCCTCTGCCCATTGCATCTCTCTGTCCTGGAGGGTCTGTGCCGACTGCATCTCTCTGTCCTGGAGGGTCTGTGCCGACTGCATCTCTCTGTCCTGGAGGGTCTGTGCCGACTGCATCTCCCTCTCTTGTAGGACACGCCTCTCTTCTGCCCATTGCGTCTCTCTGTCCTGGAGGGTCTGTACTGACTGCTTCTCCCTCTCATGTAGGACACGCCTCTCTTCTGCCCATTGCATCTCTCTGTCCTGGAGAGATTCTGCTAGGTGGACCTCTCTCTCCTGTCGTAGGCCGCGCTTGGCCTCAAAGAGTGCGTCAAAGATTTTCTCCATAGTTCCTACTTGAACAGAAGTTTGTTTGTAAGAAACAGAGTGAATTGTCAAACTCTCGGTCTGGTCAAAAGTGCCTTTGCGAACGGTTTGAGTGATCCTGGGTGAATGTGCCTTGGAAGAAGGTCCATATGCTAATGAGGGTCTGTCCTGATAGAACTCTACATGTCAACAGAACACGGCCCACTGTTGCTTGGTTACGAGGTGCATTCCGTACTTATATCTTAAAATGGTCAAAATAGGTTTCGTTCAGCTGGAGGGCTGGTGCCGACAGAATCTCTGGAATTGCCCATATATGGTCATGTTCTGCTCTAAGGCTACAGAATATGACACATTAAACACAATTTCTACTAAAACAGTTAGAACACACTTATATTTAAGGTTTTGCTAAAGATTGTACTCAGCTTTCTTTAGGTTTTCTGATGTTTATAGATTCACTTCCTTATTGGACACCGACAGGAAGTGACATAGATGAAGGCAAATAATTTCAAACTGTTGCCGTGCCGACCATGTGAAGTCAATGGGAAATGACTGCTTTACCTGAATCTTTGGCTGTGTCCGAATGTCCACACTACTCCCTATACAGTGGTCAGGCCATTCTGTAGGGGTGTCCGAATGTCCAGAGGCAAAAAAAAAGTGAGCAGCGGTGGTCACTACACAGGTCAATATAGACCACAATGCACTGCGAGAGTCAGAGGAGAACAGAGACAGGTCTTTGAACTAAACAATACGACGTATTTCTCACCAATAAACCACTTGAATAGAGACGATGAAGATGAAAAGTTGCTAATGTTAACACTGACCTTGAGTTTGGTCGGTCTTTATTATTTCCGGAGTTTGGCCATCTTTAAGTAGACGTAGTCACTCATTCTGCTGGCGTGCTGACCTACTTTCTGCACGCCTTTCTAACACTGGGGTGATGTGTTTTTTTTGGTGATGATAGTTTTAATTTTAAATGTCAAATAAAATGTCTGTAAAAGTGCCTAGACTGTCAACCTTCATAAAATAAACAATTGTAATAATAAATTAATTCAGATTTTTTTTTAAAGTTTCTGCAGCCACGTGTGACGTCACTCAGCGAGGAGAAAATAGTGTTGCTTCTTGTCTGAAACACAAACAGAATCAGTGACTATACAGTCTCAATGAGGGGTCAGGGACAGGGTGGACATTCGGGCACTATGTCCTGTCCTGTCAGCAGCTTCAAAATTCAAATAAAAATAACTTTCTACAAAACATTTCTTTATTAAAATGGCTGTTAACTAAAGTATAATGCTAATTATGCAACCAATGTTATCCTTCTAAATAAGTCATATTTTCAGAAGCATGAAAACCTGTGTCGGTTTTTCACTTCTACGACAATCTGCTGTGAAAAACACCCATAAGGATCCAATTTTGACTTGACTTTATTTGCTTGTGAGGAATACACTGCTCACAAAAACTTAGGGCACACTCAAAAAAAACAATGTAACTCCAAGTCAGTCACATTTCTGGGATATCAGACTGTCCAGTTAGGAAGCCACGCTTATTGTGAATCAGTTTCACTTGGTGTTGTGGAAATTAATTAGGTGGTAATGAGAGGCAATTAGCAAGATCACTCCAAAAGAGGAACCACAGACCATTTCCCTGTCTTCATCCTTTGAACCGTATTTTTGGAACACTTTTGCATTTGTCCAGTGTTCTCACCACTAGAGGTATCATGAGGAGCATCTACAACCCACAGAAGCTGCTCAGGGAGTGATGCTCATCCAAAATGGCGCGTCCATTTGTGCTGTGGCAAGAAGGTTTGCTGTGTCTCCCAGCGCAGTGTCCAGAGCATGGAGGAGATACCAGGAGACAGGCCAGTACACCAGGAGACCTGGGGGGGGCCGACCGAGGTCAACAACCCAGCAGCAGGACCGCTATCTGCTCATTTGTGCAACAGGAGAAGCACTGCCCGAGCCCTACAAAATGACCTCCAGAGGTTGGTCCTCAAACGGTCAGAAACCGACTCCATGAGGGTGGTATGAGGGGGGTATGAGGGTGGTATGAGGGTGGTATGAGGGTGGTATGAGGGGGGTATGAGGGGGGTATGAGGGGGGTATGAGGGCGGTATGAGGGGGGTATGAGGGGGGTTTGAGGGGGGTATGAGGGTGGTATGAGGGGGTATGAGGGGGGTATGAGGGGGGGGGTATGAGGGGGGTATGAGGGCGTTGGGCTGGTGCTTACTGCCCAACACCGTGCAGCACGATTGGCATTTGCCCGAGAACACAGCGATTGGCAGATCGGCCAATGGTGCCCTGTGCTCTTCACGGATGAGAGCAGGTTCACCCTGAGCACATGTGACAGACGTGACAGAGTCTGGAGACGCCAGAACGTTCTGCTGCTGCAACATCATCCAGCATGACCGGTTTGGTGGTGGGTCAGTGATGGTCTGGGGAGGCATTTCATTGGAGGGCCGCACAGCCCTCCATGTGCGAGCCAGAGGTTCCCTGACTGGCATTGGGGACCGGGATGAGA
Source organism: Gobius niger (assembly GCF_951799975.1). NCBI lineage: Eukaryota > Metazoa > Chordata > Actinopteri > Gobiiformes > Gobiidae > Gobius > Gobius niger. The sequence continues at coordinate 20,293,558 of NC_136873.1, read as the reverse complement.
TCCTCAGACCTATTGTAAGACCATATGCTGGTGCTGTGGGCCCTGGTTCCTTCTGATGCCTGATAATGCCAGGCCACATGTGGCAAGAGTGTGTCAGCAGGTCCTGCATGATGAAGGTATTGATGTTCTGGACTGGCCTGCCCGTTCCCCAGACTTAAATCCAATAGAGCACATCTGGGACATCATGTCTCGGTCCATCCATCAACGCCACGTGGCACCACAGCCTGTCCAGGAGCTGACTGATGCTCTAATCCAGGTCTGGGAGGAGATCCCTCAGGAGGACATCCGTGGTCTCATCAGGAGCATGCCCAGGCGTTGTAGGGAGTGCATTCAGGCACGTGGAGGCCACACACACGACTGAGGATGATACAGACTCGTTTGGAGGAATTTCTACAGAATTTGGATCAACCAGTGACCTGATTTGTCACTTTGATTTTGACTATAATTTTGGATCCAGACCTCCAGGGGCTGAGAATTTGATTTCCATTTATCATTCTTATGTTATTTTGTTCTCTACACATCTAGGATGTGTTTTTTGAGTGTGCCCTAAGTTTTTGTGAGCAGTGTATGTTTATGGTCTGCCAGAAAACAGCTAAAAGATGTTGTATGTCGCATTGCCGTCTGTATCTAATAATACAACTCTGGGCAGGCATGTGGTCTGCAGTCCTACGTCTAAGAGAAACCCATTTCTTGACATATTTGATCCACTTATTCAAAGGAGGCCTGACCAAAGAGATGAACACGAGTGCTGAAACATGACTTATTATTATGTTCATTTGAGAAAATCCTCTTTCACAGTCAGAGGTGCTGCACAGCAGGACTCTTGCATTACTTTTTTCACTGGGGGAGATTTGTGGTTTGTCATTGGCCACTGGGCCGGTCAGGGGTGAGCCTCCCACCACCAAACATATTCATATTTTTGGGATAAATGAATAAAAATGTCATTATCATCACAGCTTGAATAGAATAGAATTGGGTCTAAACATAATATTGGGTCTAACATAATAAACTAGGACTACTCAGAGCTAAACCAGGATTAAGCCAGGGCAAAAACATGTAATATCAGGACTAAGGCCTAATACAGAATGAGTGAGTTCATGTGAGGACCAACTGAACCTCAAAACAACATCTCACACAACAGGACTACCTCCTGCTCAGCCAGTGCTCCTCTCAGCTGGGCTGACCAGACATAAATAAGGGCTGACCAAACACCTGAGCCGCTGTTCAGTCCAGACAAAAAACAACCTGATTCTAAATGTCTCCAAAACTAGATGTAGCTTATTGGGAGTAAACACAAACTAAATAATAATACTCTGCTAATACTGAGAACTGAGAGCTCCACGTTGGAACAAGTGCTATAGATGAAACTTCTGGGAGTCACAGTGGATCACCATCTGCCATGGTCGCCTCACGTGGATCATGTGATCAGTAAAATAGGTAGAGCTACAGCTGTGGTCAGAAGGTGCTCATATATTACATAACTTTAACTATTAAAAAACTAGTAGTTCAGTCTTTTGTGTTCTCACATCTGGAATATTGCTCCGTTTTATGGTCCGCTGCAAATAAAACTAACATAGCAAGGCTCCAGGCTCCGCCCGCCTGGTGATCAGGTGTCCACACTCCACCAGTGTCCAGAAGATTCTACCTTAAACTGGCCATTGCTCCAAAATAAATTACATTATAATTTATTATTATGTCTAAAGAAAATAATTTTAACTGGCAAACCGATCGCACTATTTGTAAACATTAAATATGTGAAGCAGACGCACTCTTATTCCACACGGCGTGCTCACAGTGAGGACGTGGTGATAAATCGACCTAGAACAAGTCTGCTGCTAAAAACAATTTACACGTTTTCAAAAATACACTCAAATCTTTGGTATGGTTTAAGTAATTATATCATGTATTACTCTTTGAAGTCAGGGGAGAATGCGCCTGCCAGATGAATGATTCCTGTGTTAGTTATTTAGCGAGGTTTAGCGTGTTGAGCGGTTGAACACAAGTGAGTAGTTTTCCAAAACTCACGCACCATCAGCTTCATCGTCCACTTTACAAACATCCACAACTGAACTGAGGTCCTCTTGCCTTAAAGTCGCTGCATCTGCCGCGGACCGCGAAGAGAATAACCCGAGCAAAACCCCCAAAACACGATGCAGTCAGTCCGTCCAACAGAATGTGGCGCGGATAATGCCAAAATATAGGCTATATATAGTTTTACGGAAACTGAGACGAGGGTCAGCTTTTATAGTTTGGCCCCGGGACGCATATTGAATAGGCCCGACCTAGTATTTTTATTGCATTGGTTTATCTCACAGGCAGAATTTGGTATGTCCCTGCGGCTTGTCCTTCCACACTTTTTCCTTCCACTTAACTTTCTATGAATGTGCTCTGATCCAGCACTTTGAGAACAACTTCTTTTGCTCTGACCTTTTGAGGCTTTGGTCAATGATGGTTTTCTGCACAACTGTCAGGTCAGCAGTCTGAACCAGACTGAGACCATTTCAAGTCTCAGGGACCCTTTGCAGATGTTTTGGATTCATCAGCTTTGAGCCGATTATATCGTCCTTTTTCACAATGTTCTAATCTTATGAGATTTTGAATTTGTGTTTTTTACGAGCTGTGAGCCACAATCAGCAAAATCATAACAAGGCTTGACATGTGTCACTTTGCATGCTTTGAGCCTGCATCATATATTAGTTTTATTAGTAAGAGCTCAGCATATGAACTACACATTATATAGCCACGTGGTCTGCCCGAGGGCGGCTGTGGCTTCAATAACAGCTTACCACCATGGAGTGTGGAGTGAATGAATAATGACTACTATGTAGTACTTTGAGGAACTTGTGACACAGGCTTGTAAAGTGCAATATAAGTAGAAGCCGTTTCTATTAATGAAGCTACAGTTAAGTTAGGGCTTATTATTATTAATTTATTGGAAACATGTTCTCTATGAGGCCTATATGTGGCCCGCGACCCGCCGTGGGAGCTGAATTACATGCAATATAAAGAATTGATAAACCGGTAATCCTCTTCAAACCAAAGCTATGAAGACTCTTCACTGGAAAAAGAATGACCATTTTAATGGAACAAGTACAATTTCTCTTAATTCAAATTATTTTGTATCCTTTTAAGTGAAAAATAAATATTTTTAAAATATAAAAGTTAATTTGTTTCAAGTGGGATTTCTGTTTGCATTAGCATTTTTATCTCATCTTAGATCAGTTCAAACCGACTCAAATTCAACATAAAAAAACCTTAATTCAAGTGATTTTAAGTCATTTGTCTCATTTAAGACGGTCCTTTTATTCCCAATGTTGTTGCTTTAAACTTTTTTAAATGCTGCAGAGTACTGTTTTTGTGTTTCTGTTTCTCTAATAAACAAAACTATGAAGAAAAAACATTGAGTATTCTCTTAATTTATTGAAAAAGGAATAGTCCATTTCAGTCCTGCTGGTTTCATGAGGTAAAGGTGGAGCTGTCCAGCATCTTCACGCCCTCTAGCGCCCCCTCCTGAGCGTTCATCTTCAGCATGTCCAGCTCCAGAGGGTGGAGCCTCCCGGTGACCACCAACGAATGGAGCGGCTCGCCCAGGTCACATGACGCCAGCTCACGCAGAGGAGCCGCGCAAATCATCTGGTCATCAGAGCCAAGCCTGGCCACGCCCACACACACCGTCTCCTCCGTCATACCTGAGAGAACATCACTGTCATACCCTCATCACTGTCACACCTGAGAGAACATCACTGTCATACCCTCATCACTGTCATACCTGAGAGAACATCACTGTCATACCTGAGAGAACATCACTGTCATACCTGAGAGAACATCACTGTCATACCTGAGAGAACATCACTGTCATACCTGAGAGAACATCACTGTCATACCTGAGAGAACATCACTGTCATACCTGAGAGAACATCACTGTCATACCTGAGAGAACATCACTGTCATACCTGAGAGAACATCACTGTCATACCCTCATCACTGTCATACCTGAGAAAACATCACTGTCATACCTGAGAGAACATCACTGTCATACCCTCATCACTGTCACACCTGAGAGAACATCACTGTCATACCCTCATCACTGTCATACCTGAGAGAACATCACTGTCATACCTGAGAGAACATCACTGTCATACCTGAGAGAACATCACTGTCATACCTGAGAGAACATCACTGTCACACCTGAGAGAACATCACTGCCATACCTGAGAGAACATCACTGTCATACCTGAGAGAACATCACTGTCATACCTGAGAGAACATCACTGTCATACCTGAGAGAACATCACTGTCACACCTGAGAGAACATCACTGTCATACCTGAGAGAACATCACTGTCATACCTGAGAGAACATCACTGTCATACCTGAGAGAACATCACTGTCATACCTGAGAGAACATCACTGTCATACCTGAGAGAACATCACTGTCATACCTGAGAGAACATCACTGTCACACCTGAGAGAACATCACTGTCACACCTGAGAGAACATCACTGTCATACCTGAGAGAACATCACTGTCATACCTGAGAGAACATCACTGTCATACCTGAGAGAACATCACTGTCATACCCTCATCACTGTCACACCTGAGAGAACATCACTGTCATACCCTCATCACTGTCACACCTGAGAGAACATCACTGTCACACCTGAGAGAACATCACTGTCATACCTGAGAGAACATCACTGTCACACCTGAGAGAACATCACTGTCATACCTGAGAGAACATCACTGTCACACCTGAGAGAACATCACTGTCATACCTGAGGGAACATCACTGTCATACCTGAGGGAACATCACTGTCATACCTGAGAGAACATCACTGTCATACCTGAGAGAACATCACTGTCATACCTGAGAGAACATCACTGTCATACCTGAGAGAACATCACTGTCACACCCTCATCACTGTCATACCTGAGAGAACATCACTGTCATACCTGAGGGAACATCACTGTCATACCTGAGAGAACATCACTGTCATACCTGAGAGAACATCACTGTCACACCTGAGAGAACATCACTGTCATACCTGAGAGAACATCACTGTCACACCTGAGAGAACATCACTGTCATACCTGAGAGAACATCACTGTCACACCTGAGAGAACATCACTGTCATACCTGAGAGAACATCACTGTCACACCTGAGAGAACATCACTGTCATACCTGAGAGAACATCACTGTCACACCTGAGAGAACATCACTGTCATACCTGAGAGAACATCACTGTCATACCCTCATCACTGTCACACCTGAGAGAACATCACTGTCATACCTGAGAGAACATCACTGTCATACCTGAGAGAACATCACTGTCATACCTGAGAGAACATCACTGTCATACCTGAGAGAACATCACTGTCATACCTGAGAGAACATCACTGTCATACCTGAGAGAACATCACTGTCATACCTGAGAGAACATCGCTGTCATACCTGAGAGAACATCACTGTCACACCTGAGAGAACATCACTGTCACACCTGAGAGAACATCACTGTCATACCTGAGAGAACATCACTGTCATACCTGAGAGAACATCACTGTCATACCTGAGAGAACATCACTGTCATACCTGAGAGAACATCACTGTCATACCTGAGAGAACATCACTGTCATACCTGAGAGAACATCACTGTCATACCTGAGAGAACATCACTGTCATACCTGAGAGAACATCACTGTCATACCTGAGAGAACATCACTGTCATACCTGAGAGAACATCACTGTCACACCTGAGAGAACATCACTGTCATACCTGAGAGAACATCACTGTCATACCTGAGAGAACATCACTGTCATACCCTCATCACTGTCATACCTGAGAGAACATCACTGTCATACCTGAGAGAACATCACTGTCATACCTGAGAGAACATCGCTGTCATACCTGAGAGAACATCACTGTCATACCTGAGAGAACATCACTGTCATACCTGAGAGAACATCACTGTCATACCTGAGAGAACATCACTGTCATACCTGAGAGAACATCACTGTCATACCTGAGAGAACATCACTGTCATACCCTCATCACTGTCATACCTGAGAGAACATCACTGTCATACCTGAGAGAACATCACTGTCATACCTGAGAGAACATCACTGTCATACCTGAGAGAACATCACTGTCACACCTGAGAGAACATCACTGTCATACCTGAGAGAACATCACTGTCATACCTGAGAGAACATCACTGTCACACCTGAGAGAACATCACTGTCATACAACATCACTGTCATACCCTCATCACTGTCACACCTGAGAGAACATCACTGTCACACCTGAGAGAACATCACTGTCATACCTGAGAGAACATCACTGTCATACCTGAGAGAACATCACTGTCATACCTGAGAGAACATCACTGTCATACCTGAGAGAACATCACTGTCATACCTGAGAGAACATCACTGTCATACCTGAGAGAACATCACTGTCACACCTGAGAGAACATCACTGTCATACCTGAGAGAACATCACTGTCACACCTGAGAGAACATCACTGTCATACCTGAGAGAACATCACTGTCATACCTGAGAGAACATCACTGTCATACCTGAGAGAACATCACTGTCATACCTGAGAGAACATCACTGTCATACCTGAGAGAACATCACTGTCATACCTGAGAGAACATCACTGTCATACCTGAGAGAACATCACTGTCATACCTGAGAGAGGGGGAGGGGCATGGGAACCAGAAACCTGTCCCACAAACTGCACTCACGATCACAGGTCCAAGTTCAGAGGGACAGAGGCTGTGCAATTCTGCCGACGAAAATGAGACTAAAAGTAAATTAAAACTGTGACTAAAATCTTTTGATCGACTCAAAATAGAAGTCGATAAGAATGAAAAGAAGGGGCTAAAAACATGTGAACCTGAGCCTTTGACTCCATCAATTTTCGTCCACTTGTCCGTTGCTGGGTCGTGGGGGCAGTAGTTGGAGCTGCTCCAGCCCCTGTGGCTCCTCCTGCAGGTGGTGGGTCCACAGAAGGACGGCCTCATGGTTCTCACCGGGCCTGTCGGTCTCTCATAAGGGGCTTCTGAACCGCTCTCTGTCTGACCCGTCACCTATAGGACCTGTTTGCCCTGGGAGACCCTACAGGGGCACGAAGCCCCCGACAACAGAGCTCCAGGATCATTCAGGTGCTCAAACCCCTCCACCAAACCCCTTGTACATTTTTCATTCACTCCATATTTGGTGATGGTAAGTTACTATTGTAGCCACAGCTGCCCTGGGGTAGACTGACGGAAGTGAGGCTGCCAATCTGCACCATCAGCCCCTCCGACCACCACCAACCACTCACACACTACATTCACCCAGGCTTCCTGCTGTTCCCAAACGGTCTCCCATCCCAGCACCGACCAGGCCCTTCCTGAGGTCTGACAGGATGGGGCAGAGTGAAGGCGGCCTGACCTGAAGCACCTGCCCCTCTACCTTGTGCCCTTTAAAGTGTTAGAAAATGTGCAAAATCAACCACCTGGTCTTGAATTTCGATGTAAAGTAAGTAATAATATGCAATTTTTGGTAAAGTCTTTCCTTCCCAGATCTCGGTCACTAATCAGAGTCTAGTGTCCTCCTGCGCTGACCAATGAGACGAGCTTTCCCTGCGCTCTGCATTTTGCAAACCAAGAAGGGTTAGGGTTAAAGAGGTGAGGAATTTTCTGTTCATTTCACTCTATCTCTCCTCACTTTGCAAACTTGCACAGTATCACTTTAAGTGCCCTTATATATATATATTTATTTTATTTTTCTATAAATATTTGGCCTACGACTAATGCTCAACAGCTTCAAATGGTGCTGCTCTTCTGTGGACCTGCCCTTTAATGTCTGTGCACATCACTGATGCTAACAGTTATTACTCCAGTTATTACTTACAAAAATAGCATTCAACATAACAAAATACACTTAAAAAGAAGTTTTCCATTGCAGATAAATGTTCTTAAGCTGTCATCTGTACTTTGTAGTAAACGTTTTGTGGACGCTCTCATCCATGTTTGATCATTAGTCAAAGCTTCTTGGGCAAGAGGCGAAACTTTAACCTACCAGGTACAGATGATGGCTCAACAAGAAAGAGACAGACATTTTCAATTACACAATGAATAATCCAACAATATTCTAATATGATACTAATAACTTTATTTATTTTTAAACTGAAGGAGGCTCATCACAAGTGGTGAAAGATAAGAGAAGGCAAGGTGCTTTAAGTGTGTTGCCTTAAAGGGCCTATATCATGCAAAATCGACTTTTGGAGCTTTTAGCCGTGTTGTTTTGCTATTTCCTTATCAAAAACAGCCCCAGAGTGTTTTTAGCTTCATTCAGTAATCCTCCTGAATCCTGCTCTCTGAGCAGCTGCTCCGCCCTCTGCTGGAAAACCACTGAGTTGTGACACTCTGACATTTTTTACGTCATAGTGTCAAACAGGAAGAGCACAACTTCTGTAATGTAATGCCTTACAGCCTGATTTTAATTTATAAAACAGCTTTAAAAAAAAGCTAACACACATGCTAACACACACACGCTAACACACAAGCTAACACACATGCTAACACACTCTAACACACATGCTAACACACATGCTAACACACGCTAACACACATACGCTAACACACAAGCTAACACACACGCTAACACACAAGCTAACACACAAGCTAACACACATGCTAACACACACACGCTAACACACAAGCTAGCACACATGCTAACACACACGCTAACACACACACGCTAACACACAAGCTAACACACATGCTAACACACACGCTAACACACACACACACACGCTAACACACAAGCTAATACACACGCTAACACACACACGCTAACACACACAAGCTAACACACACACAAGCTTGAGTGTTAGTTTGTGTGTTAGCTTTTGTGTGTTAGCGTATGTGTGTAAGCGTGTGTTAGCATGTGTGTTAGCGTGTGTTAGCATGTGTGTTAGCGTGTGTGTTAGAGTGTGTTAGCATGTGTGTTAGCATGTGTGTTAGCGTGTGTGTTAGCATGTGTGTTAGCTTGTGTGTTAGCTTGTGTGTGTTAGCGTGTGTGTTAGCATGTGTGTTAGCGTGTGTGTGTTAGCGTGTGTGTGTGTTAGCGTGTGTGTGTTAGCATGTGTGTTAGCATGTGTGTTAGTGTGTGTGTGTTAGCATGTGTGTTAGCTTGTGTGTTAGCATGTGTGTTAGCGTGTGTGTTAGCATGTGTGTTAGCATGTGTGTTAGCGTGTGTGTGTTAGCGTGTGTGTGTTAGCATGTGTGTTAGCGTGTGTGTTAGTGTGGGTGTGTTAGCATGTGTGTTAGCGTGTGTGTTAGCATGTGTGTTAGCTTGTGTGTTAGCGTGTGTGTTAGCTTGTGTGTTAGCGTGTGTGTTAGCATTTGTGTTAGTGTGTGTGTTAGCGTGTGTGTTAGCGTGTGTGTGTTAGCCTGTGTGTTAGCGTGTGTGTGTTAGCCTGTGTGTTAGCGTGTGTGTTAGCCATTTATGAAGCTGTGTTGCAGATGTCAACTCCTTATAACTGCATCGTGAAGTAACTTCACTTATTACTGTGATATTTATATTTCTTTTACTGCTAATAATGCATGGGCAGATCCGCTCAGACAGAGGGGGCGGAGTTACTGAATCGAAGCGTCTTGTCTTCCGGGTTTGCAAAATACCCCCCAGAAAATACTTATTTCTCACAAAAAATAGTACTCCATAGTGGTAGGGGTACAATATATCATATAAATGCCTATACTTTACTTTGGGATGGCTAAAATAGCAGGATACAGATCCTTTAAGAAACTCCCTTTCCACCTTAATGCTTTTTTCTCCTTCCCTTCTTGTTGGTGCTCTGGTCGGTAAAATCATCGTCGTCTGATTCCTGGGCAAACTCAAAATTGCCCTGTCTCTTGCCTCTCCTCTTCTCAGCTTTGGTGTGTTGTTTGTTCGCCTGTCTCTGAGCTTTGTTGTTGGTCTTTGTTGCCACTTTCTCCTCTGCTGGGACGCTGTTGTCATAATCATTCCTGGGCCTGGATGATTTTGGATCATTGGACAGTTCGTCTTCAGCACTTCTGAAGTCAACATCGACCGCTTTAACGTCTCCCTGCTTGTTTTGTCGCTTCTTTTTCTTGTTTTTCGTGCTATTGGTAGGTGTCTCGGGAAGGATCTCTGCAGTCTGGTCCTCCATGTTTATAACATCTTGTTCCTCATCAGTGGCGTCTTTTGGAGCTTCTGTTTGGGACTCACCCTGAACATCAGACTGGAGTATTACACTGTGATCCTCCTCAAATCCAGCCCCTTTAGCTGTGTTATCCACATTATCCACAGCTTCCTTGTTTGCCGGCTTTCTTCTCCTCTTTTTCTTTCCTTTGCAGGGGCAGGGAGTTTCATCCTCCGTTGTTTTCTTGGGCTTGGCTGCACTGGATTCTGTGGACTCCCCTGAAGCCTCATTACAGTCCTGAACCTCATTCGTCACATCCTTCATGTTTAAAGCACATTGCCCCTCAGTGATACTGTCTTGTACTATAGGTACTTCATGGGACTCCGATACTGCATCTTGCTCGTCAATCTGAACATGTGCAGCGTAAGCCACCTCAGCCACTGTTATTTCTAAAGGCTCTGGTGAACTGTGCTCTGGAATGTCCCATAACGACTCCGTATTGGGGTCCTCATACCTTGGTCCTTGGTCCTCATCAATGGTGTCTTCAGGTTTTGGAGCTTCTGTTTGGGACTCTGAAGCTGGTTCTGTTTTATCGACCACAGTCGGTGAAGCTGCTGGTGTTTCTGGAAGAATCGCTGTCCTCTGGTCTTCGGCGATGACGTCTTCATCTTTTGGAGCTTCTGTTTGGGACTCTGCGGTTGCTGTGTTGCTATAGTCAGCCTGGCCGTCAGACTGGAGCAGTGCAGTGTTATCCTCCATCACGTGAGTGTCAATACTAACGCTCAGGAACTCTGCTGAAAACTCCTGTTCATCAGGCACTTCGGCAGCTTGCTTCAGTGCCCGATTTTTTCTCCCTTTTCTCTTCCCTGTGTTGGCGCTGGACGTTTCAGTCAGGGCAGCTTCACTGACCTCTTGCCTCTCTACCTCAGAAGGGTCAGTAGGCGTTTCCACTACCTTTGATGTTAGCTTGTCCATTGCACAATCGCTCTCGGCAGCCGATGGTGCTTCAGGAATGGCCTGTGGTTCAGTCAGTGAAGCTGCCAGTGGCTCTGGAGGCATCTCTCTTCCATTTTCCTCCGTTTTTAAAACATCCTGACCTTGAATTATGGTGTCTTGAACCTCAGGAGTTTCTGCTTGAGCATCTGAAGGACTGTCTGCTGGTACTGTACTGCTGTCACTCTGATTTTCAGTCTGGACCAGCGCAGTGTTGGTCGCCTCAACTTCAGCCTCTGTTTTTGTTCTGGGCTCTGATGAACTGTGCTCTGTAGCCTCCCACGAAGACTGGACCTCATTCTCCTGAACATTAGTTCCTGGTGTCTCGGGGGGAGTCGCCGTACTTTGGGCCTCCATGTCTAAAGCACCTTGGACTTCAGTGATGCCACCTTCATCCTCTGCTGTGTCTGCTTGGGACTCTGTGACGCTGCAGTCAATCTGGTCTTCAGTCTGGAGCATCGCAGTGTGTTCCTCCTCAACTTGAGTGTTTTTCGCCATGTCTTGGTTCTCTGTTAGACACTCATTTGTATCTGTTACGGCACCGGCTTGCTTGTTTGCCTGCCTTTTTCTCCTTTTTCTCTTTGGTTCTGGTATTTTTCCCTTGGGCTCCGCTAAACTGGTTTCTGTAGCTTCCCTGTGAACCTGAACCTCATTTATCACATCCTCAATGATTAAAACACCTTGGCCCTCAGTGGTAGTGTCTTGTACATGGGGGACGTCTGCTTGAGTCTCTGAAGCACTGTCCACTGCTGTGGCACTGGAGATGACCATGTCCTCAATCTGGAGAAGTGCCGTGCTGTCAACCTTAACTTGAACGTCATTATTTGTGTCCTGATTCTCTACTGGATGCTCCTGTGTATCCTGGACCACATCTGTTACTTCAGCCGCTGGCTTTTCCTGCTCTGTTATCATATTCTTTGTTTTGTTACTGTTGGGAGGTGTAGACTGTTCTTCAAGGGGCGGCTGTGGTTCTTTTATATTCCCCACGGTCTCAGAAGGATCATTCAGACCCTCTTGAGAGGAATTCTCCACCTGGACCGTCACAATACAGTGGTAGAAGTTGTCGCCAGACTGGACACTTTCTGCAGGCATACCCAGTTCAATCTGTGTCACCTCTATCTGGTCCTCCCCGATCACCCGTGTGATTTTAGGCTCAGGGATTAAACCACTGGAGCTTTCGTCAATATTGAATAAAAGCTCAGTACTTTTCTTCTTTTTCAGCAGTTGCAACAAGAGCTGCTCCCTGGAGCTCCACTCCTCAGCAGCTCTGGCAAACTCTAGTTGCTTCTCGTGAGTGGCTTTTTTCTGCTCTTCAAATTTCTGTGTCGACTCCATCTCCCTCTCTTGTAGGACACGTTTCTCTTCTGCCCATTGCATCGCTCTGTCCTGGAGGGTCTGTACTGACTGCATCTCTCTCTCTTGTAGGACACGCTTCTCCTCTGCCCATTGCATCTCTCTCTCTTGTAGGACACGCTTCTCCTCTGCCCATTGCATCTCTCTCTCCTGGAGGGTCTGTGTTGACTGCATCTCCCTCTCTTGTAGGACACGCCTCTCCTCTGTCCATTGCATCTCTCTGTCCTGGAGGGTCTGTGCCGACTGCATCTCCCTTTCTTGTAGGACACGCCTCTCCTCTGCCCATTGCATCTCTCTGTCCTGGAGGGTCTGTACTGACTGTATCTCCCTCTCATGTAAGACACGCCTCTCCTCTGCCCATTGCATCTCTCTGTCCTGGAGAGATTCTGCTAAGTTGACCTCTCTCTCCTGTCGTAGGCCACGCTTGGCCTCAAAGAGTGCGTCAAAGATTTTCTCCATAGTTCCTATTTGAACAGAAGTTTGTTCGTAAGAAACAGAGTGAATTGTCAAACTCTCGGTCTGGTCAAAAGTGCCTTTGCGAACGGTTTGAGTGATCCTGGGTGAATGTGCCTTGGAAGAAGGTCCATATGCTAATGAGGGTCTGTCCTGATAGAACTCTACATGTCAACAGAACACGGCCCACTGTTGCTTGGTTACGAGGTGCATTCCGTACTTATATCTTTAAATGGTCAAAATAGGTTTTGTTCAGGTGGAGGGCTGGTGCCAATAGAATCTCTGGAATTGCCCATATATGGTCATGTTCTGCTCTAAGGCTACAGCATATGACACATTAAACACAATTTCTACTAAAACAGTTAGAACACACTTATATTTAAGGTTTTGCTAAAGATTGTACTCAGCTTTCTTTAGGTTTTCTGATGTTTATAGATTCACTTCCTTATTGGACACCGACAGTAGTGACATAGATGAAGGCAAATAATCTCAAACTGTTGCCGTGCCGACCATGTGAAGTCAATGGGAAATGACTGCTTTACCTGAATCTTTGGCTGTGTCCGAATGTCCACACTGCTCCTTATACAGTGGTCAGGCCATTCTGTAGGGGCGTCCGAATTTCCCACAATGCATTCTGAAAAGTAGTGAGCAGCGGTGGTCACTACACAGGTCAATATAGACCACAATGCACTGCGAGAGTCAGAGGAGAACAGAGACAGGTCTTTGAACTAAACAATACGACGTACTCCTCACCAATAAACCACTTGAATAGAGACGATGACGATGAAAAGTTGCTAATGTTAACACTGACCTTGAGTTTGGTCGGTCTTTATCGCAGGAATACATTATTTCCGGAGTTTGGCCATCTTTACGTAGACATAGTCACTCATTCTGCTGGCGTGCTGACCTACTTTCTGCACGCCTTTCTAACGTTTTTTGGTGATGATAGTTTTAATTTTAAATGTCAAATAAAATGTCTGTAAAAGTGCCTAGACTGTCAACCTTCATAAAATAAACAATTGTAATAATAAATTAATTCGGATTTTTTTTTAAAGTTTCTGCAGCCACGTGTGACGTCACTCAGCGAGGAGAAAATAGTGGCTTCTTGTCCGAAACACAAACAGAATCAGTGACTATACAGTCTCAATGAGGGGTCAGGGACAGGGTGGACATTCGGACACTATGTCCTGTCCTGTCAGCAGCTTCAAAATTCAAATAAAAGTAACTTTCTACAAAACATTTCTTTATTAAAATGGCTGTTAACTAAAGTAAAATGATAATTATGCAACCAATGTTATCCTTCTAAATAAGTCACATTTTCAAAAGCATTAAAACCTGTGTCGGTGTTTCACTTCTACTGGACAATCTGCTGTGTGCATTGCCGTCTGTATCTAGTAATACAACTCTGGGCAGGCATGTGGTCTGCAGTCCTACGTCTAAGAGAAACCCATTTCTTGACATATTTGTCAGGATCCACTTATTCAAAGGAGGCCTGACCAAAGAATGAACACGAGTGCTGAAACATGACTTATTATTATGTTCATTTGAGAAAATCCTCTTTCACAGTCAGAGGTGCTGCACAGCAGGGCTCTTGCATTACTTTTTTCACTGGGGGAGATTTGTGGTTTGTCATTGGCCACTGGGCCGGTCAGGGGTGAGCCTCCCACCACCAAACATATTCATATTTTTGGGATAAATGAATAAAAATGTCATTATCATCACAGCTTGAATAGAATAGAATTGGATATAAACATAATATTGGGTCTAACATAATGAACTAGGACTACTCAGAGCTAAACCAGGATTAAGCCAGGGCAAAAACATGTCATATCAGGACTAAGGCCTAATACAGAATGAGTGAGTTCATGTGAGGACCAACTGAACCTCAAAACAACATCTCACACAACAGGACTACCTCCTGCTCAGCCAGTGCTCCTCTCAGCTGGGCTGACCAGAGACATAAATAAGGGCTGACCAAACACCTGAGCCGCTGTTCAGTCCAGACAAAAAACAACCTGATTCTAAATGTCTCCAAAACTAGATGTAGCTTATTGGGAGTAAACGCAAACTAAATAGTAATACTCTGCTAATACTGAGAACTGAGAGCTCCACGTTGGAACAAGTGCTATAGATGAAACTTCTGGGAGTCACAGTGGATCACCATCTGCCATGGTCGCCTCACGTGGATCATGTGATCAGTAAAATAGGTAGAGCTGTGGTCAGAAGGTGCTCATATATTATATAACTTTTAACGTTTTTTATTATACGGCTCTTCACAACGTAAGTAGAAGCTCCGTTGATTTGAATGGGATTTCCCAACGTTCTACCGGTCATTATTTTCTGATAAAGGACCTCTGAAAAAAATAATGACCGCTGCCCATGGCAACGGAGTTCGTGCTTTCATATCACTCCGCGCGTACGTAGTAGCGACACTATCTGTCCCGTCACTGCGAGAGAAGTTGGGGGAATTGCTCGTGAAGTTAGCGTGAGTCTGACTTTCAATTTACCCAAAGATTCACCACCATTCCTCCAACTGCGCCTTCAACTAAGCAGCTAGGCTAGCTGCTAGCCTTGCTGCTTCTAGCCTAGCCAAACGCTGCAGCGCAACGCGCAAACTTTTGGAACTATTTGTCGCGGATGTCATTAAATAAACCTTTCGGCCTTCATAAAAGCGTACGAAGTTTATGTTGTGTGTGTTCAGTTGGCAAATGGCCGTATAATAAGCGGGATAATGTATAGAACGCTGGTCATTATCGGGAAAATAAGTACCTTCAGGGCGAAACAAGACCCCTCCGCTTCGCGTCGGGGTCCGGTTCGCCCTGTCGGTGCTTATTTTCCCGATAATGACCAGCGTTCTATACATTATCCCTTACTTAATAGCTAAAGTTAAACTTTAGCTATTAAAAAACTAGTAGTTCAGTCTTTTGTGTTCTCACATCTGGAATATTGCTCTGTTTTATGGTCCGCTGCAAATAAAATTAACATAGCAAGGCTCCAGGCTCCGCCCACCTGGAGTCAGGTGTCCAGACTCCACCAGTGTCCAGAAGATTCTACCTTAAAGGAATAGGCCACCGTTTTTACATACTGAGATATGCTCTTACCTCACTTTAGACGTGTTAATATATCCCCGTCTGGTCTTTGTCCGTGCGCTCTGTCACACAAACGGAGCACATACGCAGCCTCTCCCACATGTCATATAGCTCCAAAAAAGCTCACGATAGAAGCTACCAAGCTCTTCCACGAGTTCCCTATTTAAATAAAGTTACGTGAAGTGATTTCATGCGAAGTATATTTACCCAGAAATGTAACATGTCGATTTTATAAGCAGATAAAAAGGGGTACTATATTGTGAGGCGTAATGATACGAGGAGTAAAACGTCCGCGCAGTAACTCCTAAAGACTTCCCCGCTCACTTCCGTCAATAACCTTTATGAAAACACTTCACGTAACTTTATTTAAATAGGGAACACGTGGAAGAGCTTGGTAGCTTCTATCGTGAGCTTTTTTGGAGCTATGTGACATGTGGGAGAGGCTGCGTATGTGTGAGCGCACGGACAAAGACCAGACGGGGATATATTAACACGTCTAAAGTGAGGTAAGAGCATATCTTAGTATGTAAAAACGGTGGCCTATTCCTTTAAACTGGCCATTGCTCCAAAATAAATTACATTATAATTTATTATTATGTCTAAAGAAAATAATTTTGACTGGCAAACCGATCGCACTATTTGTAAACATTAAATATGTGAAGCAGACACGCTCTTATTCCACACGGCGTGCTCACAGTGAGGACGTGGTGATAAATCGACCTAGAACAAGTCTGCTGCTAAAAACTGTGGAAGAAGCTGCCTGTGAGCTTGAGGGATTCATCCAATTTACACGTTTTCAAAAATACACTCAAATCTTTGGTATGGTTTAAGTAATTATATCATGTACTACTCTTTGAAGTCAGGGGAGAATGTGCCTGCCAGATGAATGATTCCTGTGTTAGTTATTTAGCGAGGTTTAGCGAGGTTTAGCGTGTTGAGCGGTTGAACACGTGTGAGTAGTTTTCCAAAACTCACGCACCATCAGCTTCATCGTCCACTTTACAAACAACTGAACTGAGGTCCTCTTGCCTTAAAGTCGCTGCATCTGCCGCGGACCGCGAAGAGAATAACCCGAGCAAAACCCCCAAAACACGATGCAGTCAGTCCGTCCAACGGAATGTGGCGCGGATAATGCCGAAATATAGGCTATATATAGTTTTACGGAAACTGAGACGAGGGTCAGCTTTTATAGTTTGGCCCCGGGACGCATATTGAATAGGCCCGACCTAGTATTTTTATTGCGTTGGTTTATCTCACAGGCAGAATTTGGTATGTCCCTGCGGCTTGTCCTTCCACACTTTTTCCTTCCACTTAACTCTCTATGAATGTGCTCTGAACCAGCACTTTGAGAACAACTTCTTTTGCTCTGACCTTTTGAGGCTTTGGTCAATGATGGTTTTCTGCACAGCTGTCAGGTCAGCAGTCTGAACCAGACTGAGAGACCATTTCAAGTCTCAGGGACCCTTTGCAGGTGTTTTGGATTCATCAGCTTTGAGCCGATTATATCGTCCTTTTTCACAATGTTCTAATCTTATGAGATTTTGAATTTGTGTTTTTTACGAGCTGTGAGCCACAATCAGCAAAATCATAACAAGGCTTGACATGTGTCACTTTGCATGCTTTGAGCCTGTATCATATATTAGTTTCACATTTTAAGGTGTGTTACAGAGATAAATGAACTTTTTCACGATATTCTAATGGACTATATGCACAGTTTCCCCACGTGACGTCTTCCTGAAGTTATGAATTTTTAAAGAAAAGGAAAGAGTTCCACACGTGTCCAGCAGAGGGCACTGACATAATAAGAGCTCAGCATATGAACAACACATTATATAGCCACGTGGTCTGCCCGAGGGCGGCTGTGGCTTCAATAACAGCTTACCACCATGGAGTGTGGAGTGAATGAATAATGACTACTATGTAGTACTTTGAGGAACTTGTGACACAGGCTTGTAAAGTGCAATATAAGTAGAAGCCGTTTCTATTAATGAAGCTACAGTTAAGTTAGGGCTTATTATTATTAATTTATTGGAAACATGTTCTCTATGAGGCCTATATGTGGCCCGCGAGCCGCCGTGGGAGCTGAATTCCATGCAATATAAAGAATTGATAAACCGGTAATCCTCTTCAAACCAAAGCTATGAAGACTCTTCACTGGAAAAAGAATGACCATTTTAATGGAACAAGTACAATTTCTCTTAATTCAAATTATTTTGTATCCTTTTAAGTGAAAAATAAATATTTTTAAAATATAAAAGTTAATTTGTTTCAAGTGGGATTTCTGTTTGCATTAGCATTTTTATCTCATCTTAGATTAGTTCAAACCGACTCAAATTCAACATAAAAAACCTTAATTCAAGTGATTTTAAGTCATTTGTCTCATTTAAGACGGTCCTTTTATTCCCAATGTTGTTGCTTTAAACTTTTTTAAATGCTGCAGAGTACTGTTTTTGTGTTTCTGTTTCTCTAATAAACAAAAACTATGAAGAAAAAACATTGAGTATTCTCTTAATTTATTGAAAAAGGAATAGTCCATTTAAGTGCTGCTGGTTTCATGAGGTAAATGTGGAGCTGTCCAGCATCTTCACGCCCTCTAGCGCCCCCTCCTGAGCGTTCATCTTCAGCATGTCCAGCTCCAGAGGGTGGAGCCTCCCCGTGACCACCAACGAATGGAGCGGCTCGCCCAGGTCACATGACGCCAGCTCACGCAGAGGAGCCGCGCAAATCATCTGGTCATCAGAGCCAAGCCTGGCCACGCCCACACACACCGTCTCCTCCGTCATACCTGAGAGAACATCACTGTCATACCTGAGAGAACATCACTGTCATACCCTCATCACTGTCATACCTGAGAGAACATCACTGTCATACCCTCATCACTGTCATACCTGAGAGAACATCACTGTCATACCCTCATCACTGTCATACCCTCATCCTCTAATAACTGCGAGAAAAAGTAAAAGTCAAGAAATTAGGAAATAAAAAAAAAATATATATATATATATATATGGGGAAAACATTGGGATAAAAAAGGGGAAAAGGAAGAAAATATTTGTAAAGATTTTGATTTAATCTTTTTTTTGGTAGAAATAATTGGGAAAAGATGGGTGGGAACAAAAAAAGATGCAAGGTGTTTTTTTCTTCCCCAGTTTTTGTCAACAGCCCTAGTCACGCCCTCTCAGGTTAGAACACCACTGTCATACCTAGCTCCTCCCCCTCGTCTCTTCTTCTCTGGATGATCTGCAGCAGCTGATCGGCCGCCTGCGACACCGTCATGAACCGCGGAGGCTCAAAGATCTTCTTCCCCCTGAAACACAAGACAATAATAATAAACAGGAGAAACGTCCACGTCACTGAGGAGGGTAGCGCCCCCTGTGGGTGGAACATCTAACTATGAAAATGTTTTGGTTTATTTGTCAAATATGTCAGATACTTTATCCCTTACTCGGGTTTGACATTAAGCTGTGTAAAAATGTTTTTCTGAAATAGCTGTCTCGATTAATTATTTTGATTTTGTAGCTGAAAATATACCATAAATGCTCTAATATAGGCCGGGGCCTTTATTTACTCAAGGGCATCTAGGACCAGGCCTTTATTGGAACCAGGCCACAATTAGAGACAGGCCTTTATTTCTATTTGAGCAAAACGGACGACCAGGAAAATGAAGAAAAACGAGATTCGTGTCCATTTGCACCTAAAATATTAGGTTCATTTATTAATTAAAATTTCAAACCCTCTCCCAGCGGCTGGAACATTGACGCCTTTTATTTTGTCGGGACAACAGGAAGTGTTTCGTTGCTGTTAGCGGAGCTTTGACATCAATGTCACTGCAGGTTTCTGTTTCGTTTTTACCGCGGACCGGATTATTTGTTGTTATCTTGTGTAAAGGCAAGTTTAGACGGAGCGTTTGTGTTTGTGATCGATCATGAGACTGACCCGAGAGAAGACGAGACGCTCGTGCTGATGGGAGGAGTTATTTTGAGGCGTGGGACTGACCTGCACACGGAGCAGCTGGACGTGCTTTGAAGACGTGATGGAGACTTTATTAAAACCCTGGAGGGTCACACGACATTTGTTGTTTGCCCTGTTTCCAAATATCGTCACAGGAGGTTTGAAAAGTGGCTAAATCTGTGTCAAAGTTACGCTGGGATCAGCTCCTCCGCAGTGTCCCCCATCGGCCCGGGTTCCCGTTTGTTACTTCCTGCACGTGAGTTTTCATTTACACCAGTATGAGACAAATTCCTAACATGGGGAATATTTCTACTGTTATAGTTTCTAATAAAAGCCCCGGCCTGTTTTAGAGACCGGCTTTAATTTGCCTCCGCCAGCCGCGAACCCGGCCTCTGTCAGAGACCCGGCCTCTGTCAGAGACCCGGCCTCTGTCAGAGACCCGGCCTCTAATGGAATACAGGCCAGTATTAGAGAATTTAAGGTAGGTCATTGTGACAAAATGGTAGGGAAACATGTATCACCAATGGTAAAAGAGGAGAATGTGGACAAGGTTTTATTTCATCTAAGATCAGACCAAACCTACTCAAACTTCAGATTTAATCTCAAGTACAGTTATGTTATTTCTTCCTTCAAATGATGATTCTTTTCCCAGTGTTTGTCTTGTGTCCCCATAACATATGTCTCTATTTTTTTTCTCTCTTCACCTGCTGCGTCTCGCCATAAGCGTGACTCTTAAAATGCTTCCATCTCCGCAAAGGAAACAAACCAAGCTTTTAGTCATTAGGAATTCATCGAGCCGTAGTTTGGATTTACTGTAACACAAACACGTCACGTTTCCGATCAGCCTGAGCCTGTTAATCCTGCCTCATCATTCAGCCCAGGCAGGAATAAGAACGCCTCATGTTGATCTGGGCTGGACACAAACCTTACAGCGTGTGGTGTTCCAGTGCAGTCTGCTCCTGTTTAAGTGCGGCTCACCTCAAAACCTCACTGAGCGCGCTCCCAATCACTGCGGTGACATCATCGTGACATCACCGCCACCAAAAAACAGCTAAAAAAATAAAACAAGCCTCACCTCATCATGTTCTCGATGGACTGCTCCTTCACCTTTATGTCTGTCACAGAAAACAAAGGTCAGAGAAATGTGGATCCTTTTAAGGTCTTTAGTTTGTCCTGGTTTAGGAGCTTGAACTGGTTTAAAAGAATAGGCCACCGTTTTTACATACTGAGATATGTTCTTACCTTAGCTTTGACGAGTTCTTTAGGACCTGTCTGATCTTCCTCAGTGCCTTCAGTCATGTAAACACAGCGCAGACGGCGTTAGCATTTAGCCTCTCGCCGAGGTTAGCATTTAGCTCTCTCTAGCATTTATGGTGACGTGAAGTAATAATACCAGGAGTAGTTCGAAATCCGCGCAGTAATATCTTCACTTTACTGCGCGGATGCCAAACTACTCCTGGTATTATTACGCCTTACAATATAGTTCCCCTTTTATCCGCTTAGAAAATCCACATTGTTTAATTGTGTGTAATTATACTTTGTAGTGGAACACTTCACGTAACCATATTTAAATAGGGAAAACGTGGAAGAGCTTGGTAGCTTCTATCTTGACCTGTTTTGGAGCTATAGAGGAGAGAGGGAGAGGCTAAATGCTAACGCCGTCTGCGCTGTGTTTACGTGACTGAAGATCAGACAGGTCCTAAAGAACTCGTCTAAGCTTAGGTAAGAACATATCTCAGTATGGAAAAACGGTGGCCTATTCCTTTAAGGTTTCTGCATTTTATTAAGACAAGAGAAATGGATGAACATTAAATACATTTAGACATTAACATTTGAAATTTTTCCTGTAGATTCCTGACATGAAGGAAAAATTACACGTTTTCTCTCATTTAAAAGGAACAGGCCACCGTTCTTCCATACTGAGACATGTTCTTACCTGAGCTTAGGCGAGTTGATGGTACCTGTCTGGTCTTTACGCGCAAAACACCACAGATGTTGGTAGCATTTAGCCTCTCTCTCAAACGGAGTGAAGTTAGAAGCGAAAAAGCACTTCCAAGTTTTCCCTGTTTAAATACAGTTAGGTGAAAAGTTCCAAGATCCAAGGATAGTTACACAAAAATAAACATGTGGATTTTCTAAGCAGATAAAAAGGGGTGCTATATTGTAAGGCTTCACTCCTATAGTCTGCGCGGAGAGAGGAGCAGAGGCTAAATGCTAACAACATCTTTGGTCTTTTTGCGTGACTGAGCGCATGCACATAGACCAGACAGGTACACATCAACTCGTCTAAGCTCAGGCAAGAACATATCTCAGGATGGAGAAACGGTGGCCTGTTCCTTTAAAGTCATCGTCAGTAATGTTGCAAAATGAGGAGAGAGAAAGAGACAGATTTCAAAAGTGAAAACCAAGCCCTGTCCTCCTGATTGGACCTAGGGTGGTCAGTAACGCAATCCATTTTTTTTAAAACTTACTAACATTTTCATATAAGTAATGAAACTACTTCCGGCCAGGCTTTATTTTGTTTACAAATGATTTACCAAGACTTGTTCAGAGGGGATTTTGGATCGTGTTTAGTTTTTGAATAAAATCTTTAAAGATGTGGCCTTATTTTCTGGAGTGGACATTTAAAAATCTTAAAACATATAAACCTGTAAAGTGTGGAGTCTGTAGGAGCGACTAAAGGAAAATGTCCCTAAAGTTTTGCTACAAGAACGCATTTGCGTGTATATATTTGCCTTTTTAGCCACTGCTGTCTCCTTCAAAGGAAATGACCATATTTGGATAAGCATAATCATAAGCATAATACAGCATAATCCAACATGTCAGCATTTGTGAATGAATAAGCGTGGGAAACTGGTTATTTCTCCGGCTCGCTAGGAGAGAAAAACACCAGGGTTCAGTTAGCTATCCTATCACTGTGCTAATACAGCCTCTGACTTCCTGGTTCACGCTATATTTAGACGGGTTTATTTGGTCGGGTTTTTCTTTCACAAATAACTACAAGAAAACAGTTTGATTACCACAGTTACCACAGTTTAAAACAGTGAAGTGCTCCCACCCTGCTGTGCTCTCTGATTCTTGGGTTTGTTTGAGGGACTTCTGGGTAAAACCGTGAAAGAGCGGCTCGGTCATGGACGTCACATCACTCGCTCCTTTGGCAGTGAGACGGTCCAAACATGCTCAGAATCAGCACAACTCCCAAGAATTCATTTTTGTCAAAGACACTGCAGCCATTTTCCAGTGTAGATCTGACCTGCTTTGTCCCTTTGACACTCGTCCATTAATCTGATTAGACTCATTTTAGTGATTTTTCTAAAAGCTCATAGAGATGTTTTTGCACCTGAGCCACTATGATTTACAGTCAGCGACGGATGTGACGAGATTTTAGCATTTTACAGAGTAAAATACATAGGATATTACAAAATATGATTTAAAATATATCTGAGAGGGTTTTTCAACGGTATTGTTTAATTGAAATGAAGGTGATGCGGGTGGGGTCATTAAGTGAACCAGCCCGGTCCTGGTTCAGTCCTGGTCTGGGGTGTTGGTGCTGGTTCAGTCCCGGTTCAGTCCTAGTGTTGGTCCTGGTTCAGTCCTGGTTCAGTCCTAGTGTTGGTCCTGGGGTGTTGGTCCTGGTTCAGTCCTGGTTCAGTCCTAGTGTTGGTCCTGGGGTGTTGGTCCTGGTTCAGTCCTGGTTCAGTCCTAGTGTTGGTCCTGGGGTGTTGGTCCTGGTTCAGTCCTAGTGTTGGTCCTGGGGTGTTGGTCCTGGGGTGTTGGTCCTGGTTCAGTCCTGGTTCAGTCCTAGTGTTGGTCCTGGGGTGTTGGTCCTGGTTCAGTCCTGGTTCAGTCCTAGTGTTGGTCCTGGGGTGTTGGTCCTGGTTCAGTCCTGGTTCAGTCCTAGTGTTGGTCCTGGGGTGTTGGTCCTGGGGTGTTGGTCCTGGTTCAGTCCTGGTTCAGTCCTAGTGTTGGTCCTGGGGTATTGGTCCTGCGGTGTTGGTCCTGGGGTGTTGGTCCTGGTTCAGTCCTAGTGTTGGTCCTGGGGTGTTGGTCCTGGGGTGTTGGTCCTGGTTCAGTCCTAGTGTTGGTCCTGGGGTGTTGGTGCTGGTTCAGTCCTGGTTCAGTCCTAGTGTTGGTCCTGGAGTGTTGGTCCTGGTTCAGTCCTGGTTCAATCCTAGTGTTGGTCCTGGGGTGTTGGTCCTGGTTCCGTCCTAGTGTTGGTCCTGGGGTGTTGGTCCTGGGGTGTTGGTGCTGGTTCAGTCCTAGTGTTGGTCCTGGAGTGTTGGTCCTGGTTCAGTCCTGGTTCAGTCCTAGTGTTGGTCCTGGGGTGTTGGTCCTGGTTCAGTCCTGGTTCAGTCCTAGTGTTGGTCCTGGGGTGTTGGTCCTGGTTCAATCTGGGGGCTGCTCTGGGACCTGGTTTATGGTCTCCAGTCCCTGAGGTCTGTGTCTATAGAGACTCGTTTAAAGTGAGAGTGAATGGGACGCAGTGATTGATGGAGGTCTGAGCGCTGCAAAAACACACACAGCAGGAGGCAGTAAACGCAGCACTGGGAGGCCTTCAGGGTCAATGGGAAGACGGGGAACAATGAGGTCTACAAAAAACCCTGAGCAAAAACAGGACTACATCAGGAAAATGACTGTTTTAAAGACCAACTAAAGATGAGACGCTGCGTGAAAACAATGTTGACATTTTTAACTAGCATCCTCCTTAACATCTTAGTTTTATTGTGAAATTTAGAAATATAAACCAAAAACAAAGTTTTATTTACGGGTTTTTGTCAACTCGTGTCTTCGGATTTGTCGTGAAATCACTAAAGGTTTGCCACATTTTGCTGACTTCATTCACAAAAACATGGTATTTTCTGGAAATCCCTCGTCCCGTTGTCATGACGATGTAATAGCACAGTGGTTAGCGCTCGTGCTTCACACCCAGAAGGTCCCGCGTTTGATTCCCAAGTGGACGGGGCCTTTCTGTGTGGAGTCTGCATGTTCTCCCCGGTGTGTAATTATCGGATTTTGTCATTTGAAATAATCGTCAGAAGGATTCCCTGATTCTGTGAGCCTTTGAGAAGTTCATGAGGTTTTAGGACAAATTTCAACCACTTCTAACTCGAGGAATCAATAAAAGATCATCAGCTGTTTATTTGGAGCTAATTTAGACTCAACCCCAGAGTGTTTGTGGATAAAAGACGAATGCGAGGTCAGAAACACGTGTCGTCTGTGAATCCTGCTCCTATTGTCCCAGTTATTGCTGTAATCAGACTAATGCCCACATGACAAACGAGGCCTTCACTGTCCCGCGCTCGCCTCGTTCATTTGGATTTCAGCCACGCAGCTGAGGCCTGAGCGCTCCCTCGGGGTCAGGACTGAGGGGGCAGGGGGGACCAAGATGACATCCTAAAGGAGGACACTTTTCATGAGTCGCATTTCCTTTGGGCTTGTGCTTTTGGATTTGACACAGTTGACCACGATATTTCAATGACCCACCGAGAGGCATGTGGAGGTGGATTCAGTATTACGGACATTTTTCTGTCAAACATGGTACTATTTATTCAGAGAAAGCACACCATGCAAGTGGAGTGCCTCAGGGCTCAATTTTAGGCCCACTTACATTTACACATTTACATTATATTTGAAGCCTTTGGGATCAATCTTTGAGAAACATAATGTTGCTTTCCACTGCTTTGCTGACGACGTCCAAGTATATCTGCCTCTCAACACAAAAACTGATCACTTTGGAACATTGCGGAAATGTCTCAAAGAAGTAAGGACTGGATGGCACTGAACTTTTAAAATTTAAGGCGAGACACTGCAGGTGAATAGGGAAAAATAAATAAATGTAGAGATATCAATTTGAAACTTTTGCTGAACATCACAGATATAAATATGAGAAAAAAATGTATTGCACTTTTTCTGTCATTTTATGTTTTCACAAAAAAATAAGGCATTTTGAGCTTTAAATTGCCAAAATTCCCAATATTTTGGGCAACGAAAAAAAAAAAAAAAAAGGCTAGGAATTAGATATTAAAAAATCCCTCTGAAAAAACCTTCTAAATCTTGTTGTGTCTCAGCCTGTAAAGTTTGGAGTCTGTGGGAGCTTCTATAAGGGCTCAGGCTCTGCCCGAGTGCGGCTTCTCTCATTCAGAGAAAACCAGCCCTGAAGTTTTGTAGCGAGTGCGCATGCTCGGCCCGTTCTTCCACTTTTCCGCTCCAGCGTCTCGTAGGAGGAAAAACACCATATTTGGGTGAAAGCGTCATCACGGGGCCCCTTAGCAGGACACGTGGATGTCAAATCTGTCAATATTTATGAATGAAAACCCGCGGGAAAGACGGCGTTTCTACTTCCTGGTTACCTCCACCTCGCAGACAAAACATCATAAAATAAACATCATCATTTTTATATCTGACATGAAAACTAAGATGTGAAGGGAGGAAAATAGATACAAATCTCCACTTCGACCACTGTGTGAAACATCAATACTTTCACCTAAAGTGTCTCGCCTTAAATGACAAAAAGACTGAAATTGTTGTATTTGTCCCAGCGCTAAAATATCTTCTTATTGTCGTCAGTTGAACGTTTATTCGTATCCCTGTATATCAGTTGAACATCATAATAATAATAATTTGGGAGGGCATCTGGCTCACCGAGCAGGCAGAGCGTGTGCAGTCCCATGGCTCTGTTTTTGCAGATTTTGTCGAAGTAACTCTCAGGTTTCCACGTCTCGGTCCAAAACACGAAGGACACGGTTTCTCCAAAGTTATACAGCTGCAGACACAGAGAAGATCATGGTCACACATCACACCATTTTGTCTGAATGTCCAGAGAAAAAAAACAGTGCACTCAAATACCTCCCGATGCATTCTGAGAAGTAGTAAAGTAGTAAACAGTGATGGGTTAATATAGGCCATGTTGTGCGGCAGTTTATAGTTTATTGGTTTATTTGGTCGGGACAGTGCAAGTTAATGAATGGGCTCATTTCCATCCGTCGTCCCCCATGTGCACTCTCAAACACACTCTCATTCATCCTGGCCTATTGTACATGTTTTTAGTGGCAGGGGAAACCTACACAGACACAGATTTTTGGATAAGAACCATAATAACTAATTTAATGCATTTTGTTTGGTGTTGACGATATTACTTCAGTTATTTAGGAATTGATCTGACATCGCAGGATAAATGGAGCTAAACTAAATCAATTTTGCAATAGAAATGTGTTAAAGTCGTGGGTAAAAGTCTCAATGGGAGGACCACTTATTCAGAGCATTCGTCAACATTAAGACTCCTATTTGACCTCTACAAATGCAAATTGGAGCTTATTATTTGCATTTCCTCAATTTAAACTTCATGTTCAAGAAACACAAAGGGCGACCTGGGCGTTACCTGCACCCGCTCCGCTCGCCCCAGACCAGACCACCAAGGCCAGACCTGGGAAAACACCGGCCCGGTTCAGTCCTGATCGAGCCCTGGTTCGGTCCTGGTTCAGTCCTGGTTCAGTCCTGGTTCAGGCCTGGTTCAGTCCTAGTTCAGTCCTGGTTCAGTCCTGATCGAGCCCTGGTTCAGCCCTGGTTCAGTCCTGATCGAGCCCTGGTTCAGTCCTGATCGAGCCCTGGTTCAGTCCTGGTTCAGTCCTGGGTCAGTCCTGGTTCAGTCCTGGGTCAGTCCTGGTTCAGTCCTGGTTCAGTCCTGATTGAGCCCTGGTTCAGTCCTGGTTCAGTCCTGGGTCAGTCCTGGTTCAGTCCTGGTTCAGTCCTGGGTCAGTCCTGGTTCAGTCCTGGGTCGGTCCTGGTTCAGTCCTGGGTCAGTCCTGGTTCAGTCCTGGTTCAGTCCTGGTTCAGTCCTGGTTCAGTCCTGATTGAGCCCTGGTTCAGTCCTGGGTCAGTCCTGGTTCAGTCCTGGGTCAGTCCTGGTTCAGTCCTGGGTCAGTCCTGGTTCAGTCCTGGTTCAGTCCTGGTTCAGTCCTGGTTCAGTCCTGATTGAGT
The DNA here is from genome assembly GCF_951799975.1 of Gobius niger. NCBI lineage: Eukaryota > Metazoa > Chordata > Actinopteri > Gobiiformes > Gobiidae > Gobius > Gobius niger. Next base: position 20,265,584 of record NC_136873.1, on the reverse strand, counting down.
CCTGGTTCAGCCCTGGTTCAGCCCTGGTTCAGCCCTGGTTCAGTCCTGATTGAGTCCTGGTTCAGTCCTGGTTCAGTCCTGATTGAGTCCTGGTTCAGTCCTGGTTCAGTCCTGGTTCAGTCCTGGTTCAGTCCTGGTTCAGTCCTGGTTCAGCCCTGGTTCAGCCCTGGTTCAGTCCTGATTGAGTCCTGGTTCAGTCCTGGTTCAGTCCTGGTTCAGTCCTGGTTCAGTCCTGGTTCAGTCCTGGTTCAGTCCTGGTTCAGTCCTGGTTCAGTCCTGATTGAGCCCTGGTTCAGTCCTGGGTCAGTCCTGGTTCAGTCCTGGGTCAGTCCTGGTTCAGTCCTGGGTCAGTCCTGGTTCAGTCCTGGTTTAGTCCTGGTTCAGTCCTGGTTCAGTCCTGATTGAGCCCTGGTTCAGTCCTGGGTCAGTCCTGGTTCAGTCCTGGGTCAGTCCTGGTTCAGTCCTGGTTCAGTCCTGGTTCAGTCCTGGTTCAGTCCTGGTTCAGTCCTGGTTCAGTCCTGGTTCAGTCCTGGTTCAGTCCTGGTTCAGTCCTGGTTCAGCCCTGGTTCAGCCCTGGTTCAGCCCTGGTTCAGTCCTGGTTCAGCCCTGGTTCAGTCCTGGTTCAGTCCTGGTTCAGTCCTGGTTCAGCCCTGGTTCAGTCCTGGTTCAGTCCTGGTTCAGTCCTGGTTCAGCCCTGGTTCAGCCCTGGTTCAGTCCTGGTTCAGCCCTGGTTCAGCCCTGGTTCAGCCCTGGTTCAGTCCTGGTTCAGTCCTGGTTCAGCCCTGGTTCAGCCCTGGTTCAGCCCTGGTTCAGTCCTGGTTCAGTCCTGGTTCAGTCCTGGTTCAGTCCTGGTTCAGTCCTGGTTCAGTCCTGGTTCAGTCCTGGTTCAGTCCTGGTTCAGCCCTGGTTCAGCCCTGGTTCAGTCCTGGTTCAGCCCTGGTTCAGTCCTGGTTCAGTCCTGGTTCAGCCCTGGTTCAGTCCCGGTTCAGCCCTGGTTCAGTCCTGGTTCAGTCCTGGGTCAGTCCTGGTTCAGTCCTGGTTCAGTCCTGGTTCAGTCCTGGTTCAGTCCTGGTTCAGTCCTGGTCCAGAGGTCAGAGGGCGATGTGATGATTAGATTAGTTTGTTTTCAGTCAGAATGTCAGACATAAAGGTAAATCTGTGATCCAGAATCAGCCGGTTCAACGATTAGGTGAGACATGACTGTTATTGTAATTAAATTGTGACTCTTCATACGGGGGGGGGGGGGGGGGGGGCAGCAGCAGTGCATCCTGGTCCTATGGCTCCCAGAGGAGGCTCATTTGCATGCACTGCCTCCTCATTAGCATATTAACTATATCTGTTTGTGTGCTTATGTTAATGAGGCCTTAACGCCGCGCTGTGATTGGTCGGTCTGGAGTTAATGACCCCTGAATGCCGCGCTGTGATTGGCTGATGCTGACAGCGTGTTATTGATGAGGTCTGGGGCAGCGGTGCGTTCGCTGTCACTCTGTAAACGCCGCGTCCCAGAAGCAGATGGACACCAGCCCGGACTTGGAAACCTATTCAGCATAATCATTAGACTTTTAATGGCTTTGAGCGACAAACATGTTCCCTCTGACCCTCGCCCCGCCTCCTCTGGTCTACCTTCACACACTCAACCAATATTTACATTTGTACACAGATCTAGCAGAGCAATGAAGTAAAAGGTTGATTCACTAAAGTAAATTCAACAAATATGGCCAATTTTGCGCAAAAATGTGTAAAATTAACATTAAACAAAATAAACAATAACGTAAAATTTAAGCAAAGCAATTTTTTGATCATTTTTTGTTTCTTTAAAGAAGACACGGCTGGTGAAAACATACATTTTTCTAAGCTTATTTTATGCTGTTTTTTTGTCATTCATTCACAAATACTGACTGGTTTGGTATCCACGTGTAGCATGAAAGGCTGTGACCGAGATGACGTGGTAATCCAAATATGATCATTTCCTTTGAGGGAGACAGCAGTGGCTTAAAGGAACAGGCCAGCGTTTTTCCATACTGAGATATGTTCTTACCTGAGCTGTGACGAGTTCTTTAGGACCTGTCTGATCTTCCCCCGTGCCTTCAGTCACGTAAACACAGCGCAGACGGCGTTAGCATTTAGCCTCTCCCTCTCTCCTCTATAGCTCCAAAACAGGTCAAGATAGAAGCTACCAAGCTCTTCCACGGGACTATATTGTAAGGCGTAATGATACCAGGAGTAGTTCGAAATCCGCACAGTAATCTTCACTTCACTGTGCGGATGCCAAATTACTCCTGGTATTATTACACCTTACAATATAGTTCCCCCTTTTATCCGCTTAGAAAATCCACATTGTTTAATTTTGTGTATTATACTTTGTAGTGGAACACTTCACGTAACCATATTTAAATAGGGAAAACGTGGAAGAGCTTGGTAGCTTCTATCTTGACCTGTTTTGGAGCTATAGTGGAGAGAGGGAGAGGCTAAATGCTAACGCCGTCTGCGCTGTGTTTACGTGACTGAAGGCACTGGGGAAGATCAGACAGGTCCTAAAGAACTCGTCAAAGCTCAGGTAAGAACATATCTCAGTATGTAAAAACGGTGGCCTGTAAGAACATATCTCAGTATGTAAAAACGGTGGCCTATTCCTTTAAGATGGGAGAAATATACACAGGACTAAACTAGGGCCATTTTCATTCCACTCTTTAAGTCACTCGGTCCGTGTACTTTTGTGTTCATTATATTTTCCATTGAAAAAGGGAAATGCAAAATCAAGACTTGCACTTTTAAATATTCTGTACTATCAACTATGCTAAAAAAGAGAATACAATAATTAAGCTTTTGTTGACTACGTTGAAGTCTTTTCTGCGTCAACTCAAATAAAGAAATAAACAACAGATAGCCATGATTTACACAACGAACACTCCACCCAGTCACTGCTGGTCAGTCAGCGCGGGTCAGTAGCATTTGGAATTCATGTTTTTAGCCAAGAGACACAGATCTACTGAAGTTTAATAAGTTGAAATTCAGCCGGCCACTGAGATCAGACCCAGACGAACATGTCGGGAAATTATAATTCACCGGAGTTTACGGATGGCTAAGGCCAGGCTAAATCAAGACAGTTACACTTCCGGGTATTCGAGTTGATGTAGAAAGGATTGGACATAAAATGACAGAAAACATGCCATACATGTTCTCATATTCATATCAGTAATCTACAGCTAGTTTCAAATGGATTTCTCAACATTCACTTTTGATCCCTATCCGCCTGATCGAGTCCTGGCCTCTCTGTATGTGTGATGCAGATCCCTCATGCTTCAGTCCCTCTGGTATGTCCCAGGGTTCTGGTTTGCCTGATCTTTCGGAGGTACCTGAAGGCCGCAGCAGCCGATGGCGTTCATGATGGACGCGTTGTGGATGACTTTGTACGGAATCCCAGCATGCACCGCTCTCAGCACCAGGTCGCTGTGGGTCGTCGCGCTGAAGAACAACATAAAAGTACTCAAATGTTATCTTTCAAAGTAGTGGAGTAAAAGTTACACGCGGTAATATTTTACGCCACAATAACAAGAGTGTGACTGAACTGAGGTTCTTCGGCTTCTTTCTGTGAGAATCTGCTCGAAGAAACCTCCACCTGCATCACTGTGGTCACTCAGGGGTTAAAGACGCCTGTTATTTTGTGAAATATAAGATCAGGAAAAAACATTGTGGGCTGATCTGAAGATGGAGAGAGGAGGGAGAGAGTTCAGCCTGTCATTACTTGTGCGGAGCGTGTGGTCAGTGGTCATGGTCTGAGCTCTCGCTGCAGATGAAGTGAGACTGACAAAATGCAGCACTTTTTCCAGGAATTTTCCAAAACCTCAAAGATATGATTCGACTGAAACAATGCAGCAGCTCCAGAGCCACGTTCTTCATCACATGGAAAGAATGTTTGAAAAAGCCTTCTTACTGTAGCTGCAGCTGCCCTGGGATGGACTTTTCATCCACAGATCACCTTTAATAAACCCTGCACACGGTTTGTCTGGGGCTTTTGTACACATTATGTCGTGTTGTGAACTTTCTCACATTTATACTTATCAAATAGTGGTCTGTCAATAATATGTCATCACTCACTTTTACTTAAGAACGCACCAGAGTCACTTTAAAAAGCCACAACATCCATGGAAGTAGAAAGAGCAAAAAATATTGAATAAAAGTCTAGACAGGACGTGGCCGGTTAAAGTGGACTTTGGGAGGTGGTGGAACTCTAATCTCAAAAACTCAGAACGCTACATCAGGTTGATATATGAAAGGTTGTAGAGATTACATGTAACAGAAGGTGTTTTATCTTTAGGTCTTTTAATTGCTTTATTTTTAAAATAAGTTCTAAACCATTTTACAGAATAACATTTCATTATGTGTGCTCTGGTTTGAGATACTCTCAGAAAGTTAGAGCAACAGTTATTCAGGAAATCTTTAATTGATCAGATCAAATTTAGAGCAATCCTGTGTATTTTAGTTAGTTTAGTACATGCTGTTTAAATCAGCCCTATGTTTTTTTATGTCCTGTCAAAATCCTGTGTAAGTGTTTCCCAGTGGGGCCCCTCAGTCCCTCTGCTGTGGGGCCCAGCGCCTGTGCTGCCTGTGTCAGCTCCGCCCCTGTTCCTCATGCTGAGCTGTGAAGACTAACCTTACACACCGGGCAGATTCAGAGGATCAGATGAGAGGAAAGATTGTGTAAAATAATCCGACATCGCAGCGTAACCCCGCACTGTTTAATCGCCTTTTCTCTTCATTATGCTTCCTAAATGAATCTGTAAAACTGAAAATATAAGGCCGATTGTTAAGAAATAAAATATGGGTTAAAGCTTGGGGAGAGACGTTTATGGATTAGTTTATGTCTGTAAAGTTCATGATTTTATGATAAATACTGTTATATTGAGACAGGTACGGGGAGCGGACTGAGCTGCTGCAGATGTTACACAGGAATATTCCAGTTCTGTCCAGCGCAGCTTCAGCAAATTAACAATCATCTCCATGCACTCTTCTCCAAAGTTTATTTGGCATTGGTGATTGTCTGTCAGACGCACTTTTTTCACTACCCAAGGTGGCGGAACTCAGTTCTGGAGGTTTCCTGCCCACTTTAACCCCTGGACATGACCATAGTAATACATTGGAACAAATGGCGATTCTGGCGGCCATCTTGTGCCTGGCTCTTCTAACCCAGTGCAATGTTATCCTTGTTACTGTTTTTGATCTATTTTGAGTTATTTCATGATTCTGATAATTGTGACTGACCTCGTCGTATCTTTCAAGAAAATAAAGTTTTTCAAATGTCATTTCTGTTTTATAGGAGACATAGACTTAAGCTTCATTTGTTCATGGATTTTCCTCTTTCAAAAACTTCGATTCATTCACTTCTATTCATATCAAATTTGACATTTGTATCCAACTATTGAACATCGGACAATGATATAGTGAGTGCTAACCACTGAACCCTGGGAATGAATGAAAACAAAGCTAATACGGCTAAAAAACAAGACTATGAAAACTGTGAAGTGAAAGCAAAATGATACATGATTCTGTTATTTTTCAAAAAATAGAAAAGTGAAAAGTGCGGCGTGCATAAGTATTCATACAGCATGAATGAATACTTTGTGGAACCCCCTTTTGCTGTAATAACAGCAGAAAGTCTTTTGGGGTTTGACTCTACAAGATTTGCACATGTAGAGACTGACATTTTAGCCCATTCCTCTTTACAAAACAACCAAGCTCTAGAAGGAGAGCGTTTGTGAACAGCAGTTTTCACATTATTCCACAGATTTTCAATAGGATTTAGGTCAGGACTTTGACTGGGCCATTCTAACACATTAATATGTTTTTATTGAACCATTCCATTGTAGATTTATCTTTGTGTTTCGGGTCATTGTCCTGCTGAAGGTGAATCTCCGCCCCAGCCTCAGTTCTCTTTCTGACTCCAGCAGGTTTTCCTCCAAAATGTCTCTGTATTTGGCTCCATCCATCTTCCCAACTATTCTTACAATATTCCCAGTCCCCGCTGAGGAAAAGCAGCCCCACAGCATGATGCTCCCCCCCGTATATTTGACACTGGGGATGGTGCACTCAGGACCATGAGCAGTGTCAGGTTTGCTCCATACATAACGTTTTGCATTTGGGCCAAAAAGTTCAATTTTTGTCTCATCTGACCAAAGCTCCTTCTTCCACATGGAGCTGTGTCCTCCATATGACTTCTACAAACTTCAAACGGGATTTCTTATGGCCTCCTTTCAATAATGTCTTTCTTCTTCCACTCGTCCATGAAGGCCAGATTTGTGTAGATACGACTTATAGTTGTCCCATGTACAGATTCCCCAAGCTCAGCGGCAGGACTTCACAGCTCCTCCAGAGTTATCTTGGAGCACTTGGTTGTATTTCTTACCAGTGCTCTCCTTGTTCGATCTAATATTTTATGTGGAGGTCCACGTCTTGGTAAGTCTGCAGTGGTGCTTTACTCTTTCCATTTCTGAATGATGGATTGAACAGTTGCTCCGTGAGATGTTTAAATCTTGGGAAATCTTTGTATAACTTAACGCTGCTTTAAACTTCTCCACAGCTTTATCCCTGACCTCTCTGGTGCTCCTTGACCTTCATTATGTTGTTTAGTGACCAATACACTGCGACCACAGCTCTGAGGGCCTAAAAGAACAGCTGAAATTAAACTGAGAGTAGATTACACACATTTACCGCTCTATTTAACCGTTAGGCCAAGGTGTGAACATTCTGGAGTCATTAGGAATGTTATAAAGGAAATTTAATGCACTCAGAAAATGCTGTATGAATACTTATGCACGCCCCACTTTTCTATTTTTTGAAAAATAACAGAATCATGTATCATTTTGCTTTCACTTCACAGTTGTCTGTTACTTGTGTGTGAACGTTCAGTAAAAAAATCAAAATAAAATCTTTATGTTTAGGGCTGTAAACATGACAAAATGTGCAAAGGTCCAAGGTGTATGAATACTTTCGGGAGGCACTATATATCCCCAAACAGCCTCCCGAGCCACAATCAGTTCTTGGGCCTGGGCAGGGCAGAATCTCCTCGGGACAGGTGACAGTATGAACTGGGGCGTGGTCCAGACTCACCCGAAAGGATCTCCGACCACGAGGAACGCCACATCGGTTTGAGCTGCATCTCTGAGGATCTCGTCCGCCCCCTGCTCCACCAGGTCCCTGTCGGCCAGCAGCAGTGGCTTCCCGTAAAACTCCTCCTAAATGGGCACACAGAAATAAAGGGTGAAACTTCACCTGAAGCTCCATTGTTAAACTGAAGGATAAGGTCCCAGAGATACATCAAATATATAAGAGATAGCCGGTAATCCATACAGCCCCATTCATGTGATCCCGACTGGTCTGTGAAAGTAACATGGCTGCTCAATCTCCTCCTACAAAGCCTGTTCCTTAAAAGGGCAAAAGGGCAGGAAGTCCTGCCCTCGGGGGGCGGGCGGACCGGCTACGAGCCTCCACAGAGCTCCAGAGCCTGTCAATCATAGATTTAGGCTCACACTTTTAAGTGCTGATGTACAAAAGCCATGTGACACCAGGGTGGTCAGAGGCGTAGCTTGCCATTAGGCAAGGCAGGCAGCTGCCTGGGGCCCCCAACAGGCAAGGGCCCCCGTGAACTGATCCAGTTTTTTATAAACTTGCATCAAACACTTGAAATACAGTCTTTCTAAGATTTAGGAGCTGCAATTACACCATGTCTCCACTAAAGCGCCGTGGCGCTGTTTATCCCCATCCTGCTGCTGCTTTTGTGAGCTATGGTTCCCTAAAATGTTAACTTATGAGCAGTGGAAAGACTTTTTTTTTTACTCATGGCTACACCAGATTATATTTCTAAAGTGAAACTAGTTTATTGTAACACTTCATGACCTAAAGAACCTCATCTTCTGTTCTGAGGGAAACTTATGCAGAGAACTACATTATGGGAGTTGTCAGGTGACCAACTCCTGCCCACGAGACGACCTCTCTCTTAGTGCACAGCACACAGGGCGGCCACCAGAGGGCCCCCTACCGACATTCTTGCTTGGGGCCCCTTGGTAACCTTGCTACGCCACTGGGGGTGGTACTACAGTAATGTCAGCTCCCCGCCATGAGGACCAAAGAGAACCACTTTCCTCACCCATTGGCCCCTGGTCATTATGGCGGCCCCGCTCTGTGGCTCATAGAAAACATCTCAGGTGGATCTACTTGTGATGCCATTAATGTAGGAAAGCATCAGGACCATCAAGGTCAGAGAATAAGACCTTCTTCCACCTTTCAATGCCTCATGTTTGGTCTCTCTCCAAAGTCCAAATGGACAGTTCTGTGGCTCAAGGAGACGAGGCCTTCATTTGGGTCGAGGATTGTCCAGTGTCTCGGATCCTCCGGCTGAGCGCTGGTGACATTTTTTTGGGTCTTCTATTTGACTGTTTTTGTTCAGTAACCCTCAGGATCTTTTAAGAACTACAAATACGTACCTCAGCAGCAAAGGTGCTTCTGTGAGAGGCTCTGCTTATGCAGCTCAACAACCCGACCCAACTTTTTTTAGACTTTGCATCAGGATGTCAGGACAGTGTGAATACCTGACAGAAAATGACAATGAATCCACATTTATGCATCTGGCCTTTTAAAGGACCTGTATCATGCTATTTTAGCCATTCGAAAAGTAAACTATAGGCATTTATATGATATACTGTATTGTACATCTCCCACTATGGAGTACTCATTTTTGTGAGAAATATAAGTATTTTCTGGGGATATTTTTCCAACCTGGAAGACGTCTTGATTCAGTTAACTCCGCCCGCCCCCTCTCTCCGAGTTGATCCCCCAGTGCAACATTAGCAGTAAAAGAAATATAAATATCACAGCAATAAGTGAAGTTACAATACAGTTATAAGGAGCTTACATCTGCAACACAGCTTCATAAATGGCTAGCACACACGCTAAGACACACGCTAACACACATGCTAAGACACATGCTAACACACACGCTAACAAACGCGCTAACACACGGGCTAACACGCATTTTGATTGACTCACCGCTCTGTCCTTGCAGCTTCATCGGGTGTTTATATTATGGGACTCGCGTTGGTTATAAAAGTGAATCCACTTTGATTCTGGTGAAGATTCACCAAACATCCATCAGAGACAGTCACAGAAAACACTATTTTGGTGAAAGTCGCCGAATCCCGGAGAAAAAAACAACTTCTGATGAGTGGCCTCTTCTTTACGAAGGTTGAATAAAGTAAAGTCTCCTCTCGTAGCCAAACGCATATTTTCGCCACATTATCGTTATGTAAGAAAAAAGAACAGGCGTGTCCAGAGTAGGTTAGAAAGAGCTCCTTCATCACAGCTTCCAGTGCAAACATGACATCAGTTCAGACGCTCAGGGGGTGTGTTTGTTTACTCTGCAGGGGCAGTCCGGCGTGGACACCTCGGGCACGTTTTTTCATCTCTCTCTCTCTTTCTTTCCTTATTTCTTTCTTACAACAGAAATAATGACAAAGCTGTTTTATCAACTAAAATCAGGCCGTAAGGCCTTACATTACAGACGTCGGGCTCTTCCTGTTTGACACTATGACGTACATTACGTCACACGGTCACAACTCAGTCATTAGATGTGTTTAAGATGAAGTGTGCCTCGTCTCGATTCCAGACGTCAGACGGACGCCCCATCACTACAGCTAAAATAACAGACTCTCCTCTTACAGTTTAGGATTAAAATAATAAACTTATGCTTATCTAAATGTAGGCCATATGTTGAACACACGGCACTTTCTGTCAAATACGAAGCATTTCTGCAGATTTAAGTAGATTTTGGTGATGAGAAAAAATGGCACAGGAGCTGCGGAGCGTCAGGGCAACACGTTTCTGATCTAAACACAACTCATGTAATCATCTGTCAGTCCTCTGTCAGCGAACGTGTTTACAGCACTTCATTTCCCACAATCCCTTTGTAGTTCAGGCAGCCGAGCGAGGCGGAGAAAAGCAACTTCGCTCGCCGACCCAAGGCGCTCCAGCCGCCTCGGTCTCACGAGAATACGGCACCGTCGCACAGGTGGCGTCAGAGCGAGGCGGGGCCATCTTGGACACGAATCTGACCGATATGCACCGCTCGCCTGCAGCTGCCTGCAGCCGCCTGCAGACCCTTGCTCATCCTAAACACACCTAATGACCAGGAGAGAGCAGGATTCAGGAGGATTGCTCCACTGGCTTCATTCAGCAAAAACCACTCTGAAAATTTTGATGAGGAAATAGCATGACAACATGGCTAAAAGCTCCAAAAACTTTGTTGTTGTTTTGCATGATGAAGGGCCTTTAAAGGCATGTGGTCCTCAACTTTTGATCAGCTGCAAAAAATGTTTTTGTTGTTTTCAAAAACAACAAAAAAAGCTTTTTTTTTTTGTTTTCACAATTTTTCAACTGGTCTTGAGCTCTTAGCCCCACCTGAACCCAGCACATCTTCTTGTGGCTTTACCCAAATCTAAAAGCTTCTTGGTAAAAAGACGAGGATGAAAATGCAAGTTGGAGACACAACAAAAAAAACAGAAAACAGCAACAAAAGTGACAAAAAGTGATCAAAACAAAAAGACAAAGCAAAAAAAAGGCTATTTAAATGTATTTACAGAAAAAGTGATGTTTACATGAGTTTTGTAGGTCTTAGCTTTCAAATGAGGAGTTACACTGGCCTATAGGCTGTAAGCTCCAGTCAAGAAGCTTTCAGATGTGGGTAAAGCTGAAATGCATGCAATGGTTAAAGCGGCCTGGGGTTAAACATTTGATGGGGATTGTCTTTGTGTCCTCCTAATTCTTCTCAGGGACGACTTTCTTAGCAGATTTCACAATTTACAGGGTCACTTTTCAGGGTCACTTTACAGGGTCACTGTCACAGAAATGCTCCAAAAGTCACCTGTAAGTTCATTCATTTCATACATGCTTTGTAATTAGATTCACTGTGTTTTCCCCACAAATGTCTGTGTTTACAAGATAACTAATGTTCTATGTTTACCAGAACACAAACATGTACATTCTTGTCTTTGTGTGCATTACTACAGTACTTTTGACTTTACTCTCCTCTCACCAGTTTCTCCTTCCCCACGGTGAGGATGGACGTGTAGGCCTCCAGATAAACCCGGCTGCTCTTCCTCACCGCCTCCAGTCCCTTCACCGTGATGTCCTGCGCGTCCCCGAGGCCCAGGCCGATGACGTATAGCACCATGGCGGGGGCGAGCGGCGCGGGCACGACCACACGCACGGAGGAAACCAAAAAGGTTCAAAAATAATAACAGTTTAAGCTTTTTAGGCAGGGTTTGAAGGAGAGCGGTTTCACGTGCGGTCCTCACGGTGCGGAGCGGAATACGGCTGTCGTGAAGTGTTTACCTTCGCGACAAGAAGGACGGGGTTACGTCATGTGCGGAGGAAAAGCGAACCACTTTGAAAGTAGTGGGGATTTAGTGTTAACCTTTAAATTTAAAGAACAGTTTGGCTGTTATACTGTTGTTTTTTAATGGTTTTGATCGCAAAGTATGTTATATTGAATTCGGTCGAAACAAAATTACTATTATTCCTACTACTACTATTTATACACACGCTTTTGCTCCTTCCTGCCCATATAAAAACACAAATGAACTGTGTTGCATTTGACGTGGGGCTTATCTACCTGTTTGTTTGAAATGCACCTAAACATAAATTCATTCAGTTTGTTTTTTTGGCATTTATTGTATTTAATAATTTATTATACATTGCCATGTACAATTAACATGAAATACACTACAACCAGTGTGGTTGGGATTACTCCATAAAAATAAACTAATTACTGAGCAAGAAATGTAGTTACTTCTTGTGGCGTGGTTTACATGCATGTGTCCCATGTATGTTCATTAACATGCACAGTTCTGACCAAATAAATAAACAAGCAAATACATAATTAAATAAACTTATTTGATGACTTTATTTCAAAAGATGGATGGGTCAAAAGCAGAGTGTGGTGTCCGAGAGGATAGCTGAAGAATAGACACGTCCTATGCAGGGGGAGTTTAGTGCAGGACCCCGAGACATGACCTCGAGACATTGCCCTTGTTAAACCATTCCAGTCTGGCTCTGCTTCCACATGAAGAGGGCTAAATACCCTCTGCTGTACGTCACACTGATATGCGAGCCAAAACAATTAGTGCCTGAGAGCTACAGATATAACAATCCAGCAGAGATGGTACGACTGCAGCATGACCCAGATATGATCAATGGCTATGTCATTTTATTCTCTGACACATTCCCTATGGACAAAATACAGTCAACTTAACCTTAGTTTTAAAATCGGTCAAGTGAACAGTGTGAAATGTATTACAAAAATAACAAGTTACAAAAGTATATTACTTTTTTTAGTAACATAATACTGAAACAAAACACGTGAATACAGTATTAGTCATTGCAATTCAAGTAACTCCAGTTACAAGTACATTTAAACATCTGAATGAAGAAATGCCAAACTCCCCCTGAATCAACGCAGCACCAAATCAAGTTGGACACTGGTGAATAAGATCTGCACTTATGTGGAGCGGCGTCAAAACAAAATGAAGGAAAAGGAGATCTGCACTTTTGCTCGAAGTGTAACTCAACTACATTTTAGAAACAGTAATATATAATACAAATATACTACGATCTTAAAGTTGTAACTACTAGAACATATTTTGAAGTAACGTGCTCAACACTGCCAACAAAGACACGTGATAACATGTGATAACTAAAGGATGCATGACTCAGATCTTGGCCCATCAACACAATAGAAGCAGCACGGTGTGGCTGCATCCCACATGTCCCACTGTGATCCTCCAACATGGTGCCTCTAGTCCCGAAAGTGACATCACACATTTCTAACCGATTGTAATCCTGTTCCATTACTCTGTTACTTACAAAGTAATCAACTCTGACCACAACATTTATAGCAAATTGCCATAAAATGTTATTTATTCATTTATTGCATCAACTTTCCAGAAGCTGTGCACGCAGACCGGGTGGTCGAGGCACCTGCTTTCAACTACCCTGTCCTCTCTGCACCCGACCCCTACAGTTCCCTCTGCGGGTGGAAGGCGGGCCCACATTGTCCCTTCTGGCTGAGCCGTGGTCAAAGGCCCGACCACCAGGGCCTTGAATACGAGCCCCAACCCCAGGCCTGGCTCCAGGGTGGGGCCCTGACTGCGCCATACTGGGCGACGTCACGGTCCTTGTTGATGCACTGTTCATAGGAGTCTCATGTACTGCTCTAAAGGTGCGTGCACGCGGCAGGGGCAGTTGATTCCTGTGCATTGTCAATGTAAGTGTGTGCACGTGTGCGGGTGATGAGTGGGCGTGGCGGCAGGTGCGTCACAGGGGTGTCAATCAGCAGCAACGCGTGTCAGCTGTTCAGAGGCATGAGTAAGGAGTAAAAACACACATTCAGGAATCATTTATTGATTATCTGAATGTGGAACAACATAACCACCTCTTCACTTGTGTCATAAAGACACAAGTGAAATGGAGACACAGTCTGAAAAGAGGAAGTGTTTATCAGCAGCTGTGGTTTGAAATGCCTTTTCCGAGCTCAGGCATTCGGATCAGAGGAATCAAACGCTTCAATAAAGTTGTGAAACATGAACGTGGGGACATTTAACAAGTCACTGGGTTACAACATATTTAAAAGGGGATTTCATCGTGACATGATCGCTGGACAGACAGGTACTACACACTGAAACCCACACGAAGCCTGTTGTAATAATATCAGAGAGAGGTAGAGAGGAAAGAGGCCAGGTTTACGTCAAGTGTCAGAGAAATGTAGGCTAGTTACCCATTCCACTGTCACCAAAGTACAAACAAAGGATCAGGAAACCATCTTCATTCATCTTAATACTTAGCAGCAACTAACAGAAAACCCTCTCTCTGTGTGTCTCTCTCTCTCTCTCTCTCTCTCTCTCTCTCTCTCTCTCTCTCTCTCTCTCTCTCTCTCTCTCTGAGTCTCTCTCTCTCTCTCTCTCTCTCTCTCTCTCTCTCTGAGTCTCTCTCTCTCTCTGAGTCTCTCTCTCTCTCTCTCTGAGTCTCTCTCTCTCTCTCTCTCTCTCTCTCTCTGAGTCTCTCTCTCTCTCTCTCTGAGTCTCTCTCTCTCTCTCTCTTTCTTTCTCTCTCTCTCTCTGTGTCTCTGAGTCTGGGACCCTCTCTCTCTCTCTCTCTCTCTCTCTCTCTCTCTCTCTCTCTCTGAGTCTCTCTCTCTCTCTCTGAGTCTCTCTCTCTCTCTCTCTGAGTCTCTCTCTCTCTCTCTCTCTGAGTCTCTCTCTCTGTCTCTCTCTCTCTCTCTCTCTCTCTCTCTCTCTCCCTCTCCCTCTCTCTCTCTGTGTGTCTCTCTCTCTCTCTCTCGCTCTCTCTCTGAGTCCCTGAGTCTGGGGGCCCCTCTCTATCTCTGTGTTCCTGAATAGGACTTCACAGGTCGAATACAAAGATGGTTGATGGTGAGATTCCTGCCTGTTGCGTAAGTCTCCTCTCTCCCCCCTCTCTCCCCCTCTCTTTCTCTCTCCCCTCCCCCGTCTCTCCCCCGCTGCAGAGGGGACTTTGGGGGTGATGCTTTTGGGGGAGGCGGGACGGGGCCTTTCTGTCCTGGGTTTGTTCGGCTTCATTCATCCAGAGAATCACCGCGCGCTCCAGCTTTAACTGTTTCGCTACGACTTCACAAAAAACACAAGAATAAAAGAGAGGAAGAGGAAAGTTTCCCAAAGTTTCTCTCCGTGAATCCTGTGCTCTGCCTGACCCTCTCCTCTGCCACTAAACCCAGAGGAGGTCAGTAACAGAGTAAATCTACTCAAGTACTGCACTCAAGTCGAGTTTTTTTTTTACTTTACTCGAGCAGTATTTGTGTTGAGGACTTGCTACTTTTACTTCATTACATTTATGAAAAAGGCTCAGAAGAGTCTTGGAAATGTCTTGAATACATGTTTTTCCTTCAAGACAGAACTCTCTCAGTGATGTTGTTCAACTAAACACAAACATCTATGGTCAATAGTAAATTCAGCTGCAGCTCTGGCTGAAATTTGACACAATATTTTTTTTTTTTATATAACTTTGTTATATTTTGTGTTAATGCATTTTTCAATCTTAACACTTCAATAAATGTCTAATGGCCTTTGTTTTATACATTTCTATCACAATACGTATCGGGTTGGCCCCTGAGTATCATGACAAAAGTGGATCGTCCCAAATGTTTTCAAATGTTACGAAATGGAATGTGCCTAGATTTTTTGCATTTGTGACATTATAAATATAGTACTAATAATAATGCATTGGATACACTGTTTTTCTGGACACTCAAAGACTCTTTAAGTTTATTTGTAGAGCACAATTCAAACACAAGGCAATTCAAAGTGCTTGAACATTGTCAGAGTCGAGGCCTGTCTCACATCCTCATGAAGACTGTTTCGCATTTTAGCTGCATGAAACTGAAACACAGCATCACCGTGTTTATTATTGACTCTGGGAACCACCAGGAGGCCCCTCCCTGAAGATCTCAGG
This sequence comes from Gobius niger, assembly GCF_951799975.1. NCBI lineage: Eukaryota > Metazoa > Chordata > Actinopteri > Gobiiformes > Gobiidae > Gobius > Gobius niger. The sequence goes on along the minus strand of NC_136873.1, from coordinate 20,250,053 downwards.
GCCCGAGATGGTTCACACGGCTTTAAAAGTCCTATATCATGCAAACTCGACTTTTTGGAGCTTTTAGCCATGTTGTTTTGCTATTTCCTTATCAAAAACACCCCCAGAGTGGTTTGTGGCTTCATTCACGCAGTTCTCAGTAATCCTCCTGAATCCTGCTCTCTGAGGCTCCGCCCTCTGCTGGAAAACCACTCTGACGTTTTTAACGTCATAGTGTTAAACAGGAAGAGCCCGACGTCTGTAATGTAATGCCTTACAGCCTGATTTTAATGTATAAAACAGATTTTTAAAAAAAAGGAAGCGCTTCCAGGATGTGAAGATGGAGCTCTTTCTGCACACACCTGTTCTTTTTTCTTACCTAACGATAATGTCACGGAGAAAAGCGCGTTTGGCTACGAGAGGTGCAGGACTTTATTCAACCATCTAAAGAAGAGGACACTCGCCAGAAGTTGGAATTTCTTTCCGGGATTCGGCGACTTTCACCAAAATAGTGTTTTCTGTGACTGTCTCTGATGGATGTTTGTGAACCTTCTCAAACTGGATTAACTTTTATAACTGGCACATAATTGTGTGTTAGCGTGTGTTAGCTTGTGTGTTATTGTGTGTGTTAGCTTGTGTGTTAGCATGTGTGTTAGCATGTGTGTTAGCTTGTGTGTTAGCTTGTGTGTTAGCGTGTGTGTTAGTATGTGTGTTAGTGTGTGTTAGCTTGTGTGTTAGCTTGTGTGTTAGCATGTGTGTTAGCATGTGTGTTAGCTTGTGTGTTAGCTTGTGTGTTAGCGTGTGTGTTAGTGTGTGTGTTAGTGTGTGTGTTAGCGTGTATGTTAGTGTGTGTTAGCTTGTGTGTTAGCTTGTGTGTTAGCATGTGTGTTAGCTTGTGTGTTAGCCTGTGTGTTAGCATGTGTGTTAGCGTGTATGTTAGTGTGTGTTAGCTTGTGTGTTAGCTTGTGTGTTAGCGTGTGTGTTAGCGTGTGTGTTAGCGTGTATGTTAGCGTGTGTGTTAGCTTGTGTGTTAGCGTGTATGTTAGCGTGTGCGTTAGCTTGTGTGTTAGCATGTGTGTTAGCTTGTGTGTTAGCATGTGTGTTAGCTTGTGTGTTAGCGTGTGTGTTAGCTTGTGTGTTAGTGTGTGTGTTAGCTTGTGTGTTAGCTTGTGTGTTATTGTGTGTGTTAGCTTGTGTGTTAGCTTGTGTGTTAGCTTGTGTGTTAGCGTGTGTGTTAGTGTGTGTTAGCTTGTGTGTTAGCTTGTGTGTTAGCATGTGTGTTAGCATGTGTGTTAGCTTGTGTGTTAGTGTGTGTGTTAGCGTGTATGTTAGTGTGTGTTAGCTTGTGTGTTAGCTTGTGTGTTAGCATGTGTGTTAGCTTGTGTGTTAGCCTGTGTGCTAGCATGTGTGTTAGCGTGTATGTTAGTGTGTGTTAGCTTGTGTGTTAGCATCTGTGTTTTAATGTGTGTGTTAGCGTGTGTGTTAGCTTGTGTGTTAGCGTATGTGTTAGCATGTGTGTTAGCATGTGTGTTAGCTTGTGTGTTAGCGTGTGTGTTAGTGTGTGTGTTAGTGTGTGTGTTAGCGTGTATGTTAGTGTGTGTTAGCTTGTGTGTTAGCTTGTGTGTTAGCATGTGTGTTAGCTTGTGTGTTAGCCTGTGTGTTAGCATGTGTGTTAGCGTGTATGTTAGTGTGTGTTAGCTTGTGTGTTAGCTTGTGTGTTAGCATGTGTGTTAGCTTGTGTGTTAGCCTGTGTGTTAGCATGTGTGTTAGCGTGTATGTTAGTGTGTGTTAGCTTGTGTGTTAGCTTGTGTGTTAGCGTGTGTGTTAGCGTGTGTGTTAGCGTGTATGTTAGCGTGTGTGTTAGCTTGTGTGTTAGCTTGTGTGTTAGCGTGTGTGTTAGCTTGTGTGTTAGCATGTGTGTTAGCTTGTGTGTTAGCATGTGTGTTAGCTTGTGTGTTAGCGTGTGTGTTAGCTTGTGTGTTAGTGTGTGTGTTAGCTTGTGTGTTAGCTTGTGTGTTGGCGTATGTGTTAGCGTGTGTGTTAGCGTGTGTGTTAGTGTGTGTGTTAGCTTGCGTGTTAGCTTGTGTGTTACCTTGTGTGTTAGCTTGTGTGTTAGCTTGTGTGTTAGCTTGTGTGTTAACGTGTGTGTTAGCTTGTGTGTTAGCGTGTGTGTTAGCTTGTGTGTTAGCGTGTGTGTTAGCCTGTGTGTTAGCTTGTGTGTTAGCTTGTGTGTTAGCTTTTGTGTTAGCTTGTGTGTTAGCGTGCGTGTTAGCTTGTGTGTTAGCGTGTGTGTTAGCTTGTGTGTTAGCGTGTGTGTTAGCTTGTGTGTTAGCGTGTGTGTTAGCTTGTGTGTTAGTGTGTGTGTTAGCTTGTGTGTTAGCTTGCGTGTTAGCTTGTGTGTTAGCGTGTGTGTTAGCTTGTGTGTTATTGTGTGTGTTAGCGTGTGTGATAGCGTGTGTGTTAGCTTGTGTGTTAGCGTGTGTGTTAGCTTGTGTGTTAGCGTGTGTGTTAGCTTGTGTGTTAGCGTGTGTGTTAGCGTGTGTGTTAGCCTGTGTGTTAGCATGTGTGTTAGCGTGTATGTTAGTGTGTGTTAGCTTGTGTGTTAGCGTGTGTGTTAGCTTGTGTGTTAGCGTGTGTGTTAGCCTGTGTGTTAGCATGTGTGTTAGCGTGTATGTTAGTGTGTGTTAGCTTGTGTGTTAGCTTGTGTGTTAGCTTGTGTGTTAGCGTGTGTGTTAGCTTGTGTGTTAGTGTGTATGTTAGCTTGTGTGTTAGCTTGTGTGTTAGCGTGTGTGTTAGCGTGTGTGTTAGCGTGTGTGTTAGCTTGTGTGTTAGCATGTGTGTTAGCGTGTGTGTTAGCGTGTGTGTTAGCGTGTGTGTTAGCTTGTGTGTTAGCGTGTGTGTTAGCTTGTGTGTTAGCTTGTGTGTTAGCGTGTGTGTTAGTGTGTGTGTTAGCTTGCGTGTTAGCTTGTGTGTTACCTTGTGTGTTAGCTTGTGTGTTAGCTTGTGTGTTAGCGTGTGTGTTAGTGTGTGTGTTAGCTTGCGTGTTAGCTTGTGTGTTACCTTGTGTGTTAGCTTGTGTGTTAGCTTGTGTGTTAGCGCATGTGTTAGCGCGTGTGTTAGTGTGTGTGTTAGCTTGTGTGTTAGCTTGTGTGTTAGCTTGTGTGTTAGCGTGTGTGTTAGCGTGTGTGTTAGCGTGTGTGTTAGCTTGTGTGTTAGCGTGTGTGTTAGCTTGTGTGTTAGCGTGTGTGTTAGCTTGTGTGTTAGCGTGTGTGTTAGCGTGTGTGTTAGCGTGTGTGTTAGCTTGTGTGTTAGCGTGTGTGTTAGCGTGTGTGTTAGCGTGTGTGTTAGCTTGTGTGTTAGCGTGTGTGTTAGCGTGTGTGTCCTTATAACTGCATTGTGAAGTAACTTCACTTATAGCAGTGATATTTATATTTATTTTACTGCTAATAATGCATGGGCAGATCCGCTCGGAGAGAGGGGGCGGAGTTAACTGAAACGAAGCGTCTTGTCTTCCGGGTTTGCTAAATATAGTGGTAGAGGTACAATATATCATATAAATGCCTATACTTAACTTTGGAATGGCTAAAATAGCAGGATACAGATCCTTTAACATGTCAGAGATGGACTTCGGTGCTAAACCATGAAAAGACTTGTAACAAGCAGAGCTGTTTTAAAGTCTATTCTCTGAGTGACAGGAAGCCAGTGCAGAGACCGGAAGCTCTACAGTCGTCTAACCTGCTGGAGACAAATGCATGGATAAGTCTCTCTAAGTCTGGTTTTGACACTATTCCTCTGATCTCAATGTTTTTCAGATGGTAAAAAGCTGCTGATGTTATTGCTTTGATGTGGCTGTTTAAGTTCAGGTCTGAGTCCATGATCACTCCTAGATTTCTAACCTGATTTTTTGGTTTTAGAGAGAGAGACTCAAAGTGACTGACAACACTTTGTCTTTGTGTCTGTGGGCCAAAAACAATGATCTCAATATTGCATTATGCAGTCACTCCATTGCATTATGCAGTCACTCCAAAGATACTGTTGTTGCAGCTGCCCTCACTACAGTAATCTACAAAATTGGTCAAATCTCCTTGAAATAAGTACATTTCCCATTGATTTGAGAGGGGGGGTTAAACTATGGAACAAGTATTTTTGCACATGAAACAAGAAAAAGGATCTGACTGTTCTTAAAGCTGTGGTACCTGAGTTTTCCTGTTCAAAATGTGAAATGTTTGGTTTTGGACCAAACTCATTTCTAGCTCTTATAATCCCTCCTGCACATCTGAATTGTCCTGCCAAATGAATGATATGCATGTTTCACGCTCGTGTACAGATTTGAGTAGTGGCCAAGTGAGGACCACCCCCAAACCAAACTGCCCTCATTTACATTCTACTTCTACCTTCCAGCGTTCAATAAAAAATAATAAATTAGGTGATTAAAATGCAACAAAATCTGTTTTTTGCTGTGTTTACAACACACTCTGTGAGGCAAAAATACGTTTACTCTACAACAAAAGGTCAGGTATCCCAGCTTTAAAATTAAATCATAAAACTTGACTTGAAATAGATGCTTTTTCTTAGTTCAAGTGCATAATACTAATTCCATGGGTAGATTTGTCTACTTGGCAAGTCAAAATTACTCAGATTAGGGTCAAATATTCTTAATTCAAGTGATTTGAACTTAGACATGACTTCCTGCACTGCTGGAGCTGAATGTTCACTCTCTCACTACATTCTCACAGGCAAGGTGGGCGAAGTGTCTTGCCCAAGGACGCCATCTGCACCACCATCGCACCACAGTATTTATTGACTCATGTGCATTAAAGATGGCATTAAATCTGCTGTTGCCGCCTGTAAACCCTGTGTGCAAACGCCTCCATGAACAGCAGGTGGCGCTGTGCAGGTGCTCTGTCAAAGGCCACTCATTTACAACAAGGAAGAGAATGTGTCCCCGTACTTTCTATTCATAATATTGTAGTATTTTCTACAGCAACAACACAAAACCAATTAGAGAAATACAAAGTTCAGAAGCAAAGCAACTGGGAACAAAGTATCACTGTGGAAGGAAATGATGTTTGGAAAACTCTTTGATTTCACACACAGAGGAGTCAAGAAACATCATGGCATTAAAGACACACATAAAACCTTCAACATTAAAGAAGGAAAAAAAGAACTTTAATCATATGAAAACACTGTGTAAATAATAATAAGATGTTTGTAATACTGACAGTTGCAGTTGTTGAGATGACTCGTAGGCGCTGCATACATGGTATTTAACAACAATATAAAATGGACAGAACAAAGCTGTAGCTGCGATTACATAAACCAACAAAAGTAATGATCACAGTGAGTTCAGCTCACTAACATCTCTGTGGATGATCTGAAGCTACAGAAACATCTCCTGTTCATACTTGACAAGTGAATAAAACTCATTTACGTCTGAAACAGCCTTCTCGGTGTGTAGAGGCTGAGTGGGCGGAGTCTGAGGATCATTGATAACTCTGGAGACTGGCCTTTCCTCTAAGGTGCTCCTTTATTGATCAGTAGCTCTGCATTTGGGGGAGGAACTCGTCCTTTATAATTGTTTTATTTTGAGTTATTGTAGCCCAGGCTTGTTGACATTCAGCTCATCTTGAGGTCAGACTTTATCAGATTAAGCTGCTTTATCTGTTCTTTGGGTTTTCACTGATTTTATCACCAAACAAAGCTGCACGCTCCAGCCCTCTGTCCCGCAGCCCGTCCACAAGCACCATCTCCTCTGCTGCTCTCAGATCCTTCAAGCCCCACCTCCAGGACAGGACACAGACCACATGGCTGTGACATGTGGGGCTGCAAACATCTAACTCTACATCGTCACAAGACAATTGTCCCGAACCAGGGGCGTTTCTCACAAGAGGAAGAATATTTGTGTTAGCGCACCCCTCCCCCACCCACAAAATGATCAAAGATGCCTTTTGTTACGCACAGCTAACGTGTGCTAATCACTGATTGTTTAAACTATGACCTTTACCAGAATACAAAATAAAAACATCTTAATACTTTAGTACAATATGTTGTGTTTCTAAAAGCAGATCATAGCCTAACATTTTAGGAGCGCACTTTGAGTGGGGCACATTTCTCGTTGGTAGTGCCTTTTCCTCCAACCAGACTCTGCGGCCGGGAAGGGAGAGGGAGTGGGGTTGTGGAGGAGTGGGGGATGAACAAGAGGAGGCTGGGTCGGGAGTGCTGCACTGGGCACTCTCAGCAAAAGTTTTCAAATGTTTAAATCGGGGGGTCTTCCAGGATGAAGGGGAACATGGAGTCATCACAGGCGTGCCTTGGGTTGTGGGTGAGTGAGGTCAGAGCATGAAACCCAGTCTGATGGTGGAAACGCGTCCCGTTGTTATTAAAGGACTTTTGACTCCATCAGAGAGCCTCGGATTCCTTTTTGCCACACTCAGCTACAAACCAAGTCTGTTACAACTCCATGTGCTTTTGTTTGTTCATGTCGAGCGAGTGCCGACCGTAGCTACATCCCACAATGGGGTTAATAAAGTTTTTAGTTTGACCTGTGAGAGCCTGTAATGCTTAAAGCAGTACTAAGTAACTCTTCCCCCTAGAGGCCATAAGCGCAACTGCAGGTGTTGTAGCAAGTTACGATTTTTTAACTTATTAATTGTCTTGGAGAGTAAATACTACGCTGACAGGAAAGGCGAAGGCAGAGAGGGTTACTGTGCATCCAATTATACAATGGAAATATTTTTTTTCACTCAAACTTGGCAGTAAATACTGTTTAAAGTGACGTTAGCCTGCAGTTAGCTTTGCCCGTTAGCATGTTAGCTACTTCTTCGTGATTCCATTAGTGTGTATTGCTTTCTCCGCACCGGTGGCAGCGAAGTTGCAAACATGGTTTTCTGGCCAGAGACACCAGGGGGCGATGAAAGACCCTCCAATCATCCCATAAACACTTGTATTACCCCCACAGGGACTACGGGGAGGATTTATTAAGGTAAACACGATACTTAGTACTGCTTTAAAGGGGCTAGATGCAAGTTAGCCATTTTATGCTCACTACTGCCACCTCAGGTCATACTTGTAACTGCAGCTTCTATATCAAGCTCGTGCATGACGGCACTTCAGACCCGAATTAACACCTTTGTGAGTGACAGTGCAGGATTTTAGAGGCAGTTGTGGTGAGCTCATTCTACACATTAGGACATGGAGGAACATGTAGGGGGAGGAAAACACTTAATTTTAACACTTTTAAACTCTGTATAGTCCCTTTAAGGAAGAACAAAAGGCAGCGCCATGTACAGTAAACGAGCAAATCAATGTGAGGCTGACTTCACAGAGCGCTCTCAGTGCTGCTGCTCTCAGTGCTGCTGGAATAAACCATCTCTCTTTTAGAAACATCCTCACCACATGGAGGATCTCCACAGCCTTTAGAGTTTGCACTGCTCTTGCACCAGGCACAAGATCAGGCCCAGTGAACACTACGAAGCAAATATTAATGCTGACAGTCACAAAATCACATTACTCAGTTACTGTCCTGCTTGGATTTGGGTCGGTCCAGTGGAGATTTGACCTCAGAAATATGAAGTGGCATTTGTTTCAATCTTTATTGTGCTGCTTGTTTCTTTTTCCCTTTTTATTCAGCACATACCTGTAGCAAACAAAGCTGTAAAATAACCTGAAATCTGTCATTTGGTGTTCCTCAGACTGTATGTTGTGCATGATAGTGCATCACTTAAAAGAAAGAGATAAAAAGTCCTTCAACATGTGCTTCAAAAGGCCAGTCCTCATTACACCCCTGGACACGCCACTGTCCTGAACAGAGAACAGAGACAAGGGACAGAAAACAAACTTTTTACACTTTTACATCCACATTTTTCCCATTTTTTATTTAATTTTTTGTACAATAACATAACCCAAATTTCCCCCAATTTTCATTTTTTTTTCCATTTTATTTTTTCATTTTTATCTCATTTTTATTTATTTTTTTCTTGTTATATTTTCTCTTTTTTCCAACATTTTTCCACATTTCCTGACATCGAGATATGAACTTCTAGAAGATATATTGCCTATACCTAGAAGCACCAAAAAGGCTTTAAATTGTAGTGGCTGTAATGTCCTGCTCCCTGGCTCACGGGGTGATTATTGTACATGTTTTGGGTTGAGGAGAGCGTAATGAACGGGAAAGCGGGATGGAGAAAGGGAAAGTGGGTGAGTGTGTGGGAGGGAGGGGGGGGGGTTGTCTCCAATTACTGCACAAAAGGACCTCATTGAGAGCGGCATCAGAGGCTCTGCTCAATGAGATGAATGTGACCCCCCCCCTCCTCCTCCAAACCCGCACTGTAACCCCCCGAATGTGCCCCATGAGCGGGGCACCGCGGCGTCTGAACACCCACACACCCGCCCTCAGCAGAGAACCAGCAGCTGTGGGTCTAATGCACCGTCTTCCTCCGATCCATCAGTGCCTTTCCTGTCTCCGACTCACGTGAAGTTCATAAATCTTTAATGACTTGGAGCTCTCGTCCAATCAGAGTCGGCCGTGGGAGCTCGTTGTCCAATCGTGAGGCTCCGTGAGGTTTGTGGACGCGCTGAATCACGGCTCTGGTTTAAAGTTGGAGACAGGAGCTGCTAATGCGCTGTAGAAGGAGAATAAAGATTCCTCTGAGCCTTTTCTAACTGCACTGTCACCATTGTAATTACAGGTTTGATTTATGCCAGATATGAGATTCAAACAGGTTAGGTCCTCAGCTAAATCCATTCTGTGATTAACCTCTGCAGCTCATTAGGAGCACTCCTGTATTGGCAACACACCTTTACACACCTTTACTTCAGTAGAGCAAAGATATAAAGTTAAAGTTAAAGGAATAGGCCACCGTTTTCACATACTGAGATATGTTCTTACCTAACCTTAGTCGAGTTAATATATCCCCGTCTGGTCTTTGTCCGTGCGCTCTGTCACGCAAACGGAGCACATACGCAGCCTCTCCCACATGTCACATAGCTCCAAAAAAGCTCACGATTGAAGCTACCAAGCTCTTCCACGTGTTCCCTATTTAAATAAAGTTACGTGAAGTGTTTTCATGCGAAGTATATTTACACAGAAATGTAGCGTGTCGATTTTATAAGCAGATAAAAAGGGGGACTATATTGTGAGGCGTAATGATACGAGGAGCAAAACGTCCGCGCAGTAACTCCTAAAGACTTCCCCGCTCACTTCCGTCAATAGAAGCTGCGTGACTTGTAGAGAGCCTTTTACAACAAGCAGAAAATATATTTTGGGAAAGTGCTCTCGCATTCCTACCTCATGGTGGAGCTCCTGAGTCCTGTGTCGTCGTCCGGGGTGAGTTGGAAATCTGTGAAACATTACTACACTATATACTTTCTGCTTGTTATCACAGCCCGGCACGATGCACGTAAAAGGCATTGTTCACAAGTTATCGACGCTTCTTCAACTGTTCTCTGCGAGCTCTCTACAAGTTTTTATTTTATTTTATTTTTTTATTTATTTAACATCAGTGCAAATTTAGACAATTTACGACAATATGGTTATTTTCAATCAAATTCATCTTACACATAGATGTAACATGTTCATGTTCAAATAAACAATCTATAAGACAAAACAACAACAACAAAACACACAGGGGTCTGCTACTTTACAATAAGATTGTATTTTTCAAGAAGAGTGATGGATTTAATTAGTTTTTTATTATTTACATTCATTTTCTCAAGGGAGGCCAAATACATTTTTAAATCAGATTCTTTAAAGTGGAACCATGAGGGTATTTTTTCACACCATTTCATAGCTCTCTACAAGTCACACAGCTTCTACTGAAGGAAGTGAGCGGGGGAAGTCTTTAGGAGTTACTGCGCGGACGCTGTGCTCCTGTATCATTACGCCTCACAATATAGTCCCCCTTTTTATTTGCTTATAAAATCGACATGCTACATTTCTGTGTAAATATACTTCGCATGAAAACACTTCACGTAACTTTATTTAAATAGGGAACACGTGGAAGAGCTTGGTAGCTTCTATCGTGAGCTTTTTTGGAGCTATGTGACATGTGGGAGAGGCTGCGTATGTGCTCCGTTTGCGTGACAGAGCGCACGGACAAAGACCAGACGGGGATATATTAACTCGACTAAGGTAAGAACATATCTTGGTATGTAAAAACGGTGGCCTATTCCTTTAAACACGACTCCTAAATATAAAGATGCAAAACTGAGGCACTCAAAGAAAACAAATGGTAAAAGATTGAAACATTGCTTGCTATTGGGTCTTGGTCAGGGCAGACCTGAGAACAAAAGGTTTGCCTGGATGTGACTGTTCTGATCTGGGGGCGCTGCAGTTGGTCAGGTCTAAGCTCAGAAACACTAAAGAGCCCAAAGAACGAGCTGAACATCTTGAATGACCGGGTTATTCCATCAGTGGATTTCTTCTTCAATGATGCACGGGCATATTCCAAGATGACAATGCCATACCTGTTGGACCTGGAAGCCTGGGTGACTGTTGTGTGTGAGTGGTGGTGGTGGGAGGGGCCCATGGTGTAGAATTGCAAGCCTCGCTTCTGTCAGTCTACCCCAGGGCAGCAGTGGCCAAAATAGTAGCTTACCTCCACCAAGTCCAGAGTGAATGAATAATGCAATGTAAAGCTCTGTGAGAAAACCAATGCATTATTATTGTTATGATATGATTGTGAAAGAGTGGTTCAGGGAGCGTTCATCTTAACCCCATTGAGAATCCTTGGCATGTGCTGGAGAAGGCTTTACACAGTGATCACGCTGTCCCATCATCAATACGTATAGATAACGTATAGATTTGCAAGCAGGCTAGTCCAGGAGACTTTCAGAGTCCGTTAGCATTAGCCTGCTTAATGTACTTTTCCTATAGCCGTTACCATTAGCCTCAAACATTGCAATTACGAACGATCCAGATGTTTTCAGGTGTCCACCATCGACCACATTTAGGTCACCGCCTTGTTTGAAATCATTAATGAATGTACAGACCTTTGGAGAATTTCCTTAGATAGGAATAAGCGTCTACAAGTGTCCCCCGAGATAAAAGCTAAACCAAATTCAGTTACATTTCTGCTTTTTGTAGGTCGGAAACATGTCTATGGCCACTAAACATCATTATATAAGATGTTAATGATAAAGACGCCACAAAAGGTCAAACACATACCTGGCCATACTTTAGAATTGCACCTCTCTATTCAGGGTATGAACCTCCATAAAGTAATATACCGAGTCGTCGAGTTGCCGAAAGTCCACGTATGCCGGGGATGAGCGCCGCTGCTGTAGAACAACCTGCGGCTGATGGGACTTTCAGATTTCCCCGGGTTGTTGTGAAAACAGATTAGACTCATATCTGTGCCTTTACAGTAAAGTCTGCTGCGTATTCCCCACACCACGCCACAGCTCAGACATCAGCGCTTCGTCTGAGAGAGGGACATTTACTACCATTCCAAACAGGATAATAAAACCTGTTTAGTCCTGGCTCGGGCCCAGCTGTGGAACAAAGGAGTCGTTTTGGAGGAAGTGAGGAGGAAGAGGGACATAATGACTTCCTGTTACTCACTGCATTCTCCAAAACTCGCTCACATCCGGAAAACGACAGCAGCGGTGGTCAAAGAGGAAAAGTTCAGATGCCACCGGCCAAATATTACTTCAATGCAAGTGATAGTGGCTGTGGCAAAGTAGAAAGTACAAATCCATTAAATATGGCTTCAAAAACAGCCCCAGTGTGAAGTGAAACCACGTCTCCATCGTCTCCTCAGCTTTATGTTTGGATTTGGAGCTGTTTTCTGTCTCTCGTCGTTGTTCTTTCATTATGTAACCGAGCGGTCAAGGCTCCCCTTTAATTTGTGCAACAGGTAAGTCTGGCTGAAAACATGTACAAAGGCAAGACAAGTAGAAAAGGATTACAATTTTATTTTAGTTTCACAATATTAAAAATACTTCTTATAATTGGAGAGATGTAGATTGAGAGAAGTTCTCAACACAAAGTTTGAGTCATGGACAGCTGATTTACAATACTACTCGCACTTTGACTTTACCGGCTAACTCACCAGGCTATTAAAGCCAACACTAAGTACACGTGCACTACTTGCCCATAATCAGATTTGTTTCCTTTGGCCTACACACAGTTTGTTTAGAGCACATGTGTTATGTTGAGAGCACAATAGTGGCTGACTGCTAAATCAAAATATACACCATTAGCACACTCTTAACATTTATATTGCATATATGTAGCCAGGATATTTACATATAACGTACCTTAGTGTCACCACCACATCAGGTCAAAGGTTGGGCTGTAGGCATCTCTATGCAACATGGACATCAGGCACCTTCAACCCAAACGATAGAAACAATCACATGGTTCACACGCACGTCACGTAAATCAAACGGCAAAGCAACAAAAACTTACAAACACAGACGTCAACCTGCACCACAGCCCGATAAACAAACATCGCACACCTTTGAGTCTGGCTAAACAGCTATACTTTTACTCCACTAGGGTTGGATAAAATCAAGGTTTCAGTCCTGAGACCTTCATCAGGAAAATAGCTGAAGAGCTCCAGGTGACCAGCCTTAAGTAGGATCTGGTTTGCACCTAAGGGTGACCTTCTTCAAAGGACAGTGTATAAAAACCACATAGCAGAAGCACTCCATCCAGAGGAACGATCAGGATGACCCAGTTGCTAATACATTTTAATGATGACCATGATGATGTCTGTTCTATGGGACTGAACATGTCCCCCCTCCACTCAGAGAGGGAGACCATGACAAACTGCTCAAGCTCAGAGAGTCTTTTTGGATCCACACTTTACAAACGTCCTCCATGACGACTGTAACCTGACTGTGCTGGACTTCACTTTGCACTGGGACCATGTGGTTTACATGTTAGGATGGAGGCAGCCGTCATCAGATGAACTGCTGTTTATATAATGTTTATAGAATAGAAATATGTTTTTCCATTCACTTTTTCTATTGTCTGTTTAGTGTGTGTAAATGGGTTGGCCATTTTTAGCACACTGTCCTTTTAAGATGGTCACCCTTGGGTGCCAGCCACACCCTACAATGCTGGTGCCCTGGAGCTCTCCAGCAATTTGCCTGATGAAGGTCTCAGGACCGTTGATCTTATCCACATAAACCATGTTTGTAAGGTTAGTTGATTTGTCTTCTATTTTGTGGCTCCACTACATTTAAAAGATTAATATAATGACTGTACATGTAAAGAATCCAAAGCAAAAAGTCCATTTGTCCACGAGTTGTGTTTGTTTTAAAAGCCTAATAATGCTCACTGTCTGAACAGGAGGTGGCGCTGTGCAGGTGTAAGGTCCAATGCCACTGACTCACAACAAGAAAGAAGGTTTTGAGGCTGAATGCGGGCGACATGTTTGTGTTACTTTTCCTCACACAAGAACTCCTCTTAGAAGCACAGTTACTTCACACTGCTACTCGAGTACATGGGAGTAATCGTAACTGTGCTGTCAGTGCCTGGAAGTTCTGTTCACTGTTTTTTCCCTGGGCGTCACCATGGAGACGCTCAGTTATGTGGATCCTCGGGCCGAAGGAAAGAGGCTTTTGTCCTCCGCTCATTCTCTCTCTCCCCTGTAACCCCAACTCTCCCCCAAATCTCCCCCAACTTTCCCCAAACTCCCCTGACCCCTCCCCCCCCCTCCTCTCACTGTATGTGGAAGTATTCGTCCCAAATTCTTGCATGTTAATGGAAATGGAGGCGCTGTTTTTGTGGTTTTGTGGACCGGTCTGGCTCTCTGCTCCTATAATGTGATCTGGTTCTCGGAGCTGTTTGACTTGAGTGTTCTCTTCCCAAACAAATGAATGGAGAAGCCTGGCACCATTTTAAAGTATGGCCCAGTATGACATGTCCGTTTTATGGCAGTTATAGTTTGTTTTGTTTATTTTATCATGAACATATTATTAGATGATGTTCAGTGGTCATTGGATGTGTATCCGACCCACATAAAGCAGAAACTTCACTGAACTGGTTAGAAGCAGGAGCAGGGTTGCCAGGTCTGAGCAGCCAAAAAACGCGGAAAACCCGTGGACATATATTGTTTACTAGTGAACAGAGCCCATTTTATTATTAAAAATAGTGATTTTCATAAAAAATAGACAGAATAAAACACAGAAATAGCCAATTTTACTTTGCAAAAACCTGCGGACCGTTTTTTTTCACCCATGGAATGGCTTAAAAAAACACCCAATTCTGCGGTTTAACCGCGGACCTCGTAATCCTGTGCACTTTGGGACAGTCACTGCGAAAGAGCAGGGAATGACCTTTCTTATCATTTAAAGGTTCTTTCTTACACTCAAATTTGGTTAACATTCGTTTGACAAAACATCAACGGCAGTTTGTGTCGCTGATATGTTTACTGATAATCAAAATTAGGAAAAAGGAATAATTATTCATATAAAGCATCCCTCCTGGAGCCGCCACCTTCACGTGGTGGAGGGTTTGAGCACCTGAATGATGATCCTGGAGCTCTGTTGTCTTCGTGCCCCTGTAGGGTCTCCCAGGGCAAACAGGTCCTAAGCGACGGGTCAGACATAGAGCGGTTCAGAAGCCCCTTATGAGAGACCAACAGGCCCGGTCTGGATCATGAGGCCGTCCTTCTGTGGACCCACCACCTGCAGGGGGCGCCGTAAGGGGCAGGTGCAATGTGATTTGGGCAGCTCCAACTACTGCCCCCACGACCCGGCAACGGACAAGTGGAAGAAAATGGATGGATGGATTAATGTAAAAAAAATGGTTAACATGATGATTGAATGTGATGTTGATGTAAGTCATGTTTGTTTGTGTGGGTCAACTACAGCCTGTTTCGGCCGTGATTAGTAGCAACCCTTAATCCTTATGATCAAATGTGCATTTGTTGTTGTTTTATCAGAGAAAGGCTAACAGTCATTATGCCAGTGCCATCACATTACATTGGCTGGACCAAGATGGCGGCGCGTTGTCCGTATTGCGACAATGGAACGAAGTCACCAAGGGAATTTCACCTTTTTATTTCTAATGATTCAGACACCAATGACATGAGCACGATGTAGTGCACTAACGGGAGCCGAGTAGACAGACAGACTAAGCTAGCCTTTAGCTCAGAGGACACTGTTCATCACTGAGGTTCTGAAGCAGAGTGAGCTTCTCAGCTGAAAAGGGCATTACGCTGATGAAGTGGCTCCAGTTTGTTTTCCTCTCGGCCTCCGTGATGACCTCCCTGTGATCAGCTGATCGGGGTCAGGAGGGGCCTCTGTTACCGTGGAAACAGGTCACCCCCGTTTGAGACACAGTGCGCAGTGTGGAAGTGAGGTCGCGTGCCAGATACCCCGCAAAAATCATACTTTCCAAAACATGGGCTGGTTTGACGGAGAAATGTCAATATCGGCCAGACAAAACAAAACAAGGAAAATCAAAGTGAAACATTGCACATTTTGAATGATTCCTTAGTTCCCATGTGTGAATCTCTGTCATAAGGATAAACTCAGTGATTTCTAAACTGTATCGTATGGATATTGAGTCTCCTAATATTGTAATAACTATCATTCTTCTAGTGCCTGCTTCGTGGTCATGTGGCCCCGCCCTCTCTCTGTAATCATGTTGTTATTATGCACAGACGCATTAAAGGTCACGAGACACAACGCACCTGCTTCATCTGACCTCAAACCGGCCCCGGGCCCCGACTTTAAACCCCCACACTGCAGAGATATTTCTATTTCATTACGGTTTGATAAAGACTGAAATATGAGCTGATCATGTGTATTTCAGAACATGCTTGTAGAGCTTTAAACTACAGGGTTAGCAGCTTTTAGACAGACTAAAACCCCATGACAAAACAGGGACAGTTCATTGTGAAGTTTGATCATTTGTCTCTGTTTAGTTTTTCAGCAAAATAAACCAGGCAGGATGTTTGAAAAGCCTGTAAAGTGTGGAGTCTGATGGAGCGACTCAAGGTTAGTCTCTTTGTCTGCACGTGTGTATATTTGTCCTGTCTTTAGCCGCTGCTGTCTCCCACAAAGGAAATGACCATATTTGGATTACAGCGTCATCTGGGTCACAGCCTTTCATGCTACACGTGGATACCAAACGTAGTTGTGGGGCATTTATCTCATTAATGTACTTCGAAGGACGACAGTTCACACTAAACTAAAGAAATAGCAGTGTTTGAGTAAAAAGCAGACATTAGACGATAAAAGAATCAGCTGATATCCGCGTCAGGTGCTGAAGTTGAGCGAGCGTTCATGGGGAAAAGTTCTCCCACGTTCCAGAGGAGCCCATGAACTCAGCACAGGCTGATGTTTCCTCCATGTTGTTCTTATTATCTTTATTAAAGGTCCATGAGACACGACGCACCTGCTTCATCTGACCCCGAACCAGCCCCGACCCCCGGCTTTAAACCCCCCGGAGGCGGGGGTGAGAGGCCACGCGGGGGGAGGGCATCTGGGACGTTCCCACTGGGACCGGACCAGGAAGACACTAATATTTATCTAATAACAGCCCCCCGACAACAAAAGCAGCACATTTATCAGGCTGTTCAGCACAGGGTGTTCCAGCTCACACACGTGCACTCATGCGCTCAGTCAGATGCCCTCCCATCATGCCATTCATAAAGACTGGGAAAATGAGCAGCGATGAGGGGAACACTTAGATCATGTTTAAATGAAGGCGAGATGCTGCAGGGCAATAATGTAATGATGAATATGAATATGAGGAAAAATGTGTTGCAGGTTTTCTCTTTTTTATGTTTTCATATGAAAAACAAAACATTTTGATACGGAAAATGATAAATGGCTTGAGCCTGGTTAAAGTACATGGTTTCATTTTGTTAAATGTTTTATTACAAAGATTTGCTCAGCAGGATTTTCTTTAGTTTGAAATAACTTGTTATTAGAGGAAAAAAATCTGCAAAAATGAAAACGTGTCCTGGTTTTTAATAATATAATGTCTTATCTTTTCTTGTCATGATGTGTGACATGATATTATGTAACGTGCTATTTAACAACTGTGAGCAGATCATTATAAAGTACAAATATCTATGTTATAGTTATTCCAAACAGCATTTCATAAACCAAAACAGTTCCACAAACACTTGGCCGCTCTTGCTGTGGTTATTGTATTACTTTCTGTGATCAATCATGATTTCTGTCAAAGCTTTGATGACATTAGCATTAGCATGCTGTTGCTAGCGGCGGCATTTGGCCCAGGTTCAGAGCTTCAGATTAGGATTTAGATGGTGAAAGTTGTGTTTTTAAAACAGGGTTGGATATTTGTAGCCGATACCCGATATCGTATTTGTTCCAGTATTTTATATATTTATTGGTTCATTTGGTGGGGACAGTGCCTGGTTGTCCCACAGTCACACTCCCATTCATCCTGGCCTATTGTACATGTTTTTAGTGGTAGGGGAAACCGGAGGAGACCTGTACAGACACGGGGAGAACATGCAAACTCCACACAAAGCCCTGTCCAGGTGGGAATCGAACCTGGGACCATCTTGCTGTGAAGCGCTGTGCCACCGTGCCACTGGTATCGGCTCCGATATCCAAAACCAGTATCGGATCGGAGCACATGCGTGTATATTCCTGCTGTCTTTAGCCGCTGCCGTCTCCCACAAAGGAAATGCCCATATTTGGCTTTGGTTCCAATAAGGAAAATCCTCGTCTTCTGTATCAGCACAAACACAGTCAGGTGTGTTTACTCTGAAGACGCCGCGCGGACGCTCGTATACTTTATTGATATGATCTGTTTCATAATCTGTCCTGCACCTTGGACTCTCGGCTCGGCCCTCGGTTTAGACTCCATTTAGAGACAGATTTTTCTATTTGATATATTACATATATTCGATCAATCATCTGCGCCCCTGGAGAGACGCTCGATGAGCCTGTGGCTCGTCTGGTCCCTGGTTTAGACGACACTTAAAGGCCCAAAACGAGTATATTGTTGAATAGTTGTGGTCATTTCATACTGGTCATGGACTAGTCCAATTTGACAGAACATCTGCACAGCGCCACCTACTGTTCTGGAGTGTGATTTATTAGGCTTTGAACACGAACCAAATACACGGATAAATGGAGCCTTTATAGAAATGTCAAGAAAGTGGGTCGTACTTAGTTACATTTACTCAAGCACTCATGTACTTACAGGGACTATACGGAGTTTAAAAATGTT
This sequence comes from Gobius niger, assembly GCF_951799975.1. NCBI lineage: Eukaryota > Metazoa > Chordata > Actinopteri > Gobiiformes > Gobiidae > Gobius > Gobius niger. The sequence continues at coordinate 20,231,905 of NC_136873.1, read as the reverse complement.
AAAATGAAGTCTTTCCTCCTACATGTTCCAGCCATATCGTAGAATGACCAAAACTGCCTCTAAAATCCTGCCCTGTCACTCAAAAGTTGTTACTTCGGGTCCGAATTGCCGTCATGCACGAGCTTAATATAGAGACTGCAGTTTCATGTATTACCTGAGGTGGCAGTAGTGAGCATAAAATGACAAACTTGCATCTTGTCTCTTTTTGAAGTAACTACAGTTTTGAAAGTATTTTTTTTTTTGCCTCTGAGTGAATCCTGAAGGGAATCATTTTCATTTTGAGACATAAAAAATATTTCTTATTTTGTTACTTTTTATATGTGTTAATTGTTTTTTTTTTTTAAATATTAGGATTTTCACATTATTTCACTGGAGATGCTGCTGGTCACGGAGATGTCTCAGAGACGACCCTTGGAGATGAGGCGAGTCTCCAGGTGAAGTCCCCGGGTCTCAGAGACCGGTCGGATGTGGAAAGGCCGGGTTAGGCAAGTTTGCGTCACCATCATCGCCAAAACACCAAAGACCAAACCTCACCAGTGTAGCCTAAAGTTAAGAACCATTTTCTACAAATGCCAATGTTTTACATCAGTGGTTCAAAGAGGTTCGGCTCCGAGACACACCATTACCTTAAAGGGGCTGGAAGCAAGTTCGCCATTTTATACTCACTACTGCCACCTCAGGCCATATGTGTAACTGCAGCTTCTATCTTAAAGGAGCTATATCATGCTATTTTAGCCATTCCAGAGTTAAGTATAGGCATGTATATGATATATTGTACCTCTACCATTATGGAGCACTCATTTTTGTGATAAATATAAGTGTTTTCTGGAGGTATTTTTCAAACCCGGAAGACACAACGCTTCGATTCAGTTAACTCCGCCCCCTCTCTCCGCGCATACAACTTTACCGTAATATAAATAAACAGCAATAAGTGAAGTCACTTCACGATGCAGTTATACGGAGTTGACATCTGCAACACAGCTTCATAAATGGCTAACACACATGCTAATATGCTAACACACAAGCTAACCCGCGTTTGGACTGACTCACCCTCTGCTCCATCGCTGTTTGCATTATGGGATTCGCGTTGGTTATAAAAGTTAATCCACTTTGGTTCTGGTGAAGGTTCACCAAACATCCATCAGAGACAGTCACAGAAAAACAATATTTTGGCTGATAGTCGCTGAATCCCGGAGAAAAAAACAGCTGAGTGGCCTCTTCCTGAAAAGGGTTGAATATAAACTCCTCGTCCTCGTAGCCAAACGCGCTTCTTTTTCTCCGTCCGTGACATTATCGTTAGTTAAGAATAAAAAACAGGTGTCCAGAGTAGGTAACGAGCTCCATCTTCACAGCAGCAGCGCAAACATGACTGATCTGTTCAGACGCGATGTGTTTGTTTTGGCCACAGCTGACCTGGAAGCACCTCGGGCACATCCTTTTTTTTCTTTTTTTTTCTTTTTTTTTTTTTTCTTTTTGTTTCTCTCTTACGACAGAAATAATGAAAACGCTGTTTTACAAATTAAAATCAGGCCGTAAGCATTGAATTAAGACATTACATTACAGAAGTCGAGCACTTCCGTTCCGTTGTTACGACACAACTGAACACTCAGTCGTTCACCAGGAGAGGGCGGAGCCTCAGAGAGCAGGATTCAGGAGGATTACTGAGAGCTGCGTGAATGAAGCCACAAACCACTCTGGGGGTGTTTTTGATAAGGAAATAGCGTAACAACATGGCTAAAAGCTCCAAAAAGTCGATTTTGCATGATATAGGACCTTTAAGCTTGTGCATGACGGCAATTCGGGCCGAAGTGACACATTTTTGAGTGACCGTACAGGATTTTAGAGGCAGTTGTGGTGAACAGGTCTGAGCTCATTCTACACATTAGGACATGGCTGGAACATGTAGGGGGAGGAAAATACTTAATTTTAACATTTTTAAACTCCTTTTAGTCCCTTTAATGACAAGCTGCGACCCAAATAAAACTATCATTTGTCATATATCGTTAACAGGTGTTTTTATTGCACAAGCCATAGATTTTATTTTAAGACTGAAATTATGATCAACATAACCCAATATTATTCATTTTATCAGACTCCAGTGTGTCTCAGATGGAAAATATTGAAGAAAAAAAACGTTCCCTGTTGGCTCACGACCCACCAGTTGAGAATCACTGTTTTACATTATATATGACCAAGTGGGAAAAACACACTACAAAAAGACAGTATTTCTCACATTGTTAGAGTAAAAACAGGTATTTGACCCTTTATTTGCATAATAATATTTCTACTGGGGGCCAGAGGTTCTGTGGCCCCCGGGCCTGACGTTGCATACCCCTGTGCTACTTTCCATCCAAGTGTCGGCGTTTTGAGGACACTTCTGAACGGGATGAGTCCTGACTGTGGATCGTAACGGGACCTTCGCCAGTGCGCATGCGCCTCAGCCAGTCCCCTGCGCTCCGCTGTGGCACACTCAGTCTCCGCGCTCTCCCTCAAGGTAAGTCTGTTTTTCTGCCTTTAAACTTAACTTCTGCAAACTCTCCCCCTCTCCCCGCCCGGTTCAGCCTCCGGGTCCGTGCTCTCTGAAAACACGGTCAGGTCGGTCTGGTTTTCAGCGCAGTTCAGAGCGAGCTGCAGGTCCCGGACAGAGGCATCACCAGCGGCGCGTTCCTCTCTGTCAAACCCCGAACTCTCGCCTTTTTCCTCATCCATTCACCCACCAGTCTCCCGCTGACCACTGGGGTTTAGCTCGCGTTCACCCCGGCTGAAACCTGGAGGAGAAATAACCCTCACCTCCAGTGTTTCGCCATGTTTTCCACACACTTTTTGGTCACTTTTGGGGCGAAATTGTGCGTAAAACCTGCGCTGTGTTTGCCTGAATGGGGGCACCTCGGTCAGCTTCGACTGCTCTGCTCGTGTTCTACTAGTTTGATATGATTTACTAGGCTAAGTCTGTAGTTAACTGAGCTTTTAAAGTGCACACATATATGTCATGTGTCAAAAAGCTGCAAAGAAACGTTCATGTTTAAGATGTTTGTTTCTAAAGTGACAGTGAGCTCATGTGGAACAGTGGATTCATGTTTATTTGTTATTGAGCTC
>NC_136873.1:20038564-20228609 GCF_951799975.1 Gobius niger | reverse complement strand
CCGCACAGGCCAGGGGCGAATCAGAGAAGGGGGCTCAGTGGGCAGGGCCCCACATACAAACACACCCCAGCATTAAAAAAAATAAATAAAATAATAATAATAATCTAATTCTGTCTCAGTCAGAGCAGAAAGCACAACATTTCAGTTAATATACATGTATTTCAATCTTGTTGAGGAGTAAAACCATTCAATCTAACACAATTATTTAAAAAAAAGAAAAAGGCCAGGCATAAAATTATAGTTTATTGTGATTATATAAAACGGTCACATTCTATTTAATCACAATAAACTACCGCCCCGGAATCTCGCTAATGGTCGGTGCCTTTGTGGCTCTTCACAGGGTCAAGGTTGACAATTTCGGCTCTTGGTCTCTGACTAGTTGGCCACCCCTGGTGTAGACAGTGAAGAGAGTGAAGAGAGTGAAGAGAGTGAAGAGAGTGAAGACAGTGAAGACAGTGAAGACAGTGAAGAGAGTGAAGACAGTGAAGAGAGTGAAGAGAGTGAAGAGAGTGAAGACAGTGAAGACAGTGAAGAGAGTGAAGACAGTAAAGACAGTGAAGACAGTGAAGACATTGAAGACAGTGAAGAGAGTGAAGACAGTGAAGAGAGTGAAGAGAGTGAAGAGAGTGAAGACAGTGAAGAGAGTGAAGACAGTAAAGACAGTGAAGACAGTGAAGACAGTGAAGACAGAATTGGTGAAATAGGATCAACTCTGTTACTTGTGCATTTGGAGGAGCTCGCTGGAACGTTACTGTGCATGAAGCGAGGACACATATGTAAACTCCACACAAATAACACTGAAATGACATAAAAGTGCTTGAATGAAGAGAATCTTTGCTGATTCTGAGTAGGTTTAGACAATATAACATGCTCTGGTCAGGTGGTCCAGTGCTGCACTTCAGGTGTTGAGGATCTGTACTTTTTATGTTGAAAACTTTCTACCTTTACTCCTCAGCATTTGAAAGATAAATATACTTCTCTAAAGGCTCTAAAAAGTCCATTTGTCCTCTGATTACTTCACTATTTCCTGTGGCAAATACTTTGGTTTTGATTGGAGTAATAGTCGTATCTTTTAACTTCAAGTAAGAAATCAAGTACTTTAACCACCTCTGCCTTTTTGTCTCAAGTGTTCCATTGAAAATCCTGTTTCAAAATAATCCAAACCTGCTCAAAACCAACACAATATCTCTTAATCTCTTATTTACGGTGAGCGCAGGTCCGGCTCGGTTGGAGAATAGTGTGAAGCGTGTCCCAAAGAAAGTGGAAAGTCACATTTGTCATTAGACTAAACATAGCCAGACCCCACACGGCGGGACGGAGCTGGAGGTGCCACATCGTGCCAGGCAGCCGCATGAACGTAATTAGAGGCGTGTGTAAAGTTAAGCGCGTTTCATTTGATGGAGATCAAACCGAGCGCAGCCTTGAAGTGCGTTTAACGGGTGAACCGCACAGAGTCGCAGACAGAGACCAAAGACTTTTACCGACGCCTTTCAACCGTCGCACCCAAACAGCAGGATTACACTGACGTCTGCAGGTGTGATTCCAGGGAATAAACAAAGCCTCCGAAATATAATCTCCAAATGACATGAAATATTGGCAACTTGCAACTCGGGCTGTCACGGTATGAAAATTTTACCTCATGGTTATTGTGACCAACATTATCACGGTTTTTGGTGTTATCGCGGTATTTTATTTAAATGTGTGTTAATATGTTCAGAAAGCATTGATAGTCCTACACAAACTGAAATCGTTTCAAAAAAGTTTAACAGTGCATCAAAGTAAAGGAACTATAACGATGTGTTGTTGATTGTTTCGAGGGTTTTAAATGGACTATTTATAGCGTCAGAAACGAAGATAAACCGTCTGTATCAGGAAAACTGTCGTTGTCCTTCCAGTGAGCTTTCACTTTGCAGATTTGGGAAAACGCCATCATTATTAAATTCATAAAACTGCAGCGAGAGTGAATCTAATGCAATCTGCCACCGGGAGCCCTGTAATGCATTGTGCCATTGTACGGAGGTATCCGGACATTGCCTGGCTCTGCCATACTCTTCCCTGTCCATTCCATGCAGGGAGTTAGTCTGGTCACGGAGCAATAGGAGCAGTTTGAACGGGCGGGCCTAACGCGCACAGATTGTCAGTGAAATAAACCAATTAGCGATTAGCGGACGTGACGACAGCTGTGTCCAATTAAACAAATATGAAGTGAATATAAACTTGACTACTTCATCCAATGATTAGTTTTGGCTGATGTTAACGTTAATTGAACAAAAAACACAGAGGTGCAGCGAGTGACGTAACCTTCTCATTTCTCTGTGATGGTCGTGATTGGTTCGGCTCGGCCTTAGCCGGCAATCAACAACTTGTCTACCGTGCGTGGCCAGACCCACCTTCTTTAAAGAAGGTGGGTGTGGTTTATCAGGCTAATCCGGACACGGCTTATGTACTGGCGGTGGCGCTGCAGCCAAAGTCCCACATCAGCATTTCAGCTATAACGCTAACGTTAGCTTCCTGCTATAGAGGGAGACGGTCACGCTAACGTTAGCTTCCTGCTATAGAGCTGTGGGAGACGGTTACGCAGGAGAGTCACAGGTTCGAAGTCTTGCTGCTTTAGAGACACTTTTTCCTGCTGGTTCCACAGACAGGAAAACTGTCTCTATCAACTGTCCTTCAGCTTCTTCAAACACACAAACATGTCCAGACTTCAGGCTCGGTCTCTGAGGCTGATCCTGCGCTGTCGTCAAGGACATGATTCCAGCTTCCAGACAGTTTAGTTTTGGTTGTAGCTCCAGAGGCGCCTGCGCAGCGACTTCAGCAGATGGTTTACCTAAACCGCGGGCGCCGTAATCCACCGCGGTAAAATATTTTTTCAAAAACAAGACGGTAATTATTATTGTCAACATTTTTCCGGGGTTTACCGCTACACCGGTAACCATGACATCCTTACTTGCAATCCAACTGAAATAAAATCTGAAATGTCTTGGAAAATGAGGTCATTGCTGAACTATTTTCCAATGTTAATAATAATCATTAATAATGTATTGGTTTTATATAGCGCTTTAATGGACACTCACAGAGCTTTGCATTGCATTATTCATTCACTCCATACTTGGTGGTGGTAAGCTTCTATTGTAGCCACAGCTGCCCTGTTGTAGACTAGCAGAAGTGAGGCACCCAGTCTGTGCCATCGGCCTCTCCGACCATCAGCACTCACTCACTACATTCACCCAGGCTCATGCTGTTCCATACGCTCTCCCATCCAACACTGACCAGGCCCTTCTGCTGAGCTTCAGGTCTGAGGAGCTGCTGCATCTGTGGAAGTATAACTCTAGTGTTTAAAAAGTATGAAATCAGACCTATTCCAACTGTGTCTCGCTGTCCTGTCATTAAGGGTCAGTTCCCAATGCGAAACGAGCAGAACGTCGACTACAACAATTGGAAAAGCAGATTAACATGAGACTAAAACTATGACTAAAATCTCCATTTTTGTAATAAAAATGGGACTAAAAACACGTTTCGCATTTCATTGAACCTCTTGACCTGCGCCTGAACTGAGCACATTTTCTCAGGTTTGCTTTACCCAAATCTAAAAGCTTCTTTAAAAAGTGTCAAAATAGCAGCGAAAATGAGACGAAAACAAAAGCCAAACACAAAAGAAAAACACAACAAAAAGTAAAAGAAAGTGACGATAGTGCGGCAACTACGCAAGGAAAATGATCTGTTTACATGAGTTTTGTAGATTTGGGTAAAGCCGAACTGGAGAAAATGTGCTTGGTTTACTACAAACAATGAAAGAGGAAGCCACTATAATAAAATGATTGTCATGTCCGAAATTATTCTTACCTTTTTTAACAGATTTGTAGCATCAAAACTCTTCAGAGGTGCATTTCACAAGTTGAAGAATCACTTTCATAGAAATGTTAGAAAACAGCCCACATGTTTGTAATAGATGCACATACAGGTGAGTCAATATTATCCACAACAGACAAGAGTTTACCTATTTTTATAGACAAAATGTAGAAAAAAGAGGAGGAAAACTGAAAGACCTAAAATATATATGGGGGAAACAATGGGAACAAACAACAATTGAGAAATATTGGGGGAAAATGGGAGAAAAGAGTGACAAAATAATAATGGGGGATAAAGTGGAGGAAAATGTAAAAAAAAAAAAAAAAAAGTGGAGGAAAAAAGAAGGAAAAAATGTGTGTGGGGGGGAATGAAAAGCATGGTAACAAAAAAAACAAAAAAAAGTGGAATATGCATATTTTCGATGGTTTATGAAAGTCATTGTGAGAGAAGAAACATGAAGCACAGGATCAAAACCTTTAACCGAGCGCATTTTCTCCTCATCTAAAGGTTTCTTTACTGGAGGGCTATAGGCCAGTGTGACGTCTCATTTGAAAGCTAAGACCAACCAATTTAAACAAATCTTTTTTTTCTTGCCTGGTTGCCACATTGTATTTTTGTTACACTTTTTGCATCTTTTCCATTGTTTGTTTTTTTGCGCTTTTATCCTCGTTTTCATCTCGCACTTTATCGCTTGTAGATTTGGGTAATGACAAACTGAGAAAATGTTAAAAAGTCAAATGTGTAGGCGAACATATATTCTTTGGTTCTAAAACGTTTGTCTTTGTCTCCTCAGAATGATGTGGTGACCCGCTCCTTCCTCTTCTCTCTGGAATCTCCTGGCCTCAGTTAAACCCAGCGGACGGCTCCCTCTGGTGGACATTATCCCCCGCTACAGGCCATGGCTCTGTACGTCCCAGGACTCTGCAGCTCTTCCCACAGCATCGACTCCGCTCTGGAAGAGTTCTGAATCACAACTGGGATATTTTTTTGCCTCTGCACCAGACTGGACAAACACCGAAGCTGCTATTTGCATCAAAACACGCTATAAAAAGGGAATATAGTTGCTCCAAGTTGCTTCTTAGCATACTTTGAATGGATTTTTTCTACTGACTTGACTTTAATTGGATACAGAACCCTCAGGATACTTCAAAACCTTTTGGAAAACTCACCAAATATTGAGGATTTCAACTTTTCCTTTCACGTCGGGCTTGTCTTGACTTGGATGTATGTGAAAGAAAGAGATTTTGCTCATAATTTCATTGGATTGTAAAGTTTTTCGTCCAAACTATCAACACTTTTAACACGAACTGGCGCGCAGAGACTGTCAAAACATCTCAAAAGTGTTTTACTCTATGGAATAAGATCCTCGTTTTTAGCTGATTTCTTTGGTAAACTAAGCTTCTCAACTCTTCTGAAAATGGCGGACCTCATCGCCAAACACTACAACTACACCGGCAAGTTCCGCAAGACGTCGCAGGACTCCGGACTCAAGGCCGACTCGGTGGTTTTCATCATCGTCTGCTGCTTCATCATCCTGGAGAACATCCTGGTGCTGCTCACCATCTGGCGGACGAAGAAGTTCCACAAACCCATGTACTACTTCATCGGTAACCTGGCGCTGTCCGACCTGCTCGCCGGCGTCGTCTACACCGCCAACATCTTACTCTCGGGCGCCAACACGCACAAGCTGACGCCCATGCAGTGGTTCTTCCGCGAGGGCAGCATGTTCGTCGCCCTGGCCGCGTCCGTCTTCAGCTTGTTGGCGATCGCCATTGAGCGGCACATGACGATGCTGAAGATGAAGCTGCACAACAACGGGAACACGTTCAGAGTGTTCCTGCTGATCAGCACGGTGTGGATGATCGCGGCGATGCTCGGAGGTTTGCCGATAATGGGCTGGAACTGCATCGAGAGCATGGCCAACTGCTCCACCGTGCTGCCGCTGTACCACAAGACCTACATCCTGTTCTGCACCACCGTCTTCAGCATCATCCTCATGGCGATCGTGGCGCTGTACGCCAGGATCTACACGCTGGTGCGCACGCGGAGCCGCCAGCTCGTTTTCCGCAAAGTGACCAACGGCGCCCGGGGGAGCGCCGGCGCCAACAGCAAGAGCTCGGAGAAGTCCATGGCTCTCCTGAAGACGGTCATCATCGTCCTGAGTGGGTTCATCGCCTGCTGGGCACCACTCTTCATCCTGCTGCTCCTGGACGTGGCCTGCGAGACGCTGACCTGCCCCATCCTCTACAAGGCGGAGTGGTTCCTCGCGCTGGCCGTGCTGAACTCCGCCATGAACCCGCTCATCTACACGCTGACGAGCAACGAGATGCGCCGCGCCTTCCTGAAGACGCTGCTGTGCTGCACCGCCTGGATACGCCCCCGCCTCCGCTCATCCTCGGGGCCCGTGGTGGTGGGGGCGGAGTTCAGCCGCAGCAAGTCGGACAACTCCTCACACCCGAACCGAGACGAGGGGGACTGCTCGCCGAAGGAGACGGTGTCCGCCAACATCACGTCCTCGTCTTAAAGGACGGGAATTTTCTGTAAAACTTTCAAACATCCCGGACACTTTCTGAGCTCAGATATTGTACAGAAGAGCACTCGCTTGCAGCACTTGCTCGGGCTAATGTTTGCGCCCTCTGCTGGCAACAGTTAAGGCGAGACGCTGCAGGTGAAAACATGGCTTTGTGTCGCGTTTTCTCCCTTAACTTTTTAGTTTTAATAGAGTAAAAAATAGATCTCTCTACTCTCTATTGTGTGATGTTTTGTCGACTTGGGATTTCACTCCAACATGGATTTATCCACGTGACGCACGGAATCCCCCTGACAAGACTCAGTAGTCCAGATACGGCCTATTCCTTTGTGAAATGGAGATACATTACAAAACTTCACAACAACATTTTGTCATCATGTTTATGTCTATAATCTACAGATAGTTTCAAATACATACTTCTAAAACATTCTCCTATTCACCTGCAGAGTCTCGCCTAAACATAAAGAAAAAACAACCTGGCTGTCAGCAACACGACGCACTTAAGGGTTTTGGTCATTTCAGACGGACAACTGGATTCCTCGAGCACCAACGACACTTGATAGTTTGCTTTGGATGAAGAAACAACTCGTTTAGAAGCTCATAAGAGTTGAATTCTTATGACTTGGTAAAATGATTGAAGGACAAAAATACTGAAGCAAATGACCTGAACTTTCATTCATGGATTGTTTTTTTCTGGGAGCAGTTAAAGCAAAGGACGCGGCTGACCTGAATATAAATAGTTCTACAAAGCGCTGCCGCATCCATGAAGGCCTCGAATCCCTCAATGCATGGAAAACCCATCCATGTGTGGCCATTTTTCGGCATTTCCAGAGGACTTTGAACCCCACAAGTTACTGCTTTCACCACTTGGACAAAGTAAGGGCTCAATCCTCGCTGAAGACTTTCGGACACTTTAACCCTGTAGTTCGGACTTGTACACGAGCTCCCGCGTGAGCTCAGCAGAGTCTTAGAAGTCGGGCTGTGATTTCTGACACAACATGAACTCAACTTTCCAACGTGTGACACTTCAAATCCCTGGTTGCTTGTTTTTGGACAATATCCCGAACGACAGGAATTCGCAACAACTTTCCAGAATGTTTTTTTTGTACAGCTTATCGTTGAAGTTTCTCCTCATTGACGTCATCTCAGTGAACGCACGGCACTTGAAATGGGAACAAAGACGTACGTGTGGTTTTGTGTAGGAAAACTACCTGGATTGACAAAAGCACTTAGATTCCAGAACGTTTTGGAGAAGTTGAACGGTGATTTACCGATTTAACAAAGGAACTGGAGCGGACTCCGTGACTCGGAGAACCATCGTAGATATTATAGACTTAGCGCATTCCTTAACGTTTTATGATGTGAATAATACATGAAGGATATGAGGATTTTAAGCTGCTTCCTGTTTCAAATATCCTTGCTATCGACTTGTTATTACGCCTAGCATTACAAGACTCTTGACTGGCTGTTTAGAAGCAAAACAGACTGGGATAGGAATGGCACAGGGGATTTAAAGTGCGTATGGCTCTGGTTCCACCTGTTTACTAAAATATTTTTTTTTTTGGTGATGTTGGAGACTTCCTCATTTTGACTCTACATGGAACTTTCTACCTTCAGATTTGAGTGTCAAACCCACAGCACATGTACTTAAACTAGAGGTTCTAAGTATCTTTGTCGAGAACTTTCTACTTTTACTCCACTGCGTTTGAAAGATAAATGTAACACTTTCCACTCCGCTACTAGGCTCCAAAGAAAATCCATTTGTCCATGAGTTTGGTTTATTTTAAAAGCCTACCAATGCTCCAGAGCAGTAGGTGGCGCTGTGCAGGAGTACTGTCAATGTCAATGACTCACGATAAAGAAGGTTTGTCCCCGTCGTGTTGCCGTACAGAGTGAATTCAGGCGACATTTTTGTCTTTTTGAAGTTATTTTTATATCCCACGTATTTGTACTTCCTACTTTGAAGACTGATGTACTTCAGTGACATCATCTGCATACTTCCAAAGGTTATATTTAACCGTGAAGTCCCACTGGAGAGTTCAGGCAAAGGGTGGAAAAGTCTGGATAGATTTCCAGAAACCTTCTCATGGGAATGATGCGAAAGTTTGGGAATAACCAACAAAAAAATATAAAAATGTAAAGTTCTTTTGGGGATTTAACAATTTGTGAACTACTATTAAACCCTCATTTGTAATCGAGGTCACATCCTTGATTTACTCTATCCCCAGTGATGGAAAGTAATCTGTTTTGTGCTTCAGTGTATTGCAAAACAGTGGCGTGTCTAGGGGCCCCAGATTTCTGCTTTATTCAACACAACATAAAAGCTGGTAAAACAACCTGACTTTAAATTTGAAAAAAAAATAAACAAATAAATTGATATTCCCCACTCTACGTTGTGCTGCTTCAAAACCACAAAACCATAAAAATGTTATAAGTAATGGGGTGGTGAGGTCCTGGTGCCACCCAAGAAAAAACAAATGCCACCCCCGGGGGCCCCATAAAAAAAAAAAGTCTGGACACACCACTGGAGTAAAAGCTGGAAAAACATTGTGCTGGGCATCCAGTTACAAAGCATAGTTGTGTTCTATATAGTTATAGTATAGTTGTTATTTAAATAGTTATAGTATTGTTGTATTCTTTATAGTATAGGTGTTATCTTTGTTATCTTCATAGTGTAGTTGTTATCTTTATAGTATAGTTGTTATCTTTGTAGTGTAGTTGTTATCTTTATAGTGTAGTTGTTATCTTTATAGTGTAGTTGTTATCTTTGTAGTATAGTTGTTATCTTTATAGTATAGTTGTTATCTTTGTAGTATAGTTGTTATCTTTATAGTGTAGTTGTTATCTTTATAGTGTAGTTGTTATCTTTGTAGTATAGTTGTTATCTTTGTAGTATAGTTGTTATCTTTATAGTATAGTTGTTATCTTTATAGTATAGTTGTTATCTTTGTAGTATAGTTGTTATCTTTGTAGTGTAGTTGCTATCTTTATAGTGTAGTTGTTATCTTTGTAGTATAGTTGTTATCTTTATAGTGTAGTTGTTATCTATCTGGACAATGTGCTGTATTTTCATTGACCCGCTCTCATATGGTGCCAGTCTTCTGCACCGGGCCGTGGGGAATGCAAGGAGTGCGATCCATAGCAAACAGTGGCTAAATGAGCTCTGACTAAATGAAATAAAATAGATGGTGCATCGATGTCCGATGCCACTGGAGCTCAGAGCAGAACCATGCTATAAAAAGAAAATCTACTGTTGTTTATCAGCTTATGATCTCATCATTCAAACATCCACATCACATGATCAAACACGTCGGTTTGAAGCCTCTCACATCAGTTTGGTTGTGTTGGTGCTTCAGTCGTGTTTATGAGAAGACACAATAAAGTTTGTCCGTAAGAGGTCAGTGTTCAAACAGAATGAAGCAGCTCTGAAGCTCCGAAACAAAGCGTCACTTACTCTCCAGCTTTTAGAATGAACCAAACTCATGGACAAATGCACTTTTTACTTTGGAGCATTTAAAGAGACAGAAAAGTAAAGAAAAAGTACAGATGTTTTTTAATGCCATTTTTAATAACCAAATACAATATTTTAATGCCACAAACGCAGAAAGAAGTCAGTGCATATTTAGTTTCTTAAGTTTTGTAAACATTTAATCAAACAGAGGAAAGAGAATTGGACAAAACAGGAAGCGTTGAAGCAAAAAATCGTTTGGTATTCCATGAACGTCTTTGGCAAAACATGTTGAGTGATGTCATCATTTTGAATGAATTTAGATTCAATGCCAGTTTGAATCCAATGTCATTCTTTTTAATGTTGTGTTGGGGAAACGTAGATATTGTGTGTTTGTTCCTGTTACATAAACATGAAAGTTGGTCATACGCACTTTAAATCTCTCACTCTGTATTACAATTTTAAAGAAAAGGGAAACTCCTCTGCCGTGTACAAACAACATTATACTGTAAATATGTTTAACTCTGTGTCCTTTTCCACTTTGAATGCACTTAGAGCGACATTGAAGTCTTTTCTTTTGTAAAATTAACTGTGTACATTTAGTAGATTCCACTTAAATCTTTTGAGTTTTCCCACGTTGTTCTCTGTCGATGTTGTAAATCGTTGTATAGCTCCGGTAATTGTCTTATTGTGTTAGGATTTAATTTATATTTCAAAGCAGGAACGTTAAAAAGGACATATGGGGAAAAGTGTCACTACGGAAGCCTATTTAGGCCAAAAACAGGCACAAAAATGACAATAAACAACATTGGAACTAAACTGGTCTGAAAAGAAGCGAGTGGAAAGAGGAGAAAAGTTGTTGAAAAGGTCAAACAAAATGAATCTATGGATGTGTTTTTGTCCTGAATGGGCTTCCGTGCTTTTATTTTGAAGGAGCATTAACCCCGTAATCCTATGTCGTCTGTGAAATAAGAGTCTGAAGTTGTAAAGTGTAAAGTTTGTCTGCACTGAGTGTTCCCTAGAGGTTAATAAAAACATAGAAACACAACTTTGTTTTTTCTCCTTTTATTCTGAAAATCTAAATAAAATTAAAAAAAATGAAATGCATGAAAATAAAAGAAGAAGCGGCGTTTGATCCCAGCGTGTGCGGACAGTCAGGGAAACTTTTCAGAGTCCGTTAGCATTAGCCTTGTGTTAAAAAGTCACACACGCTCATTTAAAAAAGATTTCATGCTTTTTAATGACATTTAAGGACTTTATTTTGGCACAATTTGTTCATTTTCAATTTCTGACCCTAATGGATTAATGAGGAAAGATTGTGAAATAATTCAACCCAGACCCTCCTCGGTGTGAGACAGAAGTGCAAACCACTCTGCCGTACCTCTGTCTTTTTGTGTCAGTCCCAAGCCTGGATAACATGATAACATTCAGTCCAAACACAGCCTCTGTTTATAGACGTGTCCGTGCAGTTCCACCCCGCACCAGTAAGAGGCGCCGTGTGTCCCGTGTGTCAGCAGCGCTCCGTCCCACAGGCAGGCGGCGCTGTAGAGTCCCAGACGAGAGCGGGTCCAGGACGTCCGGGGGTGCGAGGGGAAGACGGGAGTCTGGTTCACCCACCAGAGCACGCCCCCCACTGGAGGGGAGAGGGACTGCACCTGCACCGCACACAGGAGCGAGAGGCCGCTGGAGACCAGGACGATCTGAGGAGCTGAGGAGAGACAGCGGGAGAAACCACAGGTCAGTACTGGGCAAAGTACTTCATTACTCGAGTAAAAGTACAGGTACTCGTCCAGGGACATGCATCAGTCGACATTAACAGAGCTGCTTTGGCTTCGCTTCAACAAATTCTTTATGCAAAAAACTAAGCCTCATTTTTATTGACATTCTGTTTATTGTGAATTATTGCATTGGTCAATTAAAGACACGGAAGTGATGTGACATTGTGTTAAGTGTAGCAGGAGGAGGGTCTGGGAGGTCCAACAACCAACCACTTATCTAAATAACTCTTTTAGCAGGATCAATTTGAATGTGATTATCAAAATGTTGTATTTCTTATGAAAAACTACATATGGAGTACATATGGAGTACAAAAGTACATATGGAAACATGATCCGTCTGCAGTGTTGGGTAGAATTCAGTACAGTACACACTATTAAAAATGCAGTTACTTTACTAAATACATTTACTTTTCCCAACATTAAATACATTTTAGTTTTAGATTCAGAAAATTATAGAGAAAAGTAAAGTTTAGCCCTATGTCGTACTGAGCTCTTTGCATTCCTAATAAAGAGTGAATAAGCTCCTCACAGGCGCGTGGAGAGCTTAGCCATACATGAATATAATGCAAATCAACATGAAGTATTCAGAACGCAGTACTCTGAGGTGACAGACTCCAGTCAGACTCCAGTCAGACTCCAGTCAGACTCCAGTCAGACTCCAGTCAGAGTCCAGTCAGAGTCCTGTCAGAGTCCAGTCAGACTCCAGTCAGAGTCCAGTCAGACTCCAGTCAGAGTCCTGTCAGAGTCCAGTCAGACTCCAGTCAGAGTCCAGTCAGACTCCAGTCAGACTCCAGTCAGACTCCAGTCAGAGTCCTGTCAGAGTCCAGTCAGACTCCAGTCAGACTCCAGTCAGAGTCCTGTCAGAGTCCAGTCAGACTCCAGTCAGAGTCCAGTCAGACTCCAGTCAGAGTCCAGTCAGAGTCCAGTCAGAGTCCAGTCAGACTCCAGTCAGACTCCAGTCAGACTCCAGTCAGAGTCCAGTCAGAGTCCAGTCAGAGTCCAGTCAGAGTCCAGTCAGAGTCCAGTCAGACTCCAGTCAGACTCCAGTCAGACTCCAGTCAGAGTCCAGTCAGACTCCAGTCAGACTCCAGTCAGACTCCAGTCAGAGTCCAGTCAGACTCCAGTCAGACTCCAGTCAGACTCCAGTCAGACTCCAGTCAGAGTCCAGTCAGAGTCCAGTCAGACTCCAGTCAGACTCCAGTCAGAGTCCAGTCAGAGTCCAGTCAGAGTCCAGTTAGAGTCCAGTCAGACTCCTGTCAGACTCCAGTCAGACTCCAGTCAGACTCCAGTCAGACTCCAGTCAGAGTCCAGTCAGAGTCCAGTCAGACTCCAGTCAGACTCCAGTCAGACTCCAGTCAGACTCCAGTCAGAGTCCAGTCAGAGTCCAGTCAGAGTCCTGTCAGACTCCAGTCAGACTCCAGTCAGAGTCCAGTCAGAGTCCAGTCAGAGTCCAGTCAGAGTCCAGTCAGAGTCCAGTCAGACTCCAGTCAGACTCCAGTCAGACTCCAGTCAGAGTCCAGTCAGAGTCCAGTCAGAGTCCAGTCAGAGTCCTGTCAGACTCCAGTCAGACTCCAGTCAGAGTCCAGTCAGAGTCCAGTCAGAGTCCAGTCAGAGTCCTGTCAGACTCCAGTCAGACTCCAGTCAGAGTCCAGTCAGAGTCCAGTCAGAGTCCAGTCAGAGTCCAGTCAGAGTCCAGTCAGACTCCAGTCAGAGTCCAGTCAGACTCCAGTCAGAGTCCAGTCAGAGTCCAGTCAGACTCCAGTCAGAGTCCAGTCACACTCCAGTCAGAGTCCAGTCAGAGTCCAGTCAGAGTCCAGTCAGAGTCCAGTCAGAGTCCAGTCAGAGTCCAGTCAGAGTCCAGTCAGAGTCCAGTCAGAGTCCAGTCAGACTCCAGTCAGAGTCCAGTCAGAGTCCAGTCAGAGTCCAGTCAGACTCCAGTCAGACTCCAGTCAGACTCCAGTCAGAGTCCAGTCAGAGTCCAGTCAGAGTCCAGTCAGAGTCCAGTCAGACTCCAGTCAGACTCCAGTCAGAGTCCTGTCAGAGTCCTGTCAGACTCCAGTCAGAGTCCAGTCAGAGTCCAGTCAGAGTCCAGTCAGACTCCAGTCAGACTCCAGTCAGAGTCCTGTCAGACTCCAGTCAGACTCCAGTCAGAGTCCAGTCAGACTCCAGTCAGAGTCCAGTCAGACTCCAGTCAGACTCCAGTCAGAGTCCAGTCAGAGTCCAGTCAGACTCCAGTCAGAGTCCAGTCAGACTCCAGTCAGAGTCCTGTCAGACTCCAGTCAGAGTCCAGTCAGACTCCAGTCAGAATCCAGTCAGACTCCAGTCAGACTCCAGTCAGACTCCAGCCAGACTCCAGTCGCAATTTTGAGACTTACTTGACCAAAGCTCCAAAAAGACTTGACTCCTAACCACCTCTGGTGGTTAGTTTGTAGGTGTGAAGTGTGTGGTGATAGGTGGCTGTGACTCTGCTGCCCTCTGGTGGTTAGTTTGTAGGTGTGAAGTGTGTGGTGATTGGTGGCTGTGACTCTGCTGCCCTCTGGTGGTTCGTTTGTAGGTGTGAAGTGTGTGGTGATTGGTGGCGGTGACTCTGCTGCCCTCTGGTGGTTCGTTTGTAGGTGTGAAGTGTGTGGTGATTGGTGGCTGTGACTCTGCTGCCCTCTGGTGGTTCGTTTGTAGGCGTGAAGTGTGTGGTGATTGGTGGCTGTGACTCTGCTGCCCTCTGGTGGTTCGTTTGTAGGTGTGACGTGTGTGGTGATTGGTGGCTGTGACTCTGCTGCCCTCTGGTGGTTCGTTTGTAGGTGTGAAGTGTGTGGTGATTGGTGGCTGTGACACTGCTGCCCTCTGGTGGTTCGTTTGTAGGTGTGACGTGTGTGGTGATTGGTGGCTGTGACTCTGCTGCCCTCTGGTGGTTCGTTTGTAGGTGTGACTTACTGTGAGAGCTGTTTTCCAGATGAACGTCTCCGTTGGAGTTTTCTACGACGAGCCGAACACCGTCACTGAAAACCACGAAGGAACCGGCTGACGGTGCAGACCTTAAACACATCACAGTCTGTTTATCAAACTGTCTCACATGGAACTCATCCCAGACCTCACCAGAGCAGAAGGGCCACCGTCACGGTCACAGTCATGTCCATCTCCCCGTCACCAGCAAAGCTTCTGACAAGAGAAAGTTCATATTATTCATATGTCCCGGTGAAACTCTACGTGACTTATGCACTTTTTAACCTCCTGACTACCAGCAATGTACATTTATCCTCTGTAGAGGACATTTCCAAACCTAAATGTCTCCCACCCAATACATTCTACTGAAGGAACTCTACAAAACTCTACAAAAGCTCAAAGGTCTTCTGTTAAGAGCTTTTCAGTGATAGCAAATGTGAAAGTTCGAGGTTTGGCAACTTCCTTCTTTTCATCAAGGAAAATGGCTGCCATCAATGCAGCACATTTTATAATGAGAAGAAGAAAATGACAGGGCTTATATACCTTATAACAAGGAAAGCAAAATTAAAATGTTAGTTGCCTCCAAATTCCGTCCTAACATAACACACCCAATTCCCCAGGTACAGGTTTACAAGCTGCAGGTCACTTTTCAGGGTCACTTTCAAAGAAAATGCTGGAAAACTCAACTGAGAGCTCATGAAATTGATACAAATACTTTGTGAATAGATGGACAGATCTCACAAATATCTGAGTATACAATATACTAAAGAACAACTAAGAAATAAAATTAGCAAAAACTTTTTATTGAGCAAATTTTGGATTGAAACGTTGTTGATATAAGTCTATTGAAAATACAAGAATACAGTATGACTTATTTTAACTGTGTTCAATATTTATATGGTTTAAAAAGTCCTCCGTAGTGGACATTATAATGTCCTCCGTAGTGGACATTATAAAGTCCTCCGTAGTGGACATTATAATGTCCTCCGTAGTGGACATTATAAAGTCCTCCGTAGTGGACATTATAAAGTCCTCCGTAGTGGACATTATAATGTCCTCCGTAGTGGACATTATAATGTCCTCCGTAGTGGACATTATAATGTCCTCCGTAGTGGACATTATAATGTCCTCCGTAGTGGACATTATAATGTCCTCCGTAGTGGACATTATAAAGTCCTCCGTAGTGGACATTATAATGTCCTCCGTAGTGGACATTATAAAGTCCTCCGTAGTGGACATTATAAAGTCCTCCGTAGTGGACATTATAATGTCCTCTGTAGTGGACATTATAAAGTCCTCCGTAGTGGACATTATAAAGTCCTCCGTAGTGGACATTATAATGTCCTCTGTAGTGGACATTATAAAGTCCTCCGTAGTGGACATTATAAAGTCCTCCGTAGTGGACATTATAAAGTCCTCCGTAGTGGACATTATAATGTCCTCTGTAGTGGACATTATAAAGTCCTCCGTAGTGGACATTATAAAGTCCTCCGTAGTGGACATTATAAAGTCCTCCGTAGTGGACATTATAAAGTCCTCCGTAGTGGACATTATAATGTCCTCCGTAGTGGACATTATAATGTCCTCCGTAGTGGACATTATAATGTCCTCCGTAGTGGACATTATAATGTTCTCCGTAGTGGACATTATAATGTCCTCCGTAGTGGACATTATAATGTCCTCCGTAGTGGACATTATAATGTTCTCCGTAGTGGACATTATAATGTCCTCCGTAGTGGACATTATAATGTCCTCCGTAGTGGACATTATAATGTCCTCCGTAGTGGACATTTGCAGGTATTTTCTCAATTGTGACGGAGGAAATCAGTACAGAGATGGAGACGACTTCACTCCCCACGTCAAAAGCTCTGAATGACCACAGAGCAAAACTTACAGCACTGACACGTGTTTGGAAACACTTTTTATGTTTTTCCTTATTTTCAACTATTTCCATTGTGATTCTCACTGAAGACGTTAAACTCTGAATGAACACGTGGGATTATGGAGGAAACAGCTCTAACAAATATGTTTTATATGTCTTTTGTTCAGTGAGCTTCATAAAGTGGTTTCAACTTGTGTTGTGTCTCGTTCATGAATGAGAATCTACAATGGAAACAGACTTGAAATTAAACAATACATAAAAAAAGTGTTTCCAAACGTTTGACCAGTACTGCAGTACTGTATATGAAGTATTTTTGAAGCATTATTCCAAATAAACACACAGCAAAACAAAACAAAAGTGATGATGGACAGTTCTGTGACCTTTAGGTAATATCTTTAGGACTAACTGTTTGCCCTGAAGCTTCAGTTTCACACATGGCTCTAAAGGTTCTAATGGACACATGATAATATCTTACAAATAAAATACAGTTACCTCACAAAGACTGCAGGGAGGTCGTCAGTGCTAATGTTTTTAACAGGTGATATATATATATATGACCAATATACAGTACATGTTGAAAATGTAAATTCCACATGAACCTTACCTTAAAGTTTCATTGCAGGGACAGTACAGTTTGTACATCCGGGTATAGACGAAAGGAGGTTAAAGCAACAGCACTGAGCAGCTCCAAGGACAGTCTCCAGGACAGAAGCAGGACTGTCCCACAAACACACGTCTGAAGCAGAAACAAAACACTGAGCACAGGGTTATACGAGCTCAGTGAAGCAGCCGTCTCCACGTGTTTCTGTTTCTGTTGTTGGGAAGAGGCCGTTATCATCAGGACCAAAACAGGAAGCTCCAGGTGTCTCCAACGGTCGACAGGAAAACCTCAGAAACAACATCAGCTCTCACTAACTCACCAGAGGATTTTAGACTTCTATATTAAAGCATGACCTGAGTCTGAGGCAGAGCTTCAGTCAAACGATCAGCTTTCCTTCAAATGTACAGTCCAATATAAATAAAATGTATTATTATTATTAACTCACAGAGAAGGTCCCACCAGGAGGTGGCAGCAGAGAGCTGTTGTAGGCCCTGGACTCTGACCAGTCTGGTTACACAAAGACATATTTGAACATCATTTTACAATCATTTTTATTCCACCATTGCTCTTGATGTTGAGTCTGGACGAGTAACTTCATCTTGTTCTGTCGTCAGTGCTGGGAGAGCAAGAGTGTTATATATTCTATATTAGTAGTTGCAGCTTTAAACATCTAATAAGTTTAATAATAACACATTTTACTGTTTCAAAAGAGTGACACTACTTTGAGCTATGTTTGAGTTACTTTTGGAAAAATAAAAACAGAAAATATTAATAATGCCACCGTACAAAAGTGCAGTTTCACATAAGTGCTTTCCCCCATTCTCTGTGTTTTGTTTTGAGGACATTAACTCGATTTGTTTTGCTGCATTTTATTTGGGGGGAGTTTTGCAATATTTGTTCATACATTTAAATGCACTTGTAACTCAAGTTACTTGAAATGTAATGACTAATATATTCTTGTATTTTGTGTAATTCATATGTTATATTCCTCAGTTACTGAAAAAGTAACTCGTGACTTTTGTAGTCTTGTAGTCTTGTCTAGTGAACAGTTGTGAAAAGGTTTGACAGTTTGTGGCCTCACTTGCCAGGGATTTCAGTCTATTTTCTCTTTTTCTCTTTTCCCTTCTTTCACGAGCAAGGACCACACCACAACAAAGTGCCATTTAGATTTTATTCACAAGGTTATACACTGCGTTCCAAATTATTATGCAAATTGGATTTTTGTGTCAAAAAGGTAAAAAAAAATAATAATAATAATGAAACTCATGGATGGTATCGTGTCTCGGGCTCTATGAATCACTGACATTAATCTCAGAGACCTGGGATGATTAGTTTTCAGGTTAAGCCCAGTTAAGGGAAAAACTACTGGAAAAGGGTGTTCCACTTTATTATGCAAATCATCATTTTCAAACAATATGGGAAAGAAAAAGGGTCTTTCTGCTGATGAAAAGCGTGAAATAGTTGAATGCCTTGGTCTAGGTATGAATACTTTTTTTTTTTATTAAAATAGCTTTTGATTTCAGTAAATATGACCTCCTAATGCTACAAATACAACAAATGACCATTTTCAGTTAATTACAAGCTTTAAAATGTATTGCCTAATGAGTTGCATAATCATTTGGAACAGTGGATTTTGAGGTTTTTACTATATTTATTTTTGAAAAAAATACTGTTATCACTAGGAATTTTTTTCCACCACATTTAAATGATCCTCTACCAGTTAAAGACTTGAAAATGATGCTGACTCTCATTTGAGTTGACAATTTAGAAAATCTTAGAAAAATGTCATTTGCATAATAATTTGGAACGCAGTGTAGTGTGGAGTGAAACTGGGCGAGACTGTGGGTGGGGGCTCCGTCTCGGATGAACCCAGCTCTTCGGGACCCCCAAAAGGAATTAAGAACACAAGATGAATGTGCGTGATGTAGATCGTGGCGTAATGGCGGTTATGAGATATACCATGTAGAGGTATAGATGTAGGATACACCAGACGGGTGTAGGTCTTGCATAAATTCTTACTAAACCAGAATCTTGATGACGTCTTCCCAGCTTTGGTAAGAAACGAGGGTTGTGCAAAGATGAGACAGATGCAAAAGTAGCAAAATGCACTTCAGTGGAGGTTTGCAAGGCTGATGATGGACTGCGGAGATGAAGTATCTGGAGCAGGCAAGAAGATGAGTGGAGATTACGTTGGTAGAGTGCAAGGCTCGATCTTCGTCATCCCTGAGCAGCGTAGAGTTGTGAGAGTGAGACAGTGCGGGGCAATCAGCACCGGGAGGAATGTGATGAATATGAAGAAATGACTCGAAGCTGTTCCATCCAGTGAGGTACGAAGACTGCGAGGCTGGAGCTCGAGGCTTCGAGGTGGATGGACGAGCAGCTTGGTAACTTGGTGCAGTAGCTGCAAAGTGCCGAGCATAGTCCCCATGAGGACACACACAGCTGAGCTGGTGAATTCGGTGTCCACGGAAGAGAAGACTCTCGAACCCGATGCAACTCACCCATGCCGAGCGTTCGGAGGCCGGTTTGTGGGAATAGCGGCTCCTGTAACCGGCGTGACTAGGCTTCAGGAGTGGCCTGGTCATGGACCTCACCGGTGCGGACATTGAGTTGCCGGAAGAGCAGACCGCCGGTGCCTGTTATCGGGACCGGAGGGAGAAGGGGCCTGGAGCGGCGCTGCTCAGGCTCCATTGCTGCACGGGGAGCTGTGGTTGGAATTGGCTTCAGATGCCATGATGAGCGGAATACATTTGTATTTTATGCAAGTAGTTTCTCTGTGTGTTGCGCCCTCATAGGTTGAGTCCTGCTCCCGAATATTGACTCCATTTGTGCCCCCCTTTCTTTTATTCATTATTGAACTGTGTTACATAAATAAGCCTTGTCTCATCAGGTGTTTGTCTTGCTGTCACACCTGCCTGCACCAGAACCTCTCCACTTTGCATCTGAAGGCTGTTTGGGTCGCCAACGTGTTCAAAGCACAACGGTGCTGCTAACTGTTTGCTTTGCTGCTTGTTCAAGGGCCGCAAGACCCTCATAGCACCTCCACATCAGATGACCACCAGTTTCTCTACTTCTTTCTACAGCTTAGCGGTGCAACTGCAGGGATGGACGGTAGCACCCCCTGGTCTTATGTAGTATGTATCAGAAACAAACTGAGAGACCAGCCTGGTGGCCCTTGATCCTGCTGTGCTCTCCCAGAATGGACCCCTGACTGTCGGTGTGATGAGGTCAGACACAGGTCCTCATCTTCATGAGATCTGCTTTGGATTTTCCCACAACATGAGGAGAACATGAGCCGCACATTAAGTGAATCAAGCGACAGCAGTAATGTAGCGCCCTCTGGTTGTCACTATGGGCAACGTGAAGTGGTAACACTTAATGCTATTAATGACCTTATTTAGCCTTAATAGATAATTCATTAGCTAAGTGTGACTAACACTAACAGCATTAAAATATGGACTTTTCCTCAATGTATGTTGTTGTTCTTACAGTGATACTAAAATATATGTTGCTGCTTTTTTCCTCCAACTCAGTGCTTCTTTTTTGCTTATCTGTTATTATAAAACACATGTTAGCATTAACAATTATTTACACATAAGGCTTAGAGGCTGCAGTTCAGAGTGAAGGAGATCTGTACCCACAGCTTTATGAGGATTGTTCGCAGGTGCAGCAGCTTTACAAACTATCTGGGCACACTCACAGTTTCCTCTGAAACTCTACACAAACATGGAGGAAGAGGCAAAGCCCTGTGGTTCCATCAAGGGTTTTTGAAACACTTCAGTGACATGCGTGTTTTGAATCGTGTTTTGGAGCAGTGTTTTGGAGCAGTGTTTTGGAACGCTTCAAATGAACAAAAAGATTGTTCTCACCACAGTCCCAGCTGCTTCCTTTTTAAAGGGGTAATCAGAGAACTTTTCAAGGTAACTGGCTCCATGGACGATGGCATTATCTCCAAAGTCTGGGCACAGGAAAGTTTATGGTAATGATATGATATTTCTGAAAACAAAGTGCCTTTAATGTGTAGAAATGGCACATGTTTTGTTGCTGAGCCGCTGAGGAACCTTTGAAATCAGGTCAGAAATCAGTCACCAGGCTTTCCTTTTACCACGTCATGGACAACTCTGGAATGTGCTTCATGTTATGACCCATGTAAGGAACTCACTACTAGCATGTAAGTGCAAATGATTTCCCAAGATTTCCACAAACTGAGGCCTCAGTTCTACACGTATGAACCTTTATTTCCACACAAAGAACACACGGGCCATAGTGTAACATGTTTTTATTGTTGGTGATTTATAAACACAGATCTGTACATGTTTAAAGTTCTAAACTCAGTAATGTATCTGTCATGCAGCGTTGCCCCCTGCTGGCCCGGACCCTGTACTGCATTGAACTGATCTGAATGAGGTTTGTTTATGGTAGAAACTCACTGTAAAAACGACCACACACTACTGCCACCTTTCATCTTAGAACCGGACACAACATCTGAACTTTTCACTGGAAAACTGGAGGAGCTGAGATCACACGGGCACAGCTCAGGGGGGGTGAGGGGGCCAGTCATCCAGGGATCATTTATTTTTAATTGTATGTTCCCGACTGTGGCTTTGTCACGACAAAACATGCTGACAGTTTGTGGCCTTCTAGGGAAAGAGAAGAAAAAGCTGTTTTGCTACAAACAACTGGAGAAAGATGTAGAGTTATACAGAGGTTTAAGAGGTAAAGTTCAGTTGAGAGTTTAGATTTTGTTTTGAAATTCCAGAATGGGTTTGGGCCGGGCTCAAGCTTCAAGCTTTATTTCATTTTACAAATATTATTATTATTATCTCTAATGTCCGGTACCAGACTGCAGCGAGGGCGGGGACAGCGTGTAGAGGAACACGTGCTGAACTAGGGCTGAAACAACCTTCTATTCATTGTCAACAAATCCATTATTGCAGTAGTTGACAACTATTTTAGTAATCGATGAATCATTTTCTGCTCATGAAGAGCAAACATGACATACAAATGTGTGTGTGTTTTTTTATGAGAAACAAGGTTTTCAAACTGGGTCTGGTGTCCATTATCCCATCAGACTGCAGAATTAGATCAGATCTAATCAATTAAATCAGTTTGGAAATAATCAGGAAATGTCTCAGGGCCAGTGCAGCAGTGGCTGAACTCTGGAGGTTCTTAGCTTTCAAATGAGGAATGTCTATTCATGCTTGTATTCATGTGCAGCTTTGAGCAAACTAAGTTCAGCTGCATAAAGCATTAAGGGCCTCCAACAAACATTCACTTTAAGTTTCTTCCATCCACACTTCTTTTTGCTTTTCGTGGGAACAAGTTCACAGCCATTTATGGATTCATCCTAAAATAATCTGTAGATCAACGGATTACTACAATAATACAATATAACCGCCCTACGCTGAACTATTGGTCATGTTTCTAAAGCACGGAGAGGCCAAGAGTCTTTCTCTGAGGACAGTGTTTAACTCACAGTGGGATAAGTTTGATACTTAAAGAGAACAGTAATGTTAATGAACAAGGAGATGAAGAGCGACTGCAAACACTTCTGCACCATTCACACGACTCACACTAATACTAGTGTCTAGTCCTGTTCACCAAGTCAAGTGGGTGTTTTGAGTCGTTAGATTCAGTAAATCAGTGTAATGTAATCGACTGTTGGAGCCAATGTAAACAGCAGCCTCCATCCAACCATTGTTAATGATGTACTGTGGTGCTGTTTCAGAATGTGAAACTGGATGAAGCAGCATTTTCGGTCATTAGACTTTAGCCCAGCCTCACTCTGGCAGTTCGTTCATTTGATTCATTTGAATCATCGAGGTTCTCCCAGACTCGTAGGTCACTCACCCAGACTGATGCACTAACTCTTGTTTTGTGCAGAAACTCTTATTGTTAGAGTAAATAATGCAGTGTCTATCGTATTAAAACAGCACCAAATAAGGAAAGGAGTTAATGGAGGAGGTGAATCCTGACTGGTGAGTTTTCATGGATTCCTTCATGAACGGCACATCAATAAAACAAGGATGTCGGGTTTGTTTTCCAAACTGCTGCCTGATATAGAGACTGTTCTGACTGTTGAACAAAGCGCCGTGTGATCTCAGCCCACATATTAAACCTTCACTGAACCATCATCACAGGACTACATTACCCAGAATGCACCGTGACCAAAGAAACACCACATTTACATCGACAACAACAAACGCCGCCTGCGTTTCCCAAACAGAACATCGAGAAGAGTCACGATAAAAAAGTGTCCGCTGCAGGAGTCCCAGTGCTCTGCGTCCGTCACAGTGCGCTCCGCGGATACTGCATTTCCCAGCATGCACCTGTCCTCGTCCGCACAGGCCACGCCTCCTCCGTTCATTCAGAGAAATGAATGGATAAAATGTTCACGGCAGAAAAGAACGTCTACAGGAGCTACAGACCTGAAGGGAGAACTTGTTTTAACATTCTTTTCATTCTATAATAATAGTGGCTGTCATGGTAACATAAAAAGTGTATTTACTGTCTTGTTCTAAAAATATCCAGGGCTTTTAGATCTTTTGTTCACTAAAGGGACTTTAGAAAGGCCTGATTTAGGAAATACAAAGTTTTGCGCAGATATGCACCGATCCAGCATTTTAGCTTCTGATGCCGATACTGAGGGTTTGAGTATCTGCAGATATTTTTTATTTTATTTTTTTATTTGTCCTTTATTTCTCCAGGATATCCGGTATTAACCGATACTAAAAGGAAGTGGCTGCAGTGAGTGAAAAGGTGAATGAGTGAAAGCAATAAAGTCTTACAGACATGACAGATCAATCATGGATCCTCCTCTCTCATGGAAAACATTACACCAGATCACTTTACTGCACTATGTGTTAGAGCTGGATCACAGTACTTTGTGCTGCAATACCAGAGTTACCAGAGTGTGAATGGGGGACTGGTTCCTGACTGTAAAGCACTTTGGGCCTGATGTTTCCACTAACAGCACTTTGTTACATTTTGTGTTAATGCACATTTCAAACTCATCACTTCAATAAATGTCAAAAGGCATTTGGTTTATAAGCTTTGGACACGTGGTAAACATATTACTTATCATAATTACTCATGCTCCTGTATTGCAATACGTATCAGATAGTGGCTCCTCCCAGCCCTGTGTATGATCCTCCGCTACAGGATCATGTTAGATCACTTATTCTTTAACAGCACTTCATAAAGAACACTGGGCCGCTCCAGTAGTGACTAATATTATGTCATGAGGCGACTTTAGGTGATCCAGTCATAGCTTCTGTCCCAGCTTTGATTCGTTGACGTTAGCTTTAGCATGCTGTTGCTAGCTGCATGGCAATTAAAAATACATTAGCGGAGGTTAAAACTAAGTCAGCTATTTTAGATGGTTCAGGTATGGTTCAGTATTGGATATCTGGAATTGATACCCGATACCAGTTTTGTTCCGATATCCGATACCAGCATCGGATCAGTGCATCTCTAGTTTCACAGTTCATATTTCAGACTACTTTTTGATAATAACAAAGGTGTATTTAAGTACTGCACTTAAACAGTAGAGTTACAGGATCAGTGCTTTACATGATTTTTTTTTTTTTTGGGGGGGGGGAGAAAAAAGCCCATTTGTCCGTGTGTTTTGTTCATGTTAAAAAGCTTAATAACACTTTATGATCAGTAGGTGGCGCTGTAGACATGAGCTGTCAATGTTTTGTCCCTGTGGTGTTGCCGTACTGAGGGGAATCCAGGTCCAAGTTTTTGTTTTCACTTCACTTTTCACTAAACTTATTGATGGTTAACCTTTGCAAAACCAGCCAAGCTTTGTGAATGTAATAAATCTCCTCCCCTTCAGGCCGTGTCAGCTCCTGCACACACTGATTTTTGCAGCTTTTGTCGATGGAGTTTGTAAAAAACAGCTAAAGTTAAGCACCGTGGGAAAAGGCCATCGCTGATTGGTCGGTGGGTTTTGCGCAGAACATTCAATATTTTTATTATTCAAAACAAAGAAACGCACCAACATTTACAAAAACAAAAAAAAACATAACAAAAAAACAGACTCCGCCTCTTTTCCGTGTAAGTCCCGCCTCCAAAACGACAACATCCAATAAGAAAGTCTTTGGCAGATTTACAGAAATAACATGGCAAAGAAAGGACGCCGTCTAAAGAACTGTTCACCGAGTCGCACAAATGAGCCAAAGTTCAGCTTCAACTTCGTAATAAAATCCTGAGACGTTTTCAACATTCGTCATTTTTGCAAACAGTAAACGATAAATACAAAACAATAAATAAAACAGGACTTTCCAAACGTTTTTTTACAACATGTAGGTTAAAAAGAGTTTCATGCATTGATATAGGCTTCGTAGCTGCTTCGTTATAGACTTTGCGCATTTTTATAAAGTTATTGCAGATTCAAATATTGCTTTTTTACGTCGCGTGAAGCTAAAACCAGGTTTACCACTGGTTTAAACGAACAAATCTACAAGTTTATGTCAGAAAGTCAAACACTTCTTATGGCTTTTCTGCGGCCGAAACCTCCCAAACAACAACAAGCTCCTACACATTTGTTTTTGTATTTGCCCGTCTCCGGACAGTCTGGTGATCATTTGAACGGCGAGGTGGACATTTTGAATTCAGATTGTGTGATTGTCTTGAACTTGTTTTAAACCAGGCGTAAACCGAGCTTTTGTTTCACGTCGATAAAAACATTCGGCTCATTTCTGCGACTCTTAAAATAATCTCACTTCAGTCCAGAATCTGCAGATAAATGCTGTTCACGAGTCAGTCCTGGTCCAGTCCTGGTCCTGGTCCAGTCCTGGTCCAGTCCTGGTCCAGTCCTGGTCCACGGCTCGTTTACACTCGGCCCGTTTTGTCTCCGGTCCATAACGAAGACGCTGAACAGGACAGTTAAAGCCAGACAAACAGGAAATGGCCTACGTCGTCTTTCATCCACTGGGTGAGGGTAGCACCGTTTGCTATTGCTACAACACCACCCCCTAGTGGCCAGCCGCAAATTCACAAGAGTTCAGAAGAAGACTTAAAAACATTATTTTGGAGCCACAGCTTTCATATTTTACAATTTGAAAATATGTCTCTGTAAGAATTAAATGCTGTCAATAAAATGAAATGAAAATGAAAATCTTGACTGGGGCTCCTCCTGATGGCGGCTTTAGGTATAACTCAACACAGCGTGTGAGCAGAGCGGCTCAGAATCAATAATGTTGGATTAATGTTGTTGGCCAAATCAGTTAACACAATTATATTTAAGATTTTGCTAAAAAAAAATGTACCCAGTTTTCTGATGTTTATAGTTTCACTTCCTGATTGGACACTGACAGGAAGTGACATAGATAGAGGCAAACCATATTCAACTGTTGCCTTGCCGACCATGTTACTGTATGTCAATACATTTGTTAAATGATGATGTCATCAGAGCTTTAGTCCTCTTCACTATTATGGGATATTGTAAACATCTAATCACACAGAAATATTACATTTCCTCTAGTGATGCTTTTCTGACATTAGTTATCCAATTATCTTTCCCATACACAATGAAGGCTTATTTTTTATAATATCTTTGTTTTATATTATTTAATTAGGTGTAAAACAGTTGTTGGGCTTTTATCTGTTGTTATTTCAGCTGGAGATTCCGATACAATTGTGTTTATCTATGGAACCGTTTGGACCGGGAAGAAGCTTATTATTGTGTGTGATGTCACTTAACAAACGTATGGGAAACTTTACCTCTATCTATGTCACTTCCTGTCAGTAGCTTCAAAAAATCCAATAAAAATAACTAATCAAAATGACTGTTTCACCGAAATAAAAGGATCATTATAATTATGACTTTGAACAGATGTTATCCAATAAGTCATATTTTCAGAATCTGATAGTAATATTCCAATCCTTTCACCCTCCATGCGTCTCATGACCGTATGGAAGACCGACTGGAGACATAACAGTCTGGGCGTAACTGAGAGGTCAGTCCTGGGTCCGTCCTGGGTCAGTCTCTGGTCAGTCCTGGGTCAGTCTCTGGTCAGTCTCTGGTCAGTCCTGGGTCAGTCCTGGTTAAGTTCTGGTTAAACTGCATTAATGAGATGAATCGTAGTCATTTTTCTCGTTCGGAGATGTTTGTTTTCTGCTCAGACTCCAGAGCGCTCCTGTGATTGGCTGATCCCGCTCCAAGCGCTCCTCTGATTGGCCCGAGGCCGGTGAAAGGGGCGGGCAGTGCTACGAGGAGCCGAACAGGAAGTGGAAAAGACCCAAGATGGCGGCGACCGGGAGCAGGAGGGGCGGGGCCAGGGCCGACGCGGATCCGGTGGTGTCGTCAGTGAGGAACGGCTCCGGAGACTCGTAAATGGAATCGTCTGGAAACACGAGACGGGTTCAGCATTACACACAATAAATCACATTCAATCAATAAAATACTAATTAATAATGAAATCAATCAATTAAATAAACATCTATTAAATATCAATAAAAATAATGAAATGAGAATATAATAAAAAATCAAATATATAAAAACAAATAAATAACAGCCGGTCCACATTTCCCTATTTAAATACAGTTACGTGAAAAGTTAAGTCTAGTTTTAAACAAAATTAATTAAATGTCCATTTTTAATATTTTTTTATCTTGTAAGGCGTAATAAGACGTGGAACAGCTTGGTCGCTTCTAACCCCAGTTTGGAGCTATACCTTTGCTGGGAGAGGCTAAAGCCTGAGGGCACGGACAAAGACCAGACAGGTACACATCAACTCGTCTAAGCTCAGGGAAGAACAAATCTCAGGATGTGAAAACTGTGGTCTGTTCCTTTAAAAATAAATAGTCATAAATAAATAAAAGTAAAACTTATACAAATAAATACAAATAAATCCACTACAACTAAAAAAAATATAAAAGTCAATTAATGAAAATCAATTCACAAATAAGAAATATGAATAAAATGTTGAAAAAGTAAACAATTAAATCCAGAAAATATAAAATCCATTAAATATTAATACAAATAACAAAATAACAACATAATAAATACATTAAATAGATTTTTAAAAATTGATACAAATATTTAAACAATCTATAAAAAGAAATACATACATAGTAATAAACAAATAAAAGTAAAACTAAACCAATAAATAAAACACGTACGAATTTTAAAATAGAAATCAATTAAAAAATAAATATAAATGAATATTTTAAATAATTATTAAATATATTAAAACTAATGGAATTAAAAAAAAATATATTAAATAAATCCATTATGTATAAAAAAAAATCTATGAACAAAAATCAATCCAAAAATAAACATAGACATTAAATGACATAAAAAGAATATGTTTATTGAGCATTAATAATCAATACACAAAAGAATAAAATGAAAATATGTACATAGATGGCGGAGGCACAGAGTGAGTGTTTTGAACTCTTGCAAAGGAGTCAAGCTGAATATTCAGGATCACACAAACACGTGCGAGTTCAACATAATCCAGCGTTATGACTGATTTAGTGGACCTTACGGGACCATTACAGTCTGTGAAAGTCCCTGGTGTTTGCCGCGTCGCCATATTGTGTTGAAATGATTACATTCTGTGGTTAAAGTGTGGCAAACTGGATCTTTTCGCAGCTCATCATCGGCTCAGACCCTCCTATAAATCCATAAATCCATAAATCCACTTTCATTTGACCGTGCTGAGTTTAAGAGCGTCCTGTAAAATGGAAACTGTGACGCTTCGTTACAAACTCTGCGACGTGTTCACTCGGCTCACGGGGAAATGGAAGAGAAGAGTGTGTGCAGGACGCTCGCACACACTTCCTCAGTAAACGAGGATTCTGTTTGTTTCGTAGATTTAGCAGATTTGATCTTTTATTTTTGATCTTAAGAGAGATTTAAGAAAAACACTGGGAGTGGGACTCACTGGTTGGTTTGACGTAGACCTTGAGTTTGAGGCAGGGTTTCCCGACCTGGTTCAAGTGCGGAGACGCTGAAAAAAACAAAGAATAAAAGATGATTTTCTCACACAGCTTTTACAAACAATGACTTCACAGACTTCTTTTGCCGTTTCTTGAAGCGCAGATGTAAGGTTTAGTGGATTATTTTAGAACATCCGGAAAATCTGGGTCCGCACAGAAATGATGTCCATTCATTTCCCGGTGATTATGTCCAGCTGAAACATTTCACAAACATTCTCCGTCATTAGGAACCGCTTACATCTGTCTGAGTTTCAAGATAAAACTGCCCCGTTAGAGAAAATCACTCCCAGGTTTTTGTCCGAGACCAAGAGACCTTCATTTGGACTTGTTTGGACTCAAGTCTGGACTTAGTGTTAATCATCGGATTCATGATGTTGTTGTTTTCCACCTAAAAGTACAATGGCCTGTGATTGTTTGGCGAGTCTTGTTCAGTCGGTGATAAAAACATGGGAGAAAGTTCCATAAATGCCCAAATCATAATGAAGTCTAATTGTTTTGTGCAGGCAGAAAGTTCAATGGCAAAGTGCCCCATGAAAGCAACGGCAGTAATGAAGAGAATAAATAAAAACCTCTTCCCCAGAGTCCAGTGCATTATCAGGTTAAGTCCACTTTTTAAAGACTTTTTTGTTTTTTTTTGGGTTAATAGCGGCTTTTAGCGCCTCACCTTCAAAATCTCTAATGACCTGTAATCACCGACACACACGCACACGCACACACACACACACACACACACACACACACAGTTAGTTTGATTTGCTTCACTGCTCTGTTCCTGAACATGGTTTTTGGGCTGTTTGCATGTTGGTCTTTTCTTTTGTGTTGGGTTTTATGACTAAAGCCGTATTCGCACGGGATTAGAAGACGGAGACAGGGCTGGACTGGCATAAAAAAAATCGGCCCAAGACTTTTGGGTCAAGACTGGCTCTCTAAAAAAAAAAACAGTCATATTCAATGCAATAGTCGAGGTGATGAGCAAAACAATAAGCCCTTGGCTTGAACTAAAACAGTATAAGCTACGAATCGAGGACAATAGTTGCTGTTGTTTCTGCTGAATTCAAGCTAACCCCTCATAGCACTCAACACTTTAATCTTATCGTTTACAACTTGATGGAACTTTTGCAAAGTTACTAAACAATCTTAAAATGTGTGTTCCCTTAATGAGGTTCCTCTCGCGACTGCAACACAAATAAGCTTCTCAAAACCAACCAAATGATCCCGCTGTAGGTTTAGGCAATTGTAACCCGCATTTCCTGAAGCAGTTTTAATTTTGCGGGTCTGCTTCCCGTACAGCCACAGCCCCGTTTCCTTATACCTGTGGGGTTAATCCCAGGTCACTTCCTCCTCCCCACTACTCCCTGTGACTGTGGCTGGTGGCGTGTGGTTTTGGGAGCTAAGGCTACTACTAGCGCCGATTCCACCCTGATCTACGCTCATACGCTCAATACGCTCAGATTGACACTCCTATAATGGGTGAGTTTTAAAGTTCGAAGCGGTTTATAAATGCTGGCGTGATGTTTACAAATACATTGTTTAACAGCATCACGCTTGTGATGACCGTTCGAGCCCCACACCTTCAAACCTCTCGGGCTGGGACCACTTCTACCCGAGTATCTTAGATAGTCTTCAACGGTGAGTTTCCGACACAAACTCGGTTTATTATTTACGTTTATAGCGAGTGATTTTAAGTTACATTTTGCGGTTTTGATTACGTGATCCAAGCCTCGCTATCGCTCCCGTTCCAAGCTCCTTTGAGCCTCTTTGATTGTTTACGGTTGTTTATGTGCTGTGCTTGCGCGCAAAGCACCGCTTCTAGCGCTTAATCCGTGACATTATTTAACTTAATATTTAAGCCGAATGGCACGGAACAGTTTCTTTTACTAGAAGCGACCCTTGGTTTTGCGCTTTTGCACCGGTTTTGTGCGCGCTTGAGATTTCTAATTATAGCATTAAAGCGGCTATGAGTTTCCGCTTTATTTACTTTTTGACTTTTGACGTAGCTACGTGTTTTTTTTCTATTGTTGCGCAACTTTATGAGAATCTGCTTGAGTATTTTAATCCCTACTCAAGTAATTTAACTTTATTCTTGGATATCTTGATTATGTTGAACCTTTGAAGTGCACTTGATTTGTGAAATGGTTTTCTAATGTAATGAAACCTATTGTAAAACTATTTAGCTGTTAAATAGTTCTATGTAATATATCTGTAAAATCTACAGAGTTAATGTAGATAATTTAGCTTAATGATACATATGCTCATTTGTTTCATTTCGACCTTTCCAGGTCGGGTTTTTTGTAAAGGACTGAACCAACCAATCCACCCTATTCGAATCGCAACCTTTCAACTTTCTCCTCTTGATGGCGAGCTATTGACCTACCAAAGTGGTAGGAATAATCGAACCTGAACTGAACTGAAAACTCAAAGAAAAACAACCTCTTTGAAGTGCATTCTGCACCACATTGTTTTGTTTTTGTATTTGTGTGTATTGTTTTGTAATTATATCTGACCTATCAATAATATATATACACTTTCATAACCTCCTATATTTATTATTATATACCGTATACATATATATATTGAATACACTATTATATTGAAAACTATACATATTCAATACATTTTTTTGAAACGTTCCTCCTGTATATGTGTTTTATTCACACACTCTGGCTCCGTGGCCGAATCTTCTTCTGGCACAGTCAACCCTTCTAGTCACAAAGCGTTACATTTGGCGAGCTAGCCAGGAGCCTAATTGTGTGAATATTTGTTATTAGTTTTCAATACGTAACTGAAAAAAAAAAAAAAAAAAAAAAAAAAAATCTAACACTATTTATTTTTTTTTCACCTGAAAGTGAGTTGGAAAGGTATTGCAATGGATTTTCTTGAGGAAATGGGAGCGGGTGTTACCCATTGTGTTTATGTTTCGGGTGTAACGAACACTCAAGCAGATGATGAATTGGTTGATTATTTGCGTAGCTTTGGCGACATAAAAATGGCGTTTACGGTTACCGAACCCGAAAGTTCTTTTTATAAAAACCTGATTGTTGAATATAGAAACCTCGTAGCTTTAAAGAAATTAAAGCCACTTCTGCCATATACATACAAATCCAAAAAGAACGCAGATTACGTATGTAAAATTAAGCCACTCGCGGAAGAATTTCAGGCCACAGTCACAGGGGGTGGCGCAATCGCCTTCCCCGATCCTCCCATTACCACTTCCATCGACTACCTGCACGAGCTCAAACACATAGCTCAGCGAAGTGGAATACCTCTCGAAGAAGTCATGAAGGGAGTGATGAACCAGCTAAGTTTACATCTGGACGAAGTTGGAGGAGGTGATGGTGACGGTGTTGAAGACGTAGGGCTGGAAGAAGAGGAGACCACAGTGGACGCGCTCGGTACTGGACAGTCGATGGCGGCCTACACAGCATCCACCCAACTGCCAGGTCGTTCCTCCACTGGCCAGCCGGCAGCTTCTTCTCAACAACCCAACGCTTCAATCAGCGGGGGACAGAGGTTCTCTCTCTCTGGACACGATTTGAACCCCCCAGAAATACAGAGAGTAGTCGTGGAACACATCGTGAGGAAGGATGACCTGAGTGTTCAATCCATGTCTCCACTACGCCTCCGTACGTTTTCTGGGAAAGTACCTAAACCGAACAACGAAGCGGATTACGACTCATGGCGAGCCCATATTGAACTTTTGCGCACTGATCCCAGCTTGTCGCAGCTGCACGTTGCAAGACGCATCATGGACAGTCTGCTCCCTCCTGCTGCTGATCTCGTTAAAGGCTTGGGACCTAACTCGCTGCCCACCATGTTCGTCCAAGTGCTCGACTCAGCGTTTGCCACTGTCCAGGATGGAGAAGAGCTCTTTGCACAATTCCTGAATACCCTCCAGGATCACGGAGAGCGACCGTCCTCTTACCTGCAAAGGCTGCAGTTGACATTGAACACAGTTGTGAAGCGCGGTGGGATCACGGCAAGAGACACTGACAAGCATCTACTAAAGCAGTTTTGCAGAGGATGTTGGGACAATGCTGTTATTGCTAAGCTACAGCTAGAGCAGAGAAGGGACAATCCACCTACCTTCTCTGAGCTATTGTTTCTGCTCCGGACGGAAGAGGATAGGCAGTTGGCCAAAGACTCTTTGATGAAGAAGCATATCACATCCTCAAAACAACGTGCCAGTCTACAGTCTCACGATGCATCCTCATGTTCCTGTGGTCATACAGATACAGGCGCCATTGATGAACTGAAGCAGCAAATGCAAAAACTGCAGAGTCAGATGTCTGCCCTGTTGGCCAAGAAAACGGCTGCTTCCACCTCAGATCACCAGCAGACCAAGCCAAAGTCAAAAGCCAATGGCTCAAACAAGCCAAAGCCTTGGTTTTGCTTCAGGTGTGGCGAAGATGGGCACATCGTACCTTCTTGCACAAACTCTGCTAACTCCAGCCTGGTAGAACAGAAACGCCAACAACTGAGGAAAAGACAGCAGGCATGGGACGCCAAGAATGCCAACCAGTCAAACTAAATGCAGCTTCTTCGGAGGGACAAGCGGAAGCTGCTTCACATCTGTGTCCCCAAAATAGACATTCGAAACCACAACTTCCGATTCCCAAAGGACTCGTCGGAACAAAAAGCACAGGACAGGTCAGGATTAAAGGATCGGATTTTCACTGCTTGTTTGATACCGGATCTCAGGTTACCACTGTCACCCACTCCTTTTACAACACATATTTGTCCAACCATGAAATCAAACCGCTGCACAACCTGCTGGAGGTGGAAGGCGCTAACGGACAAGCAGTGCCCTACGTGGGATATGTGGAGTTGGATGTCACGTTTCCTGCTGAGTTCCTGGGACAGTCAGTGGATGTGGACACTCTGGCGCTGGTGGTACCGGACCTCCGATCCTCACAGCCATCTGTTCTCATCGGAACCAACACGCTGGATGTGGTGTATGCAAAGCATTTTGGCACCAAAGACTCAGAATTCCATCCAGTGCCGTATGGGTACAGAGCAGTGATGAAGATCCTGGAGCTCAGACACAAGCTAACAACTGACGACCACCATGGCATCTTGAAGATGCAGACCAGCAGTCCACAGACCATCACAGCTGGGGAAACTGTTGTCCTGGACGCATTAGCCATTGCTCCAGCCCTGCAAGGTGAAAAGGCTGTCATTATCCAACACCCGACTTCCTTCTCCTTGCCTGGTGGTCTCATGGTCAAATCGTGCCTGATTGATCTACCTCCACAACATCCGTGCCACCTACCTGTAATCATCACAAATGAATCCGACCATGATGTCATCCTTCCAGCCCGTGCCGCAATTGCAGAGCTGTGTGCTTTTGGGACAATCCTCCATAAAGAGCACAGTGTGTGTGTACCGGAGCAGATACCCGAGTCAACAGAGTCTACATTGAACTACAACTTCACCGATTCACCCATATCACCCGAGTGGAAGGAACGTATCGTCGGCAAGCTCGACAGTATCCCTGAAGTCTTTGCCAAGCACGACCTTGATTTTGGCTGCACCGACAAAGTTAAGCACCAGATCAAGCTTGCTGACCCAACACCTTTCAAGCAAAGACCCAGGCCCATCCACCCGCAAGATTTGGATGCTGTCAAACAACACCTGCAAGAGCTGCTGGACTCGGGCGTAATACGTGAATCGGACTCTCCATTTGCTTCGCCCATCGTAGTGGTGCGTAAAAAGAACGGAAGCGTGAGACTCTGTATCGACTATCGGAAACTGAACACACAAACCATCAAAGACGCATACCCCCTGCCGAAGCTTGAGGACACCTTCACAGCACTGTCCGGATCGAAATGGTTTTCAGTCCTAGATTTGAAGTCTGGCTACTATCAAATTGAGATGGAGGAATCAGACAAATCCAAGACTGCCTTCGTATGTCCGGTGGGGTTCTGGGAGTTTAACCGCATGCCGCAAGGGGTCACAAATGCGCCCTCAACCTTCCAGCGATTGATGGAGAAGTGCATGGGTGACCTGAACCTTAAAGAGGCACTCGTCTTCATCGACGACGTCATTGTGTTTGCTCCTACTCTCGAAGAGCACGAAGAGAGGCTGATGAAAGTCCTGCAGCGGCTAAAGGAGTTCGGCCTGAAGTTGTCTGTGGAGAAATGCATCTTTTTCCAGCCATCAGTGCGGTATCTGGGGCATGTGGTGTCACGGGCTGGAGTTGAGACAGACCCAGCTAAGATCGCCACTCTGACATCTTGGCCAGTACCGCTGAACCTGAAAGAACTTCGCTCATTCCTCGGATTCGCTGGGTACTACCGACGGTTCGTGAAGGACTATTCGTCGATCGTCAGGCCATTGAATGAGCTGACCTCGGGTTATCCACCAAGCCAGAAAAAGCTGAGACAGTCGGTAAAACTCCAGACCTACCTAAATCCAAAAGAGCCATTCGGTGGCCGTTGGTCTGCTGCGTGCCAAACCGCCTTTGAGACGATTATCCAGAAGCTAACTTCTGCTCCTGTTCTAGCCTTTGCTGACCCCAGAAAGCCGTACACACTACATACAGACGCTAGCTGTACAGGTCTTGGAGCAGTTCTGTATCAAGAATACGAGGGCAAGAACAGAGTGGTTGCCTATGCCAGCAGAGGCTTGTCCCGGAGCGAAGCCAGATATTCTGCACACAAACTGGAATTCCTGGCACTCAAGTGGGCAGTAACCGAGAAGCTCAACGATTATCTATATGGCACTCATTTTACTGTGGTCACAGACAGCAACCCTTTAACCTACCTCCTGACCTCTGCAAGACTTGACGCGACGAGCTACCGGTGGCTCTCTGCCCTTTCCACCTACTCCTTCAAGATCGTTTACAGAGCAGGGAAACAAAATGCTGACGCGGATGGTCTCTCGCGTCGACCACATGACGTGTTGCCTGATGACCACTTGACACAAAAGGAGCGTGAGAGGATCTTAAGGTTCACCCACCAACACCTTGAAGACCCCTCCTCAGTCTCCATCGACCAGCACACAGTCCATGCTATCTGTGATCGACAGCTTGTGTACAGTTCCACTGATGAAAACCATGTTGTTGCTCTTGTCCAGACTCTTTCCACAGACCCAAACAGTCTGCCAGATAGTTTCGTCGATGACTCTCAGTTCGCCTCGCCTGTCATACCTGCCTTCACTTCTGATGAACTCTCAGCCAAACAACACGCTGATCCCATGCTGCAGCATGTTGTTGCACAGCTGGCAAGAGGGGAAAGTCCACCCCCTTCTGTGAGAGAAGAACTCCCAGATTTACCTTTACTCCTGCGAGAACTTACAAAATTGGAGCTCCACAACAACGTTCTTGTGAGGAGGAGGCAAATCGGCAGTGAGATCTCCTACCAGCTCGTGTTGCCTGAAGAATGCCGGTCTGAAGCCCTTTACCAGCTGCATGACCAAATGGGCCATTTAGGCATTGAGAGAACACTCGACCTTGCAAGATCCCGGTTCTACTGGCCTCGCATGTCTGCAGACATTCACAATAAAATCAAAAACTGTGAAAGATGCGTCAAACGGAAAGCGCAACCTGACAAAGCAGCGCCGCTGGTCAACATTAAGACTTCAAGGCCTTTGGAACTCGTATGCATGGATTTTCTGTCGCTGGAACCTGATCGAAGCAAGACAAAAGACATACTTGTGATAACCGACCACTTCACCAAGTATGCGGTCGCTGTTCCCACGCCTAACCAAAAAGCTAAGACCGTGGCTAAGTGCTTGTGGGACAACTTCCTGGTGCATTATGGGATTCCTGAAAAGCTCCATAGTGACCAGGGACCTGATTTCGAGAGCCGTACCATCAAAGAACTTTGTGCGATGGCTGAAATCAGCAAGATTCGAACCACCCCATACCACCCTAGGGGTAACCCAGTAGAGCGGTTTAATCGCACCCTTCTGAACATGCTGGGAACTTTGGACAATCATCACAAGACACACTGGAAAGACTTTGTGAAACCATTGGTACATGCATACAACTGTACCCGGAGTGATGTCACCGGTTTCTGTCCGTACGAGCTTATGTTCGGGCGCCAGCCTCGTCTTCCAATAGACCTTGCCTTTGGATTGCCAGTGGGGAAGAAAGCACACACCTCTCACTCCCAGTACGTCGACCAGCTCAAAAGCCACCTTGAGGAGAGCTACAAAATCGCTGTTGAGAACTCAGAGAAGCTGATGCTCAGAAACAAAACACGTTTTGACAAGAATATCATTGCTTCGGAGCTGTCTCTGGGCGATCGAGTGCTGGTGAAGAATGTGCGGATAAGAGGAAAGCACAAGATTGCTGATCGGTGGGAGCAGGAGGTGTACACTGTCATTGAGAAAGCCGGTCCATTTCCAGTCTACACCGTGAAGCCGGAGAACAAAGACCGTCCTGTCCGGACACTGCACCGGGAC
The DNA here is from genome assembly GCF_951799975.1 of Gobius niger. Lineage (NCBI taxonomy): Eukaryota > Metazoa > Chordata > Actinopteri > Gobiiformes > Gobiidae > Gobius > Gobius niger. The sequence goes on along the minus strand of NC_136873.1, from coordinate 20,191,223 downwards.
CTTCTATTGCCTTGTGGCTATCTCTCAGCTCCAGCAAAGCAAGTACAGCCAAAAGCGAACCACTCCTTGCCTTCGGGAATTCAAGTACCTCCAGAACCCCATGAAGATGGTGATGACGGCCTGTCAGAAGACGAATTGTGTCCTGATGTGCCTCACTCCATCTTGGAACCAGCAAGATTCACATCCGTGGTCGAGATACCCACTCCTTCACTTCCAGCTTCTCCTGTTCGTTTAGCCGAATCACCTGTGGTCCAGCCTGGCCAGCAACCACAGTTTGTTCCGGATGAGGACGTTCCAATAGCAGTGGAACCTGAAACTGAATCACGTGGATCTTCGGACCGCGATGACTTGCCTGAACAAGACCTACCTGAGCCAGAACCTGTAACTACTCACCTTGATCCTGAACCTGCCGCAAACCTGGAGCCTGTGGAAAATACTTTCTCTGATCCGGAATCTCCAGAGCCTGTCAACCCTGACTCGTCTACTGATCCTGACCTGTCCAGTCCAGACACTGACCCACCAATCCGTCGTCCAACCCGAACACGCCGTGCTCCTGACCGCTTACAATATTCCAAACTCGGTCATCCTCTGCTGCACAGCATTCAGTCTCTGTTCCATGGACTAAGTACAGCTTTCAATTACGCCTTTGAGCTCGACGAGGCCCCACGTGTCCTTGCCAGTGACCAAACCGTCTGCTGTCAGCCAGCTGCATGTACAGGGCCGTACATGAGTTCAGGGGGGGAACGTGTAACCCGCATTTCCTGAAGCAGTTTTAATTTTGCGGGTCTGCTTCCCGTACAGCCACAGCCCCGTTTCCTTATACCTGTGGGGTTAATCCCAGGTCACTTCCTCCTCCCCACTACTCCCTGTGACTGTGGCTGGTGGCGTGTGGTTTTGGGAGCTAAGGCTACTACTAGCGCCGATTCCACCCTGATCTACGCTCATACGCTCAATACGCTCAGATTGACACTCCTATAATGGGTGAGTTTTAAAGTTCGAAGCGGTTTATAAATGCTGGCGTGATGTTTACAAATACATTGTTTAACAGCATCACGCTTGTGATGACCGTTCGAGCCCCACACCTTCAAACCTCTCGGGCTGGGACCACTTCTACCCGAGTATCTTAGATAGTCTTCAACGGTGAGTTTCCGACACAAACTCGGTTTATTATTTACGTTTATAGCGAGTGATTTTAAGTTACATTTTGCGGTTTTGATTACGTGATCCAAGCCTCGCTATCGCTCCCGTTCCAAGCTCCTTTGAGCCTCTTTGATTGTTTACGGTTGTTTATGTGCTGTGCTTGCGCGCAAAGCACCGCTTCTAGCGCTTAATCCGTGACATTATTTAACTTAATATTTAAGCCGAATGGCACGGAACAGTTTCTTTTACTAGAAGCGACCCTTGGTTTTGCGCTTTTGCACCGGTTTTGTGCGCGCTTGAGATTTCTAATTATAGCATTAAAGCGGCTATGAGTTTCCGCTTTATTTACTTTTTGACTTTTGACGTAGCTACGTGTTTTTTTTCTATTGTTGCGCAACTTTATGAGAATCTGCTTGAGTATTTTAATCCCTACTCAAGTAATTTAACTTTATTCTTGGATATCTTGATTATGTTGAACCTTTGAAGTGCACTTGATTTGTGAAATGGTTTTCTAATGTAATGAAACCTATTGTAAAACTATTTAGCTGTTAAATAGTTCTATGTAATATATCTGTAAAATCTACAGAGTTAATGTAGATAATTTAGCTTAATGATACATATGCTCATTTGTTTCATTTCGACCTTTCCAGGTCGGGTTTTTTGTAAAGGACTGAACCAACCAATCCACCCTATTCGAATCGCAACCTTTCAACTTTCTCCTCTTGATGGCGAGCTATTGACCTACCAAAGTGGTAGGAATAATCGAACCTGAACTGAACTGAAAACTCAAAGAAAAACAACCTCTTTGAAGTGCATTCTGCACCACATTGTTTTGTTTTTGTATTTGTGTGTATTGTTTTGTAATTATATCTGACCTATCAATAATATATATACACTTTCATAACCTCCTATATTTATTATTATATACCGTATACATATATATATTGAATACACTATTATATTGAAAACTATACATATTCAATACATTTTTTTGAAACGTTCCTCCTGTATATGTGTTTTATTCACACACTCTGGCTCCGTGGCCGAATCTTCTTCTGGCACAGTCAACCCTTCTAGTCACAAAGCGTTACACAATGAAATGGTCAAACTCACCACGGAGTTAGAGAAGTGTGGAGTGAGAAGAGAAGTCCCAAAAAGGCCAAACATTGTAAATCCTTTCAATTGAAACTAGAAGATTTCCAAAGTGCAAACATGTGTCTAAAATGCATAAAAAATAGAGGTCTGAGGTTCTGCGGGTCCTGGAGGGAGTTACAATAAACTATTTCCTCTTATATTGGCAATGTGAGGGGCATGAGTGTTATGTCCCAGAGGCCCATCGCTCATTATACCAGATTATCTGGGAACCATGACTCAAGAAAGCGCCACTAGAGGGTATAAAAGGCGTCACATCCCTCTAGTGGAGGAATTGTGTAATTGCATCTATATAATGATAGGGATGCCATTAGCTCTTGGTGCTAATTGTGGGCCGGTGTCATGTATTACGGGCATATCTCTCGATCTGACTCCCCCAATCGTCCCAAAAGTACGTCGGCCCACTGGGAAATGGCCGGTCCAGCCCTGTCGGGAGAGGAGGCTCACACAGGTCTGGGAGGTGGTGTTGCTGACCTGAAGTCTGCATTTGTAGGAACAGGCTCAGAGCAGGGCCTTTCACGTCAGTAGTAATAATAGTATCTGTATTCATACTCACAGATGTAGTAGTACTCGTGTCCCGGCCTGAACTCGAACCCGAGGCTGAAGGGCGTGAACAGCTGGAACTTCTCGCTGAACTTCAGGGGCCCGTTGGGAGCCAGGGGCCGGTTGCATTCCCAGCGCTTGAAGCCGCGGCGGCGGTGGTCGCAGGTGGTGTATCCGTCGTAGTTCACCATGAACAGCACGTACTTCTCCTGAGCGCCCGCCGCGCCCGCCGCGCCCTCGTAGTGCGGGCAGTAAATGTCCAGGTAGTCGTTGATGGCCACCTCCACCGTGTACTCGCCTCTGTGGAACCTGCCGGCACATGGAGCAGAGGTCAGGGCGCTGGAGGATCACACATGGGACCAACATCCGGGCAACATAGAAAAACTCAATCTTTTCTCGTTCTCATGATCAAATATTCCAATTCAGAATCACTCACAAACACTTCAGTTGACTGTCAGGAAGACAATCGGGAGGTATTTTATTTTGAAAGGAAATGTATAAGAACCAGTATATGGATTGCTACTGTGTGTCAAGGCTCATTATTGGGAACAGCTCCACCTGGTGGCCGTGTATCATGCCCTTTGTGACTTCTTTAAACAGTAAATATTCAGCCTGAGTAAATGTGCTCAACGTTAGGCCTAATTTATGATTCACAGATTCTTTGTGAATCATCTGATGGAACAGATTACTTCGTTTCGTTCATATTTTACAAAAAAAATGTAAACTTATGAAACATTTTTTACATAAATGACATGTTCTCAGATCAGGAGTCTGCTGCTGCGACCCAGCCAGGACACAACGTGTTCACAAAGGTTCTTCTTCATTCTTCTCTGATATTTCGATTTGTTTTAAATCTCATTTTAAAGAAGCAAAACGTGACCACCCTGTACCAAAAAACAGGAAAAATCGAAGTAATCAACTGAAAGCTGGTCCATGTGAGCCAGACCAGCTCAAAATGAAGCCGGCCTGCAGCGTGTGCTGGAGAGGCGCGCCCACAGGTATGGGAGGAGCAAGAGCGCGCTTTATTTGTACAAATAAATATTCCAAATGACAAAAACAGGCCAAATAAACGATAGGTTTTTTTCTCCAGGTTCTCGTGGCTCCTGAACTCCCTGATAAAGACTCTTGTTCATGATGAAACCACTTTAAACATGTTTGAGACCTTTTATATTGGAGGATTCTCAAGCACATTTCTATGGTATTTGTAAAAGAGCCAAACATCGCCCTCTGCTGCTCCCTCTTGGAACGTTACTCAGGCATGAATGACTCGAAATGAAAGTATTCAGTCGTAGTTAGTCTGTTTGAGGACTTTAGCTGATTTTAGTGATTAGTGTCAAAGGTCGGAGAGGATCGCTGCAACGGAGGCCTTCCTAACCTTAGTTTCCTCTTTCATTGTTTGGCAAAATATAATATATAATGTTAGATAAGAGTAACATTTTCCCATTGACTTTCTTTGGGAAAACAACACTGAGAAAAACATCTGTTGAATGTGTTCTGGTTACAAAATAAATGCCATGATTTGAGCAAACTTCTCTCTTCAAGTCAAGTTCTCTTTAAAGACATTCTGATAGTTTCGAGAATGAGAAAACCAAAGACGATCATTTCAAATACCTGAGACTTTCACATACATGTGGCCTTTTTCATGTAAAAAAAACTCTCCAGGTGTCAGTTAAACATGACACATTCTGAAAACAGGGCTGCACAACGTATGGTCACGATATGTCACAAAATCACCACGTTCAGACTGAGATTTACAAATGTAGCCATAAACAAACAATGACAGCTTTAAAATGTGTTCCGTTTTAGACATGATTTAACAAATATATATATTCAGTTGTTTTTTTTTAGCTTGGTTTGATCCGGATTTAGTATTTTACAAAGTCTTAGTTTGCCACAATATGAAGAAAAAAATACAATTGTAATTTTAGTCAAAGTGATATTATTGCCGACTAAAATTGGACTAAAACTAAATTAAACGTTCCTCATGAGACTAAAACTGTGACTAAAATGTCCAGATATTTTAGTCGACTAAAATCAGACTAAATAAAAATGAAAAGGAGAGACTAAAATCAGCTAAACTTCTATTGAGCGTCTGAAAGAGCCTCAGATCATGTAAATTCTCTGCCAAATGATCAGCTCTGAGCTTTATTCATGTGGGAGAAGCTCCATTAAGTCGAGGACCTTGATTAAATATGATTATAATGAATATTATAAATATAAGTCGACTAAATTAGTCTTAAATTTAGTCGACTAAATTGACATGCAATTTTAGTTGACTAAAACTAGACTAAAATTGAACACAATTTTTTGACTAAATCTTGACTAAAATTAAACTACATTTGAGTCAAAAGACTAAGACTAAAACTAAAATAAAATATGTTGTCAAAATGAACACTGGTTACCACTACATCGATTATCAGCCTTTTCTCATGTGCGTGCAGTGATCAGCTGCAGTACCGCGCGCAGACAGTCGGTGGCAGCACTGCAACATGAAGAACTGCTGACTTCTGACTGAAACTGCACTTCTGTGGATGAACTCTTCTGAGAAACAGCCAGTCTGTATCTAAAGCTTTAAGGGGCTCACGCTGAACCTGAGAGAATGCAAGACAAACGCAATATCAGACTTGAAACAACATTTACTCCTTTCAAAACGGGAGGGAAATCTGATCAGGGGCAGAAGTTTCCACAGCCTCCGCACCAGGCTCAGGTCGCCGTGTCCGGACTGAGCTAATAAATGAGAGCGTGTGAGGGTCGTATTAATCAGTGAGTGACTTCCAACATGTGGCCAGTGCTCGGCTCCAAAGTCAACAGAGAGTTACTGTACGGATGAGGTCAGGCGCAGGGTGCAGGGGTCATTAATGTGGAATTCAAAACGGAGCAGAAACTTCAGGACGAAAACAGAGCTTCAGTTTTCACACAGGCCACATCAGAGCAGCTCTATTTTGTACTGCAGACCCCCCCGCCAAAGGTACTGAACAATTCCTCACCATCATTGCTCAAAAAGTTGCATATACAGTATACCACTCTATTTAAGTGACATGGGGAAAAAGATCCATCTCAGTTTGTCTCATTTCTAATGAACATGGTCGGCAACAGTTTAGAAACGTTTGCCTCGAACTATGTCACTTCCTGTCAGTGTCTAATAAGGAAGTGAAGCTACAAACATCACAATAATGGTCAAACTAAAGAAACTGGGTCAAATATTTCAATATAGTTGTGTTAACTATGCTTCAGATGCACTTAAAGGATTCATCATCACTCTGATGGGTCCAGTACTTTAACCGTCTCTTATTGATATTTTGAAAGCAAATTGAATTGATGAACGTGGTGTTAAAGTGATACTGGGTTCTGTTTCCTGTCTCTTTTGTTCCTGTGGAGAGTGAGCCGTGTCGTGTTGAAAGAAATATTACAGAAAGTTCGTCAAAAACGTTCCATGTATGGCCTTTCCAGGTTAATTGTTTCATTTTAGCCGAACACTGTGCACAAGCCAGAAGCACGTGGACCTTTATTTAACCAGGAAAGTCCCACCGAGATGAATCATCATTCTCGCCCCAAACGGGAACCTTTTGTACATGTTTTTAGTGGTAGGGGAAACCGGAGTACCCGGAGGAAACCCGCAGTGGTTAGCGCCCGTGCTTCACAGGATGGGGCCCGTGTCTGCGTAGGTTTCCTCCGGGTACTCTGGTTTCCTCTACCAGTTCAAAACATGTACAATAGGTGAATCCTCCAGCCTCCTTTGCTCTTAAAGTTCGGGTCTGTAGAGTGTTGAATACTTTGTAAATGTGTCTCAGAACAATGATCTAATAGAGAAGAAAGAGATCTAAGAAGCAGAATGAGCTCCACTCTTCTATAGGTTTAACCTCCTCAATCCCGCGTCCGGGCATTACAGCACAGTGGCTGAACTCTGGAGGTTCTTAGCTTTCAAATGAGGAATGCCCTGTTCATGCAAACGTGTGCTTGTGTTCACGTCATTGAGCAGAAGTTCAGCTGTCACGACTTTGATATAAAGCACAAACAGTCACTTTAAGTTTACTCCTTTGCCGCGGCCTTTAGCCTCATGTGGGAAAAAGTCCTTTATCGATTCACCGCAAAAAACACCCTGCAGATTATTTGACTAGATAAGATTAGATAGATGTTTGATTAGATAAGGTGCAGCCCTAATGAACAATGTTTGCTTTTCACCACAAACATGGCAGATTTTCATGGTACCTGGAGATTTACAATATTCCATCCTGAACTGTATTATTTTTCATTTTATTTGATGAAATTGCCAGTGAGCCAGACCAGACTTATTGTCTGGCCGGATCTGGCCCCCGGGCCGCCCGAGTGGGCCACTGCATCAGCTGTACAGATGTTGAGTACATCCTAATGAGGTCCATCATGTGTTTGTTTCCTCTTCTGCAACAGTAACATTTGTAACTGTGCAGATCCCCACAGACCGAGCTAATGAGCCCCCAGTCCTCTGGAAGTGCTCACAAACACGCCCCGAGGAGCCGCCCGCCCGCCCGCCCGCCCGCCCGGGAGCAGCCACAGGGGAAACAAGCGCTCCCCCGACAACAGCGAGAGGAACAACCCAGAACAAGAGCCCCCAGTTTGTGATCGCTCTGCGGGAGAGGGTTTGGAATGACATCAGCAGACAATCCAACAAGAGCCTGAGCGTCTGCGAGGTCGGAGCAGAACCATGGTACTCCCACCATGGCTGTTTGTTGTAACGTTCAGGGCAAACCAAGGCTGACCTTCGTGACCTTGCAGTGACCCAGCGGCAGTTTGGGGGGTTTACTTTCCATCCTTCACTTGGCCTCTGGACTCTAGAGTGCTCCAGGACCATTGTTTTCAGGCTGTTTATGGACGTATACGTAACCATGGAGACATCAACAGTGAAAACATATCGGAAACTAGGACCCAGGTTAGGATCAGGGTCCAATACTGATGGGGTTATTACCCCCCCCGCAAAAAAAAAAAAAACAGACGAAAAAAGAGACGAAAACGAGGTGACAAAAACATTATGTCTGGTCTATAACCCTGTGTATGAAGCTTCTAAACGAGTCAGAGTGTAACTGTGACAGCAGGGGGCGCTGTATGAGGGGCCTAGGGCTGATTTATTCAGGACATTCATGTTTAGTAGATACTTCATCATGGACTCACAGCTAAGCCACACATGCCTTGTTCTGGCTAATGGACGTTCAAACCGAGGAAGTGCTAAGCTCCTCCCAGAAGATGGTGAAAGACTGTTGTGGAGCGGAGGGAGCTGTGCAGGAGGAAGAGGAAGGAGGAGGAGCAGGACACCACGCTCTGAAACAGGGACAGGAGGCGCTGCACCGTTTCAGAGGATCAGAGGAGACTGAAGACTTCCTCCGGGAGCTACAGATTCCCCAACCTCCAAAAACATGCTGCTCAGACCGGCCCACAGCGGCTCAGGACCAGTGGTGTGCCGTCAGACCGAATGAAGAAACAAAAGTGTCAAATGTTCTAATAGTATATTTAATTTCTAATTTATTTACACACTTGATGTACACTTGAGTCACTTATATTGGTTTGTTGAGGTGTAGCTGCAATTTCCTACTCAAAAAGTGCCTTAAACACCTCTGGTGAGCTGCTCCTCCTCCTCCTCCTCCTCAGGACAGGTTCTGCTGGCCCTGTGATGTCAGGCTGCACATATGATTCGGAGCTAGCGTGACTGACAGAACCATCAGCCAATCAGAATTCGATGTACATTGAGAGTCCTCCCCCAGGGCCTGCAGTAGCTCAGAAGCTTCCCCTACGTCTTGTTGGCCTGGGAAAACCGCTAATGTAGCCGCCCATGGGCAAGACGTTCCAGCCAGTGATCCGGATAAACAGATATGTCTGAACAAGGCAAAATGAAGTGGATTTGCTGATATGGATGCGGATATTTGACCTTATGAAGACCAAAGCAGCGGGACCGACAGTGGGACGCAGACGCTTGGCTCCCCGGACAGGAGAAGAGTTCTAATACTAACTTATTTACTTTACAAGGGGCTCATTTGAAAGACAAAAATCAGCAGTAAGTTTCCATCTCTCATGATTCCAAAATTACACACAAAAGTCTACAACATAAAACACATCAAATCTGAACAAACTTGTGACTCATGTTCACTGCAAAGTTAAAGCATCTGATCCTGGAGCGTGATAGTGGCGGCGAATGTGTTTAACGCCGTCCTCGCCAGATAAATGAATAAACAAACCGCTGATTGGGGTAAAGCAGAGGACCTTCTGGCTTCATTGCGCTCTGCAAACTAATACTACGACTAGAACTTTTCCTACTACTCCTCACCAGGAACTTCTCCCACATCTGCGCTGGTCATTTCCATATTTTAAACCCGGTCTCCGCGTCGTGCCGTTCGTTAATCACCGTCTGCCGCTTCCTCGTTAAGTCGCCTGAATCTCCGCGAGCCAATCGGAGGAGACGATCGGCGAACGGGCCAATCAGCGGAGGTCGCCGGCGGTAACGAGGCCGACCCGTCCGCGCCGCCATTGGCCGCGGCGCTGCGAGGTAATTAGGAGAAGGTAGTGTTTACGCTGATGAAATGAAAACACTGTTTACGCGGAAAACTAATTAGACAAACGGGAAACACGGGGCTAATTATCGGCGGAATTTAAATGGTAAAATTAGCATGTTTAATGAACGCAGACGAGTTACAGACTTGTTTATCTGGAGGATCTTTCCCGGAGGTCAGGGATTGTTTGCAAATACAATTCAGAAAACTTTACAGGGATTTCAGTTCCAAAGTTGTTCCTCGTGAAAAAAAAAACCTGGACTTTTCTAAAGCTAAATAATGGATTGAGCCCAGGTTACATTTATGGTTATTTTGTAGGACCTTGTTTAGTTTTAAAATAAGCTGTTTATTAGTGGAAAAATCTGTAAAAGATCTGTAAAACAATAAAATGATCACATTTCGCCTTGTCTTTAACTGTTAGAGGATCATTTAAATGTGGTTGGAAAAACCTCAGTGATTTTTTTTCCAAAAATTAAATATAGTAAAAAACTCTACTGTAATTAACTGAAAATGGTCATTTGTTGAATTTGAAGAATAGCCTCCCAGAGCTGCCGTTTGGATGAAAACTGCCTCCCACCCTCATAGAAGTTTTGGGTGGGGTCCACATCATGAGTTTCTCTCCTTTTATGCCCATAGCAGCCAGTGATGCAGAGGTTTTCTTTACAGCAGGACATGGTGCGTTGTCATGTATGAAGATGATCTTGTTCGGGAAAACACAGCTCTTCATTTTGTAGCATAGAAGACAGTGGTCAGTCAGAAACTCCACATGTTTTTCAAAGGTCATTTTCACACCTTCAGGGAGCCTAAAAGGGCCTAAAGGGGCCGACCAGCTCTCTCCTCATGATTCTGGCCCAAAACATGACTCCGCCCCCTCCTTACTGACGTCACAGCCTTTTTGGGACATTGTGGCCATTCACCAACCATCCACTACTCCATTGATCTGACCATCCAGGGTTACACGGCCTCATCAGTGAACAAGACTGTTTGAAAATGAGTCTCATGTATTTCTGAGCCACTGCAGCCGTTTCTGTTCATGAGCTTCAACAGTTTAGGGGAGGCCCGGATAGAAGGTTTATGCACAACTGCAGCCTCTGGAGGGTCCTACACCTTGATGTTCGGGAGACTCCAGAGGCACCAGCAGCTTCAAATACCTGTATGCTGCTTTGTAGCTGCTGTTCTATTCATCTGATGTATTTGTCTGGCAGAAACCGTCCTCATTGTGCCTTTATCTGCACAAACCCGTGTGTGCTCCGAATCATCATCTCTTATCAGTACGATGATTACACTTCATCTTTCATGAAATATCGAAGGTTTTCATACCTCGACCAATCAATTCATCAGCAGAGAGATCCTTTTTCTTTCACATATTGCTTGAGAATGATGATCTGGTTAATAAAGTGGAACGTCCTTTTTCAGTAGTTTTTCCCTTAACTGGGCTTAACCTGAAAACGAATCATCACAGGTCTCTGAGATTAATGTCAGTGATTCAAAGAGCCCTGAGACACGATACCATCCATGAGATTCATTGAAAAACTTTTTGTTTAACTTTATTGCACTGAAATACAATTTGCATAATCATTTGGAACGCGGTGTACACTAAGATTAGTCAGTATTAATAGTGCAATAGTAATAATAACACACTATTAATACTCAAACTTCAAAATGGAGCAAAAACTCCCTCAAAATCAAACCTTTGACTAAACTAAACTACACTCCTTTGAAAATAACATGAAAATGTTTCACAATTTCACTTTCTTTTTTAATCCGAAATACTGTACATATACCCCCCAGCGTCCCCGTACCTCAGGTTGGGAAACACTGTGTTAAAAGAGCAAATGAGCCCAAAAACCTGACCTGAAAAGGTTTTCCTGCATTGGCTCCCCTGAAACATATTTACATCTTTGGTCAGGACAGTGCATGTAATGAACACACATGACACTCATGCATGTAACCACGCCACACACTCACGCTCTCAAACACATTCTCACCGGCCTATTGTACATGTTTTTAGTGGTAGGGGAAACTGGAGGAAACCTACGCAGACACGGGGACAACAACTCCACAGAAAAGCCTGGAGCCTCTCGTCCTATAACCCATGATGTTCCGCAGTGTGGCTTTAATCCGTTTATGGAAGCGTTTCCGTCAGTGGTTTTGGTCTGAAGCCCCGCCCCTCGCCCTCAGCCTCCCGTGAACCCGATCCGCCCGTTTGTCTTTTTAACGCGTTTAGCTGAGTGCTTCCTAACGCGGTTACGCTGCGTTCAGGGCCCTCTCCTCATCGGGATAATGCCCCGCTCGGGTCGGAGAGTTCGCCGTCATCATCATTACTCAGCGTTAGCCCGGAGCGTTAGCCGCGGGACGCTAAGAGGGAGATGTGGCAGCGTTTAAATCAGGGTTTGGGACGTTTAGGAACATAATGTTATTTATGGAGAATTATGGGACACAGTACTGTAAAGATTGGGTTAAAACGTCCCTTAAACTTCAGTGGCTAATGCTATGGTCAGTTCGGGAAACCCAACCCCAGAGCAGGAGCTGGAACAGGTCCTCCAGAAGTGGCCCAGTCCCGGTTCTCCTCTGCCCGGAAGCAAAACAGCAAGAACTGAAAAGGTTCCTGTGACGCTGATGAAGCTGCACATCGTATTTGTCAAGATGAACCAGTTTTACGATTATAAAAGGACGCGGTAGGCTAACCGGAAGAATTTTAGAAGCCAAGGTTTACCGCAGGCTTAACGCGACTCACCGATAATTATCACCGACGCACTTCCACCCAAAGGAACCATTAAAGTCAGCAGTGTGGGACCAGGTAGAGGATCCAAAAGACGACCAAGGCCCGTCAAATATCAAACATCTTGTAGAGCAGTGGTTCTCAATGGGAAGCTGTCGAGACCCAAACAAGACTTACATTTATCCCAAATAAATTAAATAAACCAAACAAGTGTCATTTTTACAGATTCAAATGTTTGCATAGCTTTATAGGGGATAAATATCGAAAGATGTGGTCTCTGGTAAAGGTTCATGGCCCACTGAAAATGGTTCTGCAGCCCAATTTTAGGTCCCGACCCACCAGTTGAGAACCACTGGTCTAGATTACATATTGCATAATTCCCAATAACATTGTCCAATCTAGCCTGGCATCCAGAATGAGCCCCTCTGTACATTTGAAACATGAGGACGTCAGTCTGGGCGGGCGCTCGCTTTTGCAGCTGCTGCCAAACTCAGGACGTCCATTCAGAACGGTTTGTTTGCGTCACATGTTGCTCATGAGCAGCGTCACTTTTGGGAGGCGGGAGTCCCTCAGTGACGGGAGCGCTGAGGTAAATGACAAACACGCTTCCACAGGTGAGTTTTGTGATTCATAATCCTGTTTGAACATTAACACAGAACCGCTAATAACGCCGCTGACCACCGCTGACCGCCGCTGACCGCCGCTGACCGCCGCTGACCGCCGCTGACCGCCCTTCACTGATTGGTTTACTCCGCAGACTCTTACCAGACTCAACCGGCTCAAGATGCAAACAAAAGCAATAGCTCCTCTGCTTCATTGTAACAAAGTGAAAGGAAAATACCTGCGACACACACAATATTTAAAAAATCATGATTAAAGAAAAAAAAAAGTTGATCTTTGTGAATAATGGTAAAATCACTATATTTTCTCTCATAATCATCGAAACGTCCCTATTGGTGCGCCTCCTTCAGTATCCTGTATCTCCATGTATCCTCTGACAGACCGACGCTCGTGTTCCCCCTGCCCCCTGAAGGCAGCGCGGGGTGGTCTGACCTGGGACAGAGGGAGGAGGGCGTGTGTGGCGGGGCATCTGAAGCAACACTCGGGTCATTAATCAGACGGGGCCACAGCAGGTCTACGGTTTCTCCAAAGTGCGGCCGAGGCGAGCGGGGAATTCTGCAGCTAAAGGTAATTAGGGACAAAGTGTGGATGAATGTCTCCCCCGGGGCCCACGGAGAGGCTGAGGAGGCGGCTGGTTCTGCTGCTCTAACAACAAACCCAGTCCAGTCGACGATATCAGGCCGTACGGCAAACAACGGTCACACCAAACCAAGTTCTGTCAACGGGAAAGCCTCACTCCGATTTCCATCCGAGTCAAGCCATAAGCCACGCCCCCCTGAATTCTGATTGGATGTCATTCCAAATGCAGCTTTTTCCGTTGGCTTCAATACAGTACATTTCAGCCAATTAAAAGAACAGGCCACCGTTTTTCCACACTGAGATATGTTCTTACCTGAGCTTTGACGAGTTCTTTAGGACCTGTCTGATCTTCAGTCACGTAAACACAGCGCAGACGGCGTTAGCATTTAGCCTCTCCCTCTCTCCTCTATAGCTCCAAAACAGGTCAAGATAGAAGCTACCAAGCTCTTCCACGTTTTCCCTATTTAAATATGGTTACGTGAAGTGTTCCACTACAAAGTATAATTACACAAAATTAAACAATGTGGATTTTCTAAGCGGATAAAAGGCGGAACTATATTGTAAGGCGTAATAATACCAGGAGTAATTTGGCATCCGCGCAGTAAAGTGAAGATTACTGCGCGGATTTCGAACTACTCCTGGTATTATTACGCCTTACAATATAGTTCCCCCTAAAGAACTCGTCAAAGCTAAGGTATGAACATATCTCAGCATGTAAAAACGGTGGCCTGTTCCTTTAAGCGCACCTTACGATAAGCCACGGCAGCTACATGTGCGGCCCTGCACACATACCATATGAAGAGGAGGAGACACCTCATCTCGGAGAAGGGTGCAGTTGTGGGCGGCAGGGACGGTCGTGAGAAACACGTAAAAAAGGCAGAAATGGCCGGTGTAGCCGACCTCAGTGTGGAAGTGTAGGGATGGAGGCACATCTCCAGCTCAGACCGCACACGCATTTCTCCGTGTCTTTTCCATGATGAGGGTGTGTATGATGCGCAACATTACTGCTCAAAATCAGAACTACCGGTAAGTGTCTTCTTCAGCGCATAATCTTTGGCCACTTGGTCACTTTTGCGTTTACTGGGGAGACGCCTCTAGTGTCTGTTGGCGGCGTCACATTGGCCTCAGGGTTCAAAGAGTGAGAAAAAGTAGCGGCTTATTGCTGGGTTGCAGGTTCTAGAATGTGATGATGTCGGGGGGGGGTGTCCTATTCACCTTATTCCGGAGGCTCGCTTTGGCGCCGCCATGAATTGTGCCCGCCCCTTTTCTCCTATGTGTTAACATGGGGCTGGAGAAGTCCACATAAAATCAGTCACTACAGGAAAACAAAGCCGTTTTCAGGCGGCGCAGAGAAACGCTGCAGTGTCGACATGTCGGAGCAAATGAACATCGGCCATTTCACACAAATCAATTGACTAAACATCAGATTTGAGCGGAGAATATTTTCCCTCGTTCTCCGTTAAAATGAACGGGCTTCGCGCTCGACCGGAAGTGTCTGGACAACGAGCATTAAACTTTCACAAGTTGTATCTAAAAAGAAATGTATGAATTACAAAAATGATCTCTCTACAAGACCAAACATTTCCTCAAAAACAAAATAATTTTTCCTCCATATAATATCATAGGCCTTCAGAACGCTGTGTCAGCTGCAACCCAGAAATAGGCCGGAAATTACGGTAAACTAAAATTGTTGTTTTACAAATGTTTAAGGTTAGGAATAAAGGTTAGGGTTAAGGTTAAGGTTCAAGTTAGGGTTAGGAAAAAGGATTTGGTTAGAGTGGGGGGCGGGATCATGGCGTAACTGAGTTGGAAAGCGAAAAGACGCCAACGGGAAATGAGTCAAACTGCTTTATCTATGTCACTTTCTGTCAGTAGCTCAAAAATTCAAATAAAAATGACTTTTCTGCCCAACATTTCTTCATTTAAATTTCTGCTTCACTGAAATGAAATAATAATTATGACTTAAAACAGATTAGTCCAATTAGTCCTATTTTCAAAAGCATTAAAACCTGGCATATGCACTTTAAATATCTAAATCCTGACAGATCTACAAAACTACAAAAATTAAGGCAAAATTTAAATTTTTACATTTATTTATTATTGAACAATGAAACAAGTCCAAAAAGTCCATCCAAAATCCCTCTAAAACCTGGGCCTCTCCATTATTTAGATTTTTTTTGATGCAAACAAACAGAAAACTTCCAACACATTTTTCCCTCATGTTCATGGCAGCAATCTACAACAAAAGTTTCAAATGAATATTTCTACATTGAATTCTTTTCCCCATTCACCTGGAGCGTCTCGTCTTACAATCACTTTGATATGGTTTATTGATCAGACCATAACTAATGAGGGAATAGCACATCCTTTAATCTCAAACTAACCACGGTCCTCCAGGCAGCGCTCAGTCGTCGTCATTAGCTGCTCGCAGACGTCTCCAAACCCCCGAAAACACGGCCGCGTTTTCCCACCAGCTCCGTCCGAAACCCGATCCTCCTCCGACAACCTCCTCCACAAAAGGAACTCTGTCTGAGCAGCGAGTGACAAGGGCTACACGACGGAGACAAAGCTATCTGATAAAACCGATCCCTCTCCGTCAAACCCCGACAAAAACCCTGACAAAGAGCCCGACAAAGACTCGACCTGGGCCCGGGACAAAGAGCCAGGGCCCCGCCTTCCCCTCCGCACACCTGTAACCGGAGCCCGGCCCGCGCCGAGGACGGACTTCAGCCGGGATTATGGAAACAAAAACAGGATTAGGAAGAGGATTAAAAACACAACAAGCCCTTTCCAAGATTTGTTTCAACATCACGAGTGTCAGCAGTGGATCTTCTGCTCTGACTGCATGTCCTGTTTCAGCCTGGAGGAGCCACACTGATGGAAAGTACGCAACTATGTCCTGTAGAAAGTACGTACGTATTCAAAGTAGGAAGTACAAATCAGTTTAAATGAATTCCCCTCTGTACGGCAACACCACAGGGACAAACCTTCTTTGTTGTGGCATGTGACCGTACGTCTGCACAGCGCCACCTGCTGTTCATAGAGTGTGCATTATTATGCTCTAACAATGAACCAAACACATGGACCAACATGACTTTGTACTTTGGAGCCTTTACAGAAATGTATCTTTCTACTGCAGTGGAGTGAAGTAATACTTAAGTAAAGTACAGATCCTCAGAAACCCTCCTGAAGCTGCACTTGGTTCAACTTTCTACTTCTGACAATCAAATAAACATATTAAAACATATTATCGCCACTCTCTGTCGCCAAAAGGATTGGCATCGTTTTATATTAAGGTGTGCTCGTTTAAGTATTAATAAGGTATTAATAAACTTCAGTAATCTGTTCAGGTTAGGATTAGGGTAAACTGAAACGTTTCATGTCAACAGTATTTTAATGTAATATCAACAGTATTATCAAGTATCACGATTATAGTAAAATACACAGGAGTCTGTGGTACAATAACTCAATGTACAATATTACAGTAACTTACTGTAATTCATATGACAATAGTTACACTGTCCACCGTGACTGCGCTGAGGCCGTTCCTTTTCTCTCACACGGACTCGCCACGATCTGAAACTCCGGGGAAACTCCGGGGACCGAGGGCACGTTTGCTTCATGATGATGATGATCGGAGGAGGACAGAGACAAGGAGAGGAGGACACAAGACAACAGACAAACAGAAGACCGAGGGGGGAGACGAGGACAAACAGATGATGAGAGGAGGAGAAGGACACAGACCAACGGCAGTTTCTAGAGGTGCAGGTAAACGCAAACATGTAGGAAATGAATCTATATTGCATTTTAAAGTCAGAAAGTCAGCTGTCATTACTGGTTTACATGTGATTAAAAGGCAACATTATTACATGACGGACACTGTGCACTAGAATGTGTGATTTGACGTATGTAAAACGGGCCGTGGATTAAACATACTCGGTGTAAATGAGGAGTTTTTGGAGGGAAACCTGCGCAGACACGGGGACACCTGCGCAGACACGGGGACACCTGCGCAGACACGGGGACAACATGCAAGTAAGGCAAGAGCGTCCACTCATACCGATCTGTTTATTAAAGTTACAGCTAGTCTCCATGGTAACGCAGGACAGTCAGCGCCATAATGCAGAAAACAGCTTTCCATGGACTTAGGACTTAGAGTCCGTAGAAACTTTAAGCCCAAGGAAACTGTCTTTATGGCCAACTGTGACTCACTGAAAGTTTCAAACGTGTTGCTGTTGCCAAAAGACTTTTTACACTGCATTATGTTCAGCCTGTAAGCTAATCACAGTTGCTAATTCGTTAGCATTTTAAGCTTTGTAATTGAGCTACTTTAATGGTCCAAGATGTGGCTGTAGTTTGCGCAGTACCACATGGTTGTAGTGATTCCTGAAAAAGGCAGGATGGACGAGCAGTTAGTGACTTATTTGTTTAGGAACATTATCCAATATGGCGGCAGTGGCTCTGTGCTTGAAAGTCAGATCTCTCAGAAAATGGAGCTTTCGGTGCAAGGTTCGCCCTCTTTCACTGCGTCCATAAATCTCCTCTTTGGTTTTTCCTCCTGCTCGGACACGGACCCGCTCCGGTCTCAGATAGAGCCGTCTCTCCGGGCTCTGACATGTTTACATTCTGCTCTCATGTCCAAGTCGTAAATCCTGCTCTCTGCACAGACACAGCAAAGGTCAGAGGTCACCAAACGCCTCTGGACTGAGTCTGCGAGGGGAAACTTTTCCAGACTGATAGTGACTTTCTCTAGGCCAATTTCCATCAGATTTGCCATTCCTGTCTTAAAACCCAGATGGAGTCCACGGTGCACGGTTTAAATATATGACCGGCTTATAGAGTTTATGAATTTGTCAAAAAACAAATAAATAAAAATGGTACAAACCCATGTGTTGTGGAAATGTTCTGTTCTTTTTTAATTCTTATTTTAGAATCTTGAAATTAAACTTCCTCTGCTTTTTGCAAATCTTTAGAAACAATAAATGCATGGCTTTGTTAGATTTGTTGCATTCGAATAGTATTTAGGAGTCTTAAATTTCACTTGCTGCTAAACCCAGATTTAACAATTGGCCTTTCGCAAAAGCCCCGCCCCTTTAGCAACTGTTAGCTAGATCCGTCAAGACGTTTCAGTGACTCTTTAAGCTAGTTTTCTCCTTTAATATCAGAGTTTTCATTAAAAAAGACAAAACCCAGTGAGATGGTTACTTTATGACATTTTGTCGCAAGCGAGGTGGAGATAATCCGGAAGTAACTCAAACATGGAGCCACAAATACTGGGTTCCCACGCCTATTCAGTCACAAATACTGACACATCCACATGTCCTCCTGAAGATGACGCTATCATCCAAATATGGCATTTTTCTTTCTGGGACGAGTTGATGTGTACCTGTCTGGTTTTTGTGCGTGTCCTCAGTCACGCTAAACGACTTAAGATGTTGTTAGCATTTGTCCTCTCACAATGTATTCCTATGGCTCCAAACAGTGTGAAGTTGGAAGCTACCACTCTCCTCCACTGGCACAAAGACCAGACAGGTACACATCAACTCGTCTAAACTCAGGTGAGAACACATCTCAGAATGGAAACACGGTGGCCTGTTCCTTTAAGGGCTGGTTTTCTCAAAATTAGGTTTTTGTTTCACTCATGCAACGACATTCCACTTTAGTAGCTCCTACAGACTCCAAACTATACAGGCTTGGAATTTTTATGAATATTATGAACTATTCTTTGCTTATCTAATTCCCAGGTTAATAAATCAGCTTTAAACCCAAAAGATTCTTTCACTTATGATTACTGTCGCTTATTAAAAAACTAAAAAAATAAATAAACGTTGTTACCAATATGTCATCAAAATAAAACCATACATTTAAAGCTGGGTCTATCCATTATTCAGATTTCATCACTGAAACTATAGGCAATTTTGGCCGTTTTTCTGCACTAAACACCTTATTTTTATATGAAAATCTAAAATGATAAGGTTAGCCTCTTGCTAGACGCCTGCTCCTGACTGCAGTGGCTCTGTCTCCCCCGCTGCAGTGGTTCTTATTAGTCATGATTGACCGGCCGCGATGCCCCATGTGCTGTCAGCGCTGGCTAAACTAAACCGCCCACAGAAATATCAAGGCTGAGCACTTTGAAAGTAAACGTGCAGATATTTCAGCTTCTCGTGACGAAGTCCAGCAACTATCGCTCATGAAGCTCTTGGCAACCGAAAAGACGGATAAACGAGTCTTGCTTTGGCTTACACGTTACCAGGCGCTTCTCTGAACTTTTTCATCTGGCTTTGAAAGTGGAAAATCAGAGAATGACTCGTAACACTGGCTGCTCTGGCGTGTGATTGGACGATGGTCGTTTTAGGGGAAAGGGTCAGTAGCGACAGTAAAAGTTGCCCCGTGGCTGCAGATTCAGATCTAATGTGCCGGGCCCGGTTTGCGGTGGGTTTGAATGTGCGGCTGTGTGTTTTTGACGGTGTGATCTGGAGTCTACAGTTTCCCTCAGACACATTCCACAGCCGTGTAATATCATCAGGATCACTTCACTCTCACACAGGCGGGGGCAGACGGGGGGGTAATGTGCCCCGGGGGGTGGGAGTGAGAGGGACTTCTGCTCCAAAACTTATGGAAGCACATGGATCTTCCACGCAATCCTATCTGCTCCGTTATTTGAACAAAAACACGCCTAGTCTTCACAATAACAGGTTTCATTATTCAAACTTTGTTTTTTTCAGAGGGATTTTTAAGATGTGCGGCTCTTCCAATTTGTGGTGGCCCTGGGGCTTCTTGTCCTCTTGGCACACATCCCCAGAGGTGGTACTGTTTTTACTGCAATCTAAAGTTTTAACATTTTAATGAGTCAGAGCTGCGTTATGGTTCCAAGCCTAAATACAGTCAGTGGAATGTTTGAATGCACTGACCACAGGCCCGGGGCCCCCCATGCTGTATACAGATCAATATGTGGCCCTCAGAGATAAAAAGATTAGGATTTCATTCCTAATCTGATTTATTATTTACAGATTGTTTCCACACTACATGCCATGAAATAAAAGCATACATTGAAATCTGTCAGTTTTAGATATACAACGCCATATTTTTATATGAAAACATGAAATGAAAAATTGCAATACATTTTTTTTCTCATATTTAGGTCAATAATCTACAGCAAAATTTTCCAATCGATATCGCTACACTTAAAAGTACTTACACATCCGTGCATTAATATCTTCACTACTGTCCTGATATTATTACGCCTTACATTATAGTTCCCGTTTATATCCACTTAGAAAATCCACATTGTTTAATTTTGTGTAATTATACTTTTGTTGTGTAACACTTCACGTAACCATATTTAAATAAGGAAAACGTGGAAGAGCTTGGTAGCTTCTATAATCACCTGGTTTGGAGCTATAGAGGGGAGAGGGAGAGGCTAAATGCTAACGCCGTCTGTGCTGTGTTTACGTGACTGAGGGCACGCGTGAAGACCACACAGGTACACATGAACTCGTCTAAGCTCAGGTAAGAACATATCTCAGTATGTAAAAACGGTGGCCTGTTCCTTGCAAACTTGCAATAGCAAATATAAAGTCTGCAGAGAACTGAACGTCCCGGTTTCTCCATGAGGTCTTACTGTGACCCTGGACTTTAGAGCAGGGGATGTCCCGAGTGAGTCAGTTACCAGCTTAAAGTGATTTGGTTTGTCATAAATCATTGTGCTGTATTAAGGCAGATCCAGCTGCATCTCGATGAACATGACTTTGGTTCTTGATTCCTGTATCAGTTTGTTGAAACGCTGCTCTGTCCGCTCAGTCTGGATGTAAAACATATATTGAAAGTCTGAAACTCTCGCTGAGCTTCCAGCAGACTTCACCATCTGTGCCCGCTCCCTCTCGCTCACTCAGGATGATTGATGTCCCACGATGCATCAGTGCGCCACATGTTCCTGAAACCGGACCCCGCACGGTCTCGGGTTTCCACGGCGACGGGGTCTGGCCTCAACAACTGCAGGGTCCGAGGGAGTCTGGTCTCGAGGCTCCGGTAAAAACCCGGACTTTCCCCTCGAACGAACTGACGAACTAGCACAGCACAAATGTTAAAGACGTGGACTCGTATGCAGTATCGAAGAGTAATGAAGTACTTTACAGGACTTGTAATCAGTGTTAAAGTGGACAGTGGGTACGTCCATATGCAGCCCTCTTTGTTTTTTACTGGTTTATGCTCTCATGAATGTTGTGTGAAGCCGGTAAAGTAACACAGGCGTGGGGTCTGAAGGTTTTCCCCCAGGAAAGTTTCAGGCGAGACGCTGCAGGTGAATAAGTGCATCAAAATTGCCAAAATTGCCTATTATTTCAGCGGCGAAATCTAAATAATGGACAGACCCAGGTTTAAATTGATGGTTTTCTTTTGTGACATATTAGCAGAGGTCACTTAATGCAAGTCTCGAGTCAAGTCCAAGTCATGACGGTCCAAGTGCCAAGCAAGTCCAAGTCAATCAGTCTTTGCGTCAAGTCGAGTCGAGTCAAGTCTTTCTTTAGCTGGCAAGTCACCTGAAGCCTAATCCTTCTTTTCAAAATGTGTTAATCTACCTGAAAATATTAAGTGCTTTCTCATTTAGGGCTTTTAAAAATCTAATGGATTTGGATTTAAAGTCCAATTATTATTCATATCGCTGCAAAATTTTAATTATATATATTTTTAAAGCTCCAGTCTATGTACAAAATTACTGAGACAGGATTTTAAGGAAGGGGGCCAGGGGGGCCTACTTAAAAAAAAAATGGAAACAGAGTCTTTTAAACATGAGCTGCTTTTCCCTGCAGTCAGAAAGATAAAACAATATTTTTATTTTAGTTTTTCTGTCAGTGGTTCCCCTGTACTGCCCCAGCCCCTGTATACTCGGATTCGCCCCTGCTCAAAGTAGTCACTGGGCGGATAATAACCTCTAAATGCAGTAGCTTTGGAGAGAACGCCTTAAAACACTGAACAGCCCCCGACATGTCTGAATCAGCTCGTACACATGGTGGTTCTGGAGGCTCTGTCTGCGCCGGAGCTTCAGTCAATGTTTCAAACGGTTTCCTTAATAAATGTCTATGAATCTTCACCTCTTCACTCACTGTAGAAAACCTTTAACGCATCCAAAGAAACACACATTACCTCCTGCGTTTTTGCCCTATATTGATCGTTCAGATTCAAGTCACAAACAGCAAGTCCCAAGTCAAGTCCTGCAGTCGTTGTGTCCTCGGGCAAGACACTCCGAACCCCAGTGTAAATAAAGTCTGATGTTTTCTCTGCGTTACGGGATCTGTTCTGTGTGAGAGAATCCACCTCTGGCTGAGCTGAAGGTCCGTCCGTGTTTGGACAGCGCTGAAACTCCGCTCTCGTTGTCTGTGTTTGGAGAATTCAGGTTTCAAGAGGATTATTGCTCCGCGCTGTCGGAGGCTGGAGACGACACTGAGCAAACAGGGCTTTGGAAATCTGGAAAGTAAGTGAACCTTCACCACGGCAGGAAACCATCACAACAAGCGTCCAAAAGCAGCGCTCGTTTGGACAAACACTAGGTTACTCTAGTCAAGATTTAATCAAACTATTGTCTTTAGTTTTAATCAACAACTTACAATAAAGTGTTAACTGAATCAGCTCAATCTAGAATTACACAGCAGGTGGATAAGAGATGTGACGTGAATACATTGGGCTTTTTATGGATTTTATTTGAAGATCTTTTCTGAGAGGACACTTTTGATCTTTTGAATGAGTTTTAGGCCGAATGATACTTCATAAGACGCAAGAACAAAGAACAAAATGAAGTCCTTTTTACTTTGTAGCCATTTGTGGCATTATCAGTTTTATTTATAGGCTAGTAGATTTTATTAATATATAACATCAGGACCTCAGCCCAAGTAAAAATCATATAAAAGCCCCTCTTTCATTCATTGGCCCGCTGCCTTTCTCCGTACTTCGACTTCCGGTCCACTGGGCTGTGAGATGCGTCTCCTGTCAGGTCGATATTACAGATATTTGCCTTTAAATAATCTTGGTGCTTCGTATGGCGGCTAATACGAGCTTCTCTATAATGTTGTGGATGGTTGAGGACTTCATAGCACACCAGTCCAGTGTAGTCAAGCCCTATGGAAGTACCGGGCCGGCCCAGGAGCTCGTTGTTGCCAGCTATAGCGTTACAGTCACTTTCCTACTTGTATTTGGTTATGGGCTAACTTTTCTTTTTGTTTGCTTTTTGTTTTTTCCTCTGCCTTGTTTTTGGAGCTCCATCTGGTCTGGAGTCTGGACTTATTGTATGGATAGATGATAGATAGATACTTTACTGATCCCGAAGGAAATTGTGCATCAGTCTCTTGCTCACATTCACACAAACAGAGCAGGATTTGCAGAATAAAGAAGTAAAAAAAAACACATTTTAAAAAGCAATAAATACAAGAGAAGTTAAGGCACTGCGAGACAATGTTCCAGACACTCCCCCCCCCTCCACCCCCTTTGCTCCTCCCTGACGTGGCTCTGTTATAAAGCCTGATGGCATGAGGGACAAAAGAGTTCTTCAATCTGTCCTTGGAGCATGTCAACCAACACGAACCAACTGTAAAAAGAAAACTATGGACTGAACGACATCTGTGAACAATGTGAACAAAAGATTTAAAAAGAAGTAACTAATATGAGATGATAAATGTACTATATACTTTTGGAACATCTTCTGTCCTCTTTCAGTCAACAAAAATGCCTCTGAAAAAAACTTCCAATGTCATTGAGTGGAGCCTGTAAAGTGTGGAGTCTTATGGAGCGACTAAAGTGTGGCATAAAAGCCGCCCTAAAGTTCAGTCTCTTTGTCTGCACATACTCCCTGTGTATATTTCTCCAGTCTCTAGCCACTGCTGTCTCCCACACAGGAAATGACCATATTTGGATTACAGCGTCATCTCGGTAACAGCCTTTCGTGCTACACGTGGATACCAAACATTCATTGTGAATGAATAAGCGTGGGAAAGACCAGGGAGTTATTTCCTAGAACACTGGTCATAAAATAATCATCCTAAAGGGAGTGTTTGGTCTGTCTGACGTTCAAACTAGACTCAGATCTCAGCACTGGGTGAAAATGTGTGTTTCACCTGCAGCGTGTCGCTTCAGTCTGAGGAGTTACATTCGTCCTGGCAACATCTGCAGACCCTAAAATAAACAGCCTCCACTCTGCGCTGAAGGAGCCCCAGGCCACGCCCACCCGCTGCGGGTCAGTTGGCCTCTGCCCGCCCCTGAATGAGGGTCACGTGACCTGGGGGACCCTGTGCTGATCGCGTTAAACAGCTGTCAATCATCCGGAGTGACAGGAGGAGGGACGGACACGCTCGCAACGGAAACGCTGCAGAAATAAAGAGCCGAGCGTCGAGACTCGGGCTGAAACCAGGGGGGGAAACGGGAGAGGAGGTTTATTTTCACACAAAAGAACTGACAAACTCACAGGAGCTGGAGAGGAATGTGTATGAGTGTGAATGTGGGGGCGTTCAACACTCCTCATCCAAAACAAAAGTATTCAATGGACTTATATTATTCACCACATTCACCATTTACCATTAAAGATTGTGCCAAAATGAAAGAATGAAATTCAATTAAAAAGCATAAAAGTGGATTAAACTGCCATTAAATATGTAAGGCTTAAACAACTCGGAGCCGTGCATTCGACGGTTATAATGCACGACGCGGAGTCAAGAACACCGCGACGCGCAGCGGAGTGCATTATAACCGTCGAATGCACGGCTCCGAGTTGTTTAATCCGCTTATACCAGGGTCCCACAAACGTAACATTTATAATAAGCATTTGTTTCATTTACTAAAGTCACTAAATCTGCCAGACTACGGGACTATTTTATGCGGGTTATTAGCCGGTCACTGAAGGCTCGTCTCAGAGCGAGTCATTCTCCGCAGCTATTACGAGGATCTCAGTCAGACGCAACGAAACAACATCAGCACACGCTGCATCGCCAGAATCACAACACAACAGGACTAACCCGGCACTTTTCCGTGGAAGTAAACACCGATGTGCGGCACTCGTGGGCAGGAGTTATTTACCTTTTACAAGGTTTAACCTGAAGCTAGCTAGCTAGCTCAACCAGCTCAACTGTTTATGGAAACAGCTGCGGTGGAGTCTCTTACACCTGGGCCCCACGAACTGAAACTTTTATGATTGACTTTACTAATCCAGACAAATATGTTTAAATGCTGGATCATTTTATGTACGCCTGAAAATCATGTTTTCAATAGAAATGTAAAGCTCATATTTTATTAACAGTAGCTAACCTAGCCGCTCACTCTCCTCTACTTCCCATTTATCAAACATTTTGTTTTGGCCAAAAACGTTGAAATTAAACATAATCCATCTCATACGTTCCTGTCAGTCACTAATTACGCGTTTATCTGATTCAGCTGTGTCATGCGTTGCTATGGCGATGCCCACAGCGGAGTGATATCCCAGTGATTTAACTACCGGACTACGTGTGCGGTTATACGACAATAATGCACGCCTGTTAGCCCCCACCAGCCAATCAGAATCGAGTATTCACCCAGACCATGGTATAAGCATTACTAAAATACTGATATTGTTCAACTGTATTTGCTTGTTGATCAAATATAGAAAAATGATGACACACACATTCAGCTGCACGTTTGGCTGCAGGCGCCTCGCACAGAGGAAAACACCATATTTGGAGTATAACGTCATGTCGGGGAGCCTTCTCAGGACGTACATTTAAAATGGATGTGAAATACAGTATGTCAGTATTTGTGAAAGATTGCACAAGGGAAAGCCGGCTTTGTGAAGCGGCGTTTACGTCCGGGTTATCTGAGCCTCGCTCGCGGACAAAACGTCCTAAAATAAGTAAGTTTTGTCATTTTTAGACTCTCGCCTTAAAGGTTGTGTTCACGACATTAGGGGCCAAAACAACACAACGGCAGAGACACATGCTCCATCCTCAGACACGTAGCTCCTCTGTCCTGATCCCAGCTCCTAACGCTTATGACGGGATAAGGTCAACTGTTAGATCTCTGTGCAGTTAGTGAACTAGAGCTTCAGCAGCATTTGCCCAATCAGACCGTCCTTACCCAGGGCAGAAACATCACTATCAGCTGTTTCAGAAAAAATACATCTCCCATATAGTGAACACTTCTACTGCAGCCACTGAGCCAGGTCATTAACATGTAGTGAGGTCATTAAAGGGGGGGTATTATGCAAAATTGACTTTTTCAAGCTTTACATCATGTTATTAAGTCATTCCCTCATTAAAAACATGCCTGAAGTGTTGCCTTAGCACATTCACGTATTTTCGAGTAATCTGTAGAAACTCTGATGGCGGCCATTTTAGGGATAAAACGCCTGATTCCTTCAGGAAACGCCCTCGACCTCCAGGAGACGCCTCCGACCTTTCGTCACCAGCCGAGTAACCAACCACTGCTCCTCAGCAGAACCCCCTCCCCGCAGTGTCTAGCCCTAAGATGTAAACAGAGTCATCATGGAGGATTAGCTCCATGTGTTGTGAACCGGAGTTACAGCAGTTCTGAAACTTTTACAAAGACACACATCAGTGTTTCTGTTACCGAAACACCCAGGATTAAAACCGGTGACAAGAACACTTATTTCAGTGTCTGGTTCTGCGCTGGGCCTTGATGATGCACAGAGCCTCCGGAGAAAGCTAATGCTAAGCTAAACCTCGAGTCATCACGTGAAAACGAGAAATATGCACACATAAAGTCAATAAAACCACCACACACATAAAGAACCGTTTAACAATGATCACACATGGAGCCCGGCTTGTTGATTTGGAAGTTTATTGCTCACATTTCATCTACAATGGGTCATAGCCGAGTGGTTTTCTCCCGGAGCTAACAAGCTAGCCGCGACAAGCTAACGGGAAAATTCACTGAATACAAGCAGCATATTATGCATTGAAAACGTCACTAAACAGGCAACTGCTTGAAGCAGCCTTTATGATGATCACACACTGAGCCTGGCTTGTTGATTGTGTAGTTTATTGCTCACATTTCATCTACAGTGAGTCGTAGCCAAGTGGTTTTCTCCCGGAGCTAAGGCACTATTAGCCGCGACAAGCTAACAACCTTCACCTTCACAACATTCATTGAAAACAGGCAGCATATTATGCACAAATAACGTCAATAAAGCAGCAACTACTCGAAGCAGCCTTTACGATGATCACACAATGAGCCTGGCTTGTTGATTGTGTAGTTTATTGCTCACATTTCATCTACAGTGAGTCGTAGCCGAGTGGTTTTCTCCCGGAGCTAAGGCACTATTAGCTGCGACAAGCTAACAACCTTCACCTTCACAACATTCATTGAAAACAGGCAGCATATTATGCACAAATAACGTCAATAAAGCAGCAACTACTCGAAGCAGCCTTTACGATGATCACACAATGAGCCTGGCTTTACACATTTGTGGTTTATTGCAGACTTTTCATCAACAATGAGCTGTAGTCGATTATAACAAGCTAACAGGGTAACCTCGAAAAACCATTGTCCACCTGCACAGATAATGTCCGTCTTTGAATCGTATGTGCTCCTGCAGATCCTGGTGTCGTCCATGGGGGTATAGTTAGAGATCCATAGGGCATGGCAGATGCAAAGAGAGAGCCTCCAAACAGCAGTTATTTTTCAGGCAAGAGCCCCTTCCAAGCGTCCGGTGTGGAAGGTTCGTCTTCAAATCACATCCTGTGTGGCCATTGTTCACAAAGTGATAAACAGTACCTCCTTTCCAACAATAAAAATTAAAATGCACCGATCGTAGTTTCAATACTGTTGAGACAAGCGGAGTGTTGTTGTGATGCCACAGACAGCGTGTGGAGGGGGCGTGTCGGAAAGGGTCAGAGGTTCTTAAAGAGACAGGGGCCTATTTCAAGTCATTTGCTACGGCCATTTTGAAAGAGCAATTTTATACAAGGCAGTTATTCTAATTTACTGCATTTACAGACCAACAGAAGGTTTGGTCATCATTGTAGTGTGATATAGACTGGTGCTATGTGGCTGAAAAAAGCATAATACCCCCTCTTTAAAGGAACAGGCCACCGTTTTTACATACTGAGATATGTTCTTACCTGAGCTTAGACGAGTTCTTTAGGACCTGTCTGATCTTCCCCCGTGCCTTCAGTCACGTAAACACAGCGCAGACGGCGTTAGCATTTAGCCTCTCCCTCTCTCCTCTATAGCTCCAAAACAGGTCAAGATAGAAGCTACCAAGCTCTTCCACGTTTTCTCTATTTAAATATGGTTACGTGAAGTGTTCCACTACAAAGTATAATTACACACAATTAAGGAGCAGTTCGAAATCCACGCAGTAATCTTCACTTTACTGTGCGGATGCCAAATTACTCCTGGTATTATTACGCCTTACAATATAGTTCCCCCTTTTATCCGCTTAGAAAATCCACATTGTTTAATTGTGTGTAATTATACTTTGTAGTGGAACACTTCACGTAACCATATTTAAATAGGGAAAACGTGGAAGAGCTTGGTAGCTTCTATCTTGACCTGTTTTGGAGCTATAGAGGAGAGAGGGAGAGGCTAAATGCTAACGCCGTCTGTGCTGTGTTTACGTGACTGAAGATCAGACAGGTCCTAAAGAACTCGTCACAGCTTAGGTAAGAACATATCTCAGTATGGAAAACAGTGGCCTGTTCCTTTAACACGTAGTGAGGCTTCTTTCCCAAGCAACTTCCTAACTGACAGCACTATTCAGAGGTTTCTAATCATAGCTTTTTTGTTCTGTCTGTATAAGATGAGCCGTTCCAGAGATATCTAACCATACATTGATGTTGCGGGCAGAGTTCATGTTCTGAGTAGAGTTTACTGTTGATGAGGACATGCAAACCGCACCAATGTGGTAATGCAGTCATGTCGGCTGAGGTTGGTCATATGCAGCACTTATTAATCCAAATGAAGAGGTCACTTCAGTGTCCGCACTGACTCATCGCACGGTCGCACTCGCCTCATGGATCTAAACTTACTCCCTTTATTAAATATCAAACTAATCTCCCAGGATGCACTGCGGCGCGGCCCAGCCCCTGTCGGTTCACGGCTAAAGCTGATCGGCCGAAGTGATCCTCCCAGTATTTACAAGAAAACTCAATTTAGACGGAGCAGAAGAGAAATGTGAGTTCATCATCATGGTCTTGGTTTAGAAGACATTTATCGTTATTTCAATTTCTCAATTCTGCCCTTTTTTAGGTTTCTATAAAATGTCATTGAGTGGAGTCTGTAAAGTGTGGAGTCTTATGGAGCAACTAAAGTGCAGATGTTAAAGAGTCGACATCGCCCACTGCTTTAAAGATGGCTGTTTCCACCTGCAGCGTCATTTTAACCCTGTGTGACTCTGTAAAATTGTGTGAACTCCAGAGACTGTACGGCGCCACATCTCCCGCTGCCTTTGAACACACCTCATTAGCCTCGTTAGCACCTCAGAGGCTCGTTAGGGGGTCGCCGGGGGCAACAGAGCGAGGGGGCGGGGCTGACGCACCTGTCCTTCACAGGTGAGTCTGACCCTGAGCTGCTCTTTCAACTCAAGCTTTCATCGCCAGAATCATTCACCATTTTCATTCTCACCTCGTCTTCCAGGTTTCACGGTGAGGTTTATTTAGACCTGGAAAACCTGTCATTGTACGTCCAAAATGCCAACAATAACGACATGAGAAAAGGAAAACATGTCTGATTAGGAGTGGGAAGACTTCAATAACTTATATTATCCATAAACAAAGTCTAAACATCTGTATTAGAATGAACGGCCTTCATCCACCTCATGAAAACCGATTTATTATATATGAACGTGAGACATTGCTAAGTTTTCACCTTAACGTCTTAGTTTAATGTAAAAAAGAAGAGTTTCCAGGAAGTAACTCCAACATGGCTGCGGCGCTCCCTGGTCTTTGGCGCTTATTCATTCACAAATACTGACACGTTTGGCTTAAAGAGCGGGAGAAACTGAAATAACATGTAAACAACAAATTACAGCAAAAATTAAAAATCATTTAAAATCTGGTTCATTCATGTTAGTGTGGATTTCACTAAAAAATACTGCTTTCAATCAAAAATACATACAATTATTATGAATTTGAAAATAATATTATCTCAGTGTCTCATGACCCCCCGAGGGGTCCTGACCCCCACTTGGGGAACCCCTACATCTCAATATTAAACCACCACAAATGATTTCATTTGAATCATTTGCTCCTGTAAAGTTTGATGTCCTGTTGCCATGGAAACAGAGTGGCACAGGAAGGGTGGCTGTCTCAGGGGGTGGGGCCAGGGGGAGACGAGCAGGCATTTGATTGACAGGTGAGTTCGACCAATCGGAACAGCCCAGCGGAGCGCGGGGTTCTGTCAGTCAGAGCCGCGGAGCGAGGCCCTCTCCCATGATGCACCTGTGTCACTGTCAGCCATCACGGGGACTCTGGCGAGAATCTGGCAGATGGATTTTGAGGCGTAAAGTCTGAGTCAATGAGTAAACTCACCCTCATCCTGACACATGTGTATGATCCAGAGGAAGAATGTGTCATTAATAAGAGGGGACCCAGGATCCACCCCTGAGGAACTCATGACTAATGACCAATAATGGTACGTATAATGGTACGTATACACGCTTTTCATACATGTATGTATTATATCAGGCTAAGTCAAGATGCTGCATCCAATAATAGCACAGAGCTGATCCTTAAAGTGTCCCCTCCTGGAACATTGACATGTCATACCTCGCCATATGTTAGCATTGCGCCTGGCTTCCCTAATCATTTGTATGGGAAATAGAACATTCCATTAAAATCTGGTGCGGGAGACGTTGGCTGTAACAAAATGTGCGCATTTGTAGGAACAGGCTCAGAGCTCAAGGCATTTCTGTGCCGCCCCCCTTCTGATTGGACCTGCCAGGTCGGTTCACAGTAAAAGCTCGTCTCATTGGTCAAAGTGACGGGACAGCGGATTCTGATTAGTGTCAAAGATCAGCAAAAAATGGTATTATTTAATATTACCTACGTCATGTCAAACAGTTTGCCAGGTTGGTCAATGATACACAATCTATTATTTTGATAAAACATTTAAACACACTATAGACCAGGATGAATGAGAGTGTGTTTGAGAGTGTGGGACAACTCATGGCTACAATCCAGCGTGACGTGTTTACATTCATAAACATGCACTGTTCCGACCAAAAAATCTACTAAATAAATAAAGTGAAATAAATAATGGGAATACAATCGTCCTCAAAGCACTGATACTCAACAGGACAGACATTTTGAATTGAAGGATTAAAAGAAGCTAAAGTGGCTGACAGGTGCAGACAGGAGGGATCTGGACTCTATGTGTGGTCAAATAAACACCAATTTCACGCTCGTCCATTTTGTGGAGCTCGTCTGTCTCGGGGTCAAAGGTCGCGCTCTCACAGCTCTAACTGGGTCTGATTTTGGCTCTTGCTTCATGTTTGGCTCAAGGACGACGTGTTTTCTGTCAGAAGCTGCTTTCTCCTGTTCAACCCTGAACACAGCACTGCTCTGCCAGCAGGGTCTTCACTTACGTGTACAAGTGTAGAAACCGGACTGTGCAATTTCATCACATCGCATTGTATTATAAACCCTATTTGCACGGGATCACAATGACCTCGGGACCTCAGGTAAAACTCCCCGGAGTCTCTCTATCTGTGCCAATCTGCCATGTTGGTAATGTGGAACGTAAAAATGACCCCTTTAGTAATTCTGCAATCTATAGTCTAAATAAGAGCAACATCAATTCAAAATGTCTTTTGAACAGTATATTTATGTCCTCATTTAAGCTTTAGCAATAATATCATGCATCAGAGCAATTCTCCAACACAAATACTGTTTATCCATTTTAAAAGTAGTCGTAGCGTGCGCCGCGTGGAGAGGAATGGCTTTTCTCGCAAAAGCAAAGCTCATAAACAAACCTGACAGTGAAACACAAGTGAATAAAAGGCTTGTCGTCATCAGTGTCATTATGTGCTAGATTGACTTTATTTATCTATTTATAAATACATATAAAGACAGAAAGAAGAAGAAAGTCTGGAATTGTGGTAATAGGACGCAATTTCCAAATTGAGACTGGAGGCGGGGCTAACGATCGCAGTTTGAACGAGAGCGAACCAATCAAACACAAAGCGACTTACGCTTTGCGTTCACGTCCTCCGCCATGATTGTTTGTATCCAAGTCCTCAGAGCGGCTTCTGCTGTGGCTTTAAGGAAAGTCCAGCTCATTTCAAACAGAACAAAGGGCACTGGTAAAAGATCGCTGAGTCGTGGCCGCCATCTTCACTGTTTTGGTTACGGCCCGGAGGAGCACAGGTGTTTGATGGGAAATCCTAGTGCGGAAGATGACACACCGTTAACTCCCGCCTCCCGTGCTGTGATTGGCTTGTCTTGGTTTTGCCGGAGTCAGCGAGATTCAAATTGCACAATTCTAGACTGTCTCCCCATGTAGCTCTGAACATGGAGGGTCAATGATCTGCATCATTCCCAGAAAAAGTCCAAAAATGAGTGAATTACTGACACTGCTGATCCCGTGCGAAGGCCCATTAGAACTAACGTCCCCAGGTCGTTCTAATCCCGTGCATATAAGGCTTTAGCTGGAATTTTAGGTTCCAAACGTCACTGCAACAGAAATGCTCTCACGCACATGCGTGACCAGTGTTTACATCCAGAAACAGCATGGACGCCTCAGAGCTTTAATGATTGTTAACAAGCTTTAACCTTGTTTGTTTTTACAAGCTCAAGTTCTGCTCACACGGAAGAGCACGAGCAAAAGAGCACTTTAAGGTTGGCTTTTTTCCGCCAAATAATCATTCCAAGTCCAAGGCTTATGTCGGGACACAGTAGTGGAGCTATGGCCAGTGTTTTACTTTACGATGAGAGGATTAATGCTGGGTTTACACATAGGCACGATGCGATCATTGATAACATTACTTAATGCATCTTAACAGGGTTCTTAACAGGGTTCTAAAAAGGGTTCTTATAAAAAGGGTTCTAAAAAGGGTTCTAAAACGTGTTCTAAAAAGGGTTCTTAACAGGGTTCTAAACAGAGTTCTAAAAAGGGTTCTTAACAGGGTTCTAAACAGGGCACCCCTCCTGGAACCGCCACCTTAACATGGTGGAGGGGTTTGAGCCCGAATGATCCTGGAGCTCTGTTGTCGGGGGCTTCGTGCCCCTGTAGGGTCTCCCATGAAAAGGTCCTCGGTGACGGGTCAGACAAAGAGCGGTTCAGAAGCCCCTTATGAGAGACCAACAGGCCCAGTTTGAATCGTGAGGCCGTCCTTCTGACCCACCACCTGCAGGAGGAGCCACAGGAGCTGGTGCAGTGTGGAAGATAATGAATGGATGGATGGAACGCAGGAAAATGTTTTCCGCTCCAATCTGATGTTTAGTCGATTGATTTGTGTAAAATGTCCAATGTTCATTTGCACCAACATGTCGACACCACCATTTCTCTGCAAGGCCTAAAATCGGCTTTGCTTTCATGTCACTGATCAGAGAAAAGGGGCGGGCACAATTCATGGCGACGCCCACGCGAGCCGCCGGAATAAGGTGAACAGCTTAGCAGGAGATGGAGAGGTGAGAAAAGCACTTCCCGCATATGTAGGACATCAGGAGGAGCTTTTGGGAGCTGATGTTTGATTTTAAAACCCGGTTACGAGTTGAAACGAAGAAACGACCCAAGCAAACAGAATCACTTAAAACTGTGTGAATGCTTCTGATAATGGAACGACTTTATGACAGAGTAAAATAATAAATAAAATGTAAAAAGTCCATTTCCCATGAAGTGTGGGCTTTGGCTCAGACACAGTAGCCGCAGTGGAACGAAACGGTCATATTTCTCTCAAAGCCGTTAAATCCTCCGTAATACAGTCGTGTAAAGTTAGACGTGAATCATTTGAGAGCTGAAAACATGAAGACGCTGATCCGGCCGGAGGTCAGTGTGAGGCCACAGCAGCTGCCCGCAATTCAACAACATTCAACAGCTTTTCTTTGGTCTCAGAAGAAAAAGTTACAGGTCCAATCAAGATTCAGCTTCAACAAAATGATAAAAGTGAAACTTAACAACATTTATTTATAACTTGAAAGTGGTAAAATTATAAGTTCTGTCAAGGCAAGTCAAATACTTAACCCTTTATGTGAAAACTGACACACTTTACACATGGCCTCCCTGCTGCACATCAGCATAAGGTAAAGAACCGTGTAGTCCTCCCTCAGCCAATCAGAAGAGATCGCCCTACATCACAGATCCCACCTCTGTGGCATTTGACCAATCAGCAGAGACGGGTCGCGCTCTCAACTTCCTGTTTCCTCTGCAGTCTGGCTAAATTCATGGTACATTTCTTGACCTAACTTGAAAACTAACCCTGATGAAACTCACACCTGTTATTGGTGCAGAGTTGTGCTCAGTGATGATGTATGTGTTGGTTTTGGAGGACGTAGTGATATAGTCAAATTACAGCATGAAAAAGACAGGCACCATAATTGATCACTTAAACCTGAAGTTAACTAGTTGTGTCTATATTTGGACATGACAGTTGCACCTAATATTCATACTTACAGTATTTTCTTGACAAAAGGACATAGTCATATAATACTGGAGGTGACTGACCCCGCCCACTGCACGTAAAGCACAATCACATTACAACAGTAACAGTGTTTGAATCCCACCACCTGCATATGCACACTGTTGTTGTGTCCTTGGGCCAGACACTTCGCCCACCTTGCCTCCTGTAGTTTTTCCTTGCCGTACTGGAGAGTCTAAGGACGGGGGACACCCACGCCGCTCATCGCTACCTTTGGACATTATATTTGCCTGGATTCACCTGAACTTTTAATTGTCATATTTATTGCTGTGTTTTATTGCCTTGATGTTTGTTGCAGCCCTTTGAGGCGACTTCTGTTGTGATATTGGGCTATACAAAACCATTAAACTTGAAACTCCTGTGTCTGCGTTCACTGGTGTATGAATGAGTGAATGGGTGACTGGCTGAAAAGCGCTTTGAGCCTAATGATTGTAGAAAAGCGCGATATATGTTTTGTTTTCATATTCAAAAATAATGCATTTTATGTATAAAAGTGAAAACAATCTAAATAATGGACAGAGCCAGGTTTAAATGTATGGCTTTATTTTGTTGATATATTAGTTACAAAGATTTTCTCAGGGAAATTTTGGATCTTGTTTAGTTTTTTATGAAACTAGTTATAAGTGAAAGAAATCTGTCAACATTCAAAGTGTGCCTTTTTTCACCCAATTTTTTTGGTCATATTTTGATTTGACTTTTATAAAGTAAAATGGTAAATGGACTCAACTTATTTAGTGCTAGGGCTGAAACGACTAATCGATTAATCAACGACTAATCGATTATTGAAATAATCGACAACTATTTTAGTAATCGATTAATCGTTTTCTGGTTCACACAGACTAAAATGGAGCAAAAATGTAGTATTTTTGATGAAAACCTACTTTGATTTTATATTTAGGGTCTGTAGTGTTTTGTACATTGTAAATTTCATTAATAGAGCCTTCAAAAACATTTCCCTTTAGTTTACTCCATTAACACATCCTCAAACAGCGCCACTTAATCTAAAATGTGATAAAAAAAAAAAGAAAAAATACAATTTTCCTACACCATTCACAGCCAAGCAATTAATCGATTAATCGTAAAAAGAATCGATAGATTAATCGATTACAAAATAATCGTTAGTTGCAGCCCTATTTAGTGCGTTTCTACCTTTATCAGGCCCAGCGCGCTTTACAGTAAGGATTCACACTCTCATTCATACACCAGTGAACGCAGACACTGGAGGCAACTAGGGTGAAGTGTCTTGCCCAAGGGCACAACGAGAGTGTGCATTTGGGTTCTCACTGAGGTTAAGAATCTCCTATTGCACCTACCTATTGTACATGTTTTAGTGGTAGGGGAAATCTACGCAGACACGGGGAGAACATACAAACTCCACACAGAAAGACCCCGTCCAGGTGGGAATCAAACCCGGGACCTTCGAGTTGCAAAGCATGAGTGCTAACCACTGTGCCACCGTGCCACCGGAGCCTGTAAAGTGTGGAGTCTTATGCAGACGTTAAAGTTTAGTCTCTTTGTCTGCACATGCTCCCTGGGTATATTCCTCCCGTCTTTAGCCGCTGCTGTCTCCACAAAGGAAATGACCATATTTGGATTACAGCGTCATCTCGGTCACAGCCTTTCATGCTACACGTGGATACCAAACGTGTCAGTATTTGTGAAAGAATGAGCGTGGGCTGCGACTCGACAAAACGCCCTTAAAGAAGCGTCGCAAAAGTTTGATCTATTTTTTACACTGACACAAAAACTAAGATGTTAAAGGAGAAATGTAGCAAATGAGCCACTGTGTGAATGACTTCACTTAACCAGCACTTGTAATCCATTCTGATCCCTGGTGTTGCTGCGTGATGGTTTGTGTCATCTGGAGAAACACTCACCTCCAAGTGCGTTTGATTTGTTTTGCTTAGTTTCAGAATGATGGTCTGGATTTTGCGCGTTGTGGAAGGAGCTCAGCGGACTTTTCGAACTATATCTGTGTGTGTTTTCCTCGGTGCGACGCGGGAGCTCAGACCGAATGACCGGCCAGAGTCTGCA
This sequence comes from Gobius niger, assembly GCF_951799975.1. Classification (NCBI taxonomy): domain Eukaryota; kingdom Metazoa; phylum Chordata; class Actinopteri; order Gobiiformes; family Gobiidae; genus Gobius; species Gobius niger. The sequence continues at coordinate 20,154,310 of NC_136873.1, read as the reverse complement.
GACTGTAAACACGCCACTGTGAAGGAAAACAAACTGCTCAGGCCGGGGGTCAGAGGTCGTGAGAGGAGGGAGACGAGAAGAGGAGGTCGAGCCGCCAATCACTGAGACCCATTTAATACCTCAGTGATCACTTAGACAGATCCTTCTTTGAGTATTCATTTAGTTTTTACAGGATTTTACAGGAGGCGCCCTCTGTGGACATCTTCCAGTTCAGCTCTACCCAAATCTAAAAGCTTCTTGACTGGAGCTTACAGCCTCAGTGTAACACCTCATTTGAAAGCGTTGATGTCACTCTTCCGTTTGGGATTGATGCTTTTTTTGGTTCTTTTTGGTTGATTTTGTGTCACCTGTTTTGTTGCACTTTTGATGCTTTTTGGGGCGTTTTCATCTCACTTGTGTCTCGTTTTAGTCGCTTTTTTCTAACCGTTTTGTCACATTTTCAACCTCATTTAGTTCTTACTTTTGTCACAATTTTTGACGCTTTTTTCAAGAAGCTTTTAGATTTGGGTCAAGTCGAACTGGAGCAAATGTGCTCAGTTAAAGTGGAGGTTAAGAGGTTAAAGAGAGGACCTTGTCTGCACATGCGCCCTGTGTATATTTCTCCTGTCTTAAGCCACCGCTGCTGTCTCCCACAAAGGAAATGACCATATTTGGATCACAGCGTCATCTCGTGCTACACGTGGATACCAAACATGTCAGTATTTGTGAAGTGTGGCCACCTGCAGCGTGGAACACACCTCCCATAATTGTTAAACGATTGGCCCAAAGTATGGAAAGTGTTTTTCCTGGTGAGCAGCTGTGAGAGCCGATAAAGACCGGACTGTGCTGACCCCGGGGCCAGGCTTCAGCGCTGGGACCGGCCTGGGACTAAGAGGGTCAGGGCGAGCTCCTCTTTAGCCCCTCTCTGTCCGCGCTCCGCTGATCTGAGGCTCTGAGGGTGTGACGCCTCCACAAAGAGACGCAGCGCTCCAGCGATCACAGCGCGGGTTCACACGGGCCAAGACCCGGACTGGACCGGGACTAAACTGGGACAAAGTCTAGGCCCCTTATCTGCGGCCCACACTCTGGATTATGGGCCCCTCAGGCTCTAGTTCTTTCAGAATGGATTAAAAACAGAGCTTCCATCTTTGTCTTTTTTTTTTAACGTTTGTGTGAAATATGGACCAATCACACGCCGCCGCTCGAGTCACATGATCAGACGTCCCCTGACCTCACACTGAACTGACGCTGAACCCGCTCCCACACAAACGTAAACACAGATGCTTGTTTTCGTCCTAATTGGAATCACGAGACGCTGAAATAAGTCACTGTGATGCTGTGGGAGAAAAGCTGGATTATCACACAGAGGTTCATCTCAGTCTGAAGTCAAATCAGACCAAACTCTCTCTTTACCATCTCATTTTAACACCTTCTGTCCATAATACTGGGTTTCTCCAATGCTCGTTGCACTCCTCTTAAAGGATCTGTATCCTGCTATTGTAGCCATTCCAAAGTTAAGTATAGGCATTATATGATACATTGTACCTCTACCACTATGGAGCACTCATTTTTGTGATAAATATAAGTGTTTTCTGGAGGTATTTTTCAAACCCGGAAAACACAACGCTTCGATTCAGTTAACTCCGCCCCCTCTCTCCGCACATACAACTTTGCCGTAGTATAAATAAACAGCAATTAGCGAAGTTACTTCATAATGCAGTTATAAGGAGTTGACATCTGCAACACAGCTTCATAAATGGCTAACACACAAGCTAACACATAAGCTAACACACAAGCTAACACACAAGCTAACGCACGTTTTGATAAACTCACCACTCTGGTCCATCGCTGTTTACATTATGGGACTCGCGTTGGTTATAAAAGTTAATCCACTTTGGTTCTGGTGAAGGTTCATCAAACATCCATCAGTAACAGTCACAGAAAAACAATATTTTGCGTCATAGTCGCTGAATCCCGGAGAGAAAAACAACTTCCGACGAGTGGCCTCTTCTTTAGGAAGATTGAATAAAGTCCTTGTAGCCAAACGCGCTTCTTTTTCTTCGTGACATTATCGTTAGTTAAGAATAAAGAACAGGTGTGTCCAGAATAAGTTGAAACGAGCTCCATCTTCAGCTGCAGCGCAAACATGACTGATCTGTTCAGACGCTCAGGGATGTGTTTGTTTTGGCCACAGCTGACCTGGAAGCACCTCGGGCACATCCTTTTTTTCTCTCTTTGTTTCTCTCTTACGACAGAAATACTGAAAAAGCTGTTTTACAAATTAAAATCAGACTGTAAGACATTACATTACAGACGTGGAGCACTTCCGTTCCACTGTGACGACACAACTGAGCAGGTCAGTCGTTCACCAGGAGAGGGAGGAGCCTCAGAGAGCAGGATTCAGGAGGATTACTGAGAGCTGCGTGAATGAAGCCACAAACCACTCCGGGGGTGTTTTTGATAAGGAAATAGCAAAACAACATGGCTAAAAGCTCCAAAAAGTCGATTTTGCATGATATAGGACCTTTACTAAACAAAATGTCCTACACTTCAACTAGAGTACAGAAGGTGACTCAAGAACTTTCATCTAAGACAACTCCTGTACGACTGAGCAGACATGAGCAGAGTTGAAATGAACAGACACTTACCTTTAGACGCAGCAGGAAGCAGCGAGCCATGAAAGAGAAGAGAAAGAGACTGTCAGTGTAAACCAAACAAAACCACAATGTGAAACAACCCAATCACCAATTTACAAGCAGGACTGTCTCAGTATGAACTCTGGCTGAGACGAGCTTCTCATGAACTCAAGTGAACAATCGGGACATGGAAGGGCCTATGAGAAGCTAGAAACGAGTTCAGGAAACAGGTACCACAGAACCACTACCTAGTTTGACAGTTTGATTCAGGAAGTGCAGCTTTAAAGACTGGAACGTTTGGAGTTTGAAGGTGCTACGCAAAGTGGAGACGATTCTACTACAATGTGAGTAAAGTGCATTTTGTATGAATCAATTATTAAACATGTTATTGTGAAGATTAGTGACTTTATATACTTTCGAGCGCTCCTGCGACGTCATGAAAGCTCCTGTTTAAGGTCAGAGCTTCGATCTGTTTTGACTTATTTTTCATCAGCCACAAAATGAACCCTTCCCCTTTTCCCGGGGCTCTGTGGTTGTTCCAGCAGCTCTAAGTGGCAGTAATGAGCTGAACTGGGAGAACGTCAGTGAGGAGGTGACGCAGACACACGGCAGATCACACTGAAAACGGAGAAACCCGGGCGAAAGCCAGCCCCTTAAACGCACCGTGGCCTGATCAGAGCCAGATGTGAGCGTATAATGAGTAACTGTAGCTTTTTATAGGTAGGATTTTATTGTTATTACCCCAGCGTTGATATTTTGCATTTGAAAATTGATAGAAAAGACAGTAAGGAGTGTGAAACCGGCCTGGAGCGCCCTCTGTGGACGATAGCTGAACAGGTCCAGTGATTATGGGCTTCACAAATGTGGAGGACAGTTTATGAAGTCAAAAACATTCAGGAAATACAGATCAGAACTTCAGCAAAGAAGGAGAAACAAAAGAGTGAACCAGGCCGTGTCTGGCAACACTATTCCTCATAATGACTCGTGGTTCAAAGCTCAATAAATCAGAAACGAATTAGATGTCAAAAAAATCCCACTTTAAAATTCAAGACTGGAAAAGCTGCTAAAGTGGAGATGATGTTGCAAGAGCAGAATTCGAGCGATCACGACGTCGTCACATCCGTGGGCCGTGGTCGGCATTTTACATTTTCATATTTGATAAACATTTTATTCAAATCCTATGATCAGCAAAAACAATGTCCATAAACAGGGCATTGCTTCCCTTGCGCTGTAACAGATCTATCATTTTATAAAACCGAGTTAGAGACCTCGATCAGCTGTTGCCTACCATTCACCAAAACATCCGGCCAAAATTGCAGAAGTAAACAATAACAGCGATCGCTCGTATTAAAACCTTATTTTGCAAACTTTAGCAACATCTGCACATGCACCTGTATCACTGTCTTTTCTGCTACTGTTGTCTCCCAGAAAGGAAATAACCATATTTGGATTGCAGCATTATCGCAGTACACGTGGATACCAAACACGTCAGTATTTGTGAATGAATAAGTGAGGGAAAACGGCCATTGTGGCGTCATTTCAGGAAATGTCTAGTGACAAAACATCATAAAATAAACATTGTAAAGGGAAAGATTTGTCTTTGTTGTACTCTGACTTTAAAGCAGTACTAAGTAACTCATGCCCCTAGAGGCCATAAGCGCCACTGCAGGTGTTGTAGCATGTTGCGTTTGTTTTACACATTAATTGTCCATGAGAGTAAATACTACGCTGACAGAAAAGACAAAGGGAGAGACAGATATTGTACAGTGTTTCCCACACATACTAGACTAATCTAGCCACGGCCACAGAATCAACACCGGCCGCCACATATTGCGTTAAGTAAAAAAAAAAAAAAAAGTTTTTTGTTGTTTTCTTTTTTGCGTTTCATAATTACGTAAAGCTATTTAAAACACGCGTCGTATAGAACCGCCGCAGCAGTCACTTTTCCTAGTGTTAGAAACCCCCACGTCGCCGTGGCTAAATTGGCTTGTTTGCACATTGTGGCTATGCTAGTTCCTATGATCTGAAGTTGTGGGCGCTAGTACTTCCTGTTCGTATTCATTTCCATTAAGATTAGCTTAGACCCGTTCGAATCATCGTATTTCCTACAGATTCTGTGGTGGACAGTGAGTTCCTGGTAGATGATCACTTCCTGCAGGTGAACGAGTTGCTGTACAGTGTAAATATTTCAGTGGAGGAGATGTTTCAGTGAGTTTGTCTTGAAGCTAAAGGCTAACATTAATTTCATGCATTATAAAATTTGAAATAGTGCCTCAAGTATAAACTAATCTGCATATAAACCATCTTGTCCTACTTTAATTTTTATGATCGGTATTTATTTTTATTCAATTTTTTTGTATAGCATGTTAGCCTTTAGCTTCAAGACAAACTATCAATCCTTTATGATCACAGGTGTCTCCTCTGAACTTGTTACATCCTACATCAAGATTTGAACACACAGTAAATGATCATCTACCGGGAACTCACTGCCCACCACGTAATTATTATTCCAGCAGGTCCGAACTAATCTCTATAGGAAAAGAATACAGACAGGAAGTACCAGTGCTCACAACTTCAGGTCAGAGGAACTAGCGTAGCCATACTGTGCAACAAACCAATACTAATATCGGCAAAATCCTCTTTTATAACAGCCGTATGATGTCGTGAAATATTCAGTCTGTATGACCTGCGTGTCAATAGTGAAGGCCAGAGAGAGGCCAGAGTCTGTTCACGTCACATCAGACACGGGTCAGCGCTTTGGCCACAGCCAGAGGTCGGTCCCAAGACCAATACCTGGTCAGACCGGTTTGGCCCTGGCCTTTGTTATGGAAAAGCTCGACAAAGCGGGTTAAACAGCCATTCTGCTGATACGCGCCTGCATGTGGAAAGACACCTCCATTAGTGTGTATTGGTGATTCTGTCCCGAAGGCAGGAAAGCTGCAATTGTGGTTTTCTGGCAGAGACACCAGGGCGGAGATGAAAGACCCCCCAATCATCCCATTACCACTTGTATTACCCTCAGAGGGGATACGGGAAGGATTTATTAAGGTAAACAAATGACTTAGTACTGCTTTAAAACCAAGATGTTAAGGGAGAAAACTATAGCTAAAATCTCAACACCGGCATTATCCCTCGACATAAACAGATCCCAAAGATTCAGCTCCCAGTAAAAAGCCATTCAAGTTTGGCCTGGCCAGTCCAAACAAGTGACAGTCAGCAGCATGTCAGGGAAGTGAGCCTCATACATTTCTGTTCCTGCGTTTAATCAGGCAATGAAGGCGAGCGTATGGTGAGCCGAGGACGCTCAAGTGTCTCGATCAGGGATACAACAGTTCATACTGATTGGAGCTGGGGTTGAACCACAAACCCCCCAGGTATGAGACGACACTGACCTCATTTGCAAATCTAACGACATCCGACATCATTTTGGTGAAACTGCTCCATGACGTAATCCTCACTTCAGAGCTGCAGGAGAGTCCACCGCGTAAACCCCGGCCCTCAGATATTTCCTGTTTTGGGGGAGGAAGGACTTTGGGGAGAGGATGGTCAGGTCCCAGAGCCGTTTGTCAGCCATGTTTTTCCCATCATGCACCTCTCGCGCTGACAGCTCGGCCCTGAGCGTTCACCGACGGTAAAGATCCACATCACTCTGCGCAAAATGTTGTCCCGAAAACTGCAGGAGCTCGAACAGACGCTGCAGCCGATATTTATGACCGAGCTCCGGGACGGACAGGCAGCAGCAAGTCACATTTAAGGCTTTTCAACGCCATATTAGCACAGCAACGACAGGAAACAGGAGCCAGATGAGGGGCAGGGACATTGTCATTGTGTGACTGTGCCACAATAGAACTACAATGATGTCCATGTACGAGCAGACCCTCTTTTCAACTGTTCTTTATGAAAGTGCAGCTGATAGTTCCTGCAGGTTTGATCCCGGTGAGTGTCAAAGTAAGGAACGATTCAGAAAACACTTTTTAGAGTTTTTGGGAGTGTAATTCTATCCACATTGCTGCGGAGTCTGGCTCCAGTTAAAACAGACTTTCTCCTCACAATGAACAGAGGAATGTGTTCAACTCCAGATGTGACCGAGAAAGACCGAAACCACGGCCAAAACGGGACTGAACCGGGACAGAACCGAGACGGAACCGGGCCTAAACCAGGACTGAACAAGGACTGAACAAGGACTGAACCAGGACTGAACCAGGACAGAACCGGGCCTAAACCAGGACTGAAGCGGAACTAAACCAGGACTGAACCGGGACTGAACCGAGACGGAACCGGAACTAAACCAGGACTGAACCAGGACTGAACCAGGACGGAACCAGGACTGAACAAGGACTGAACCGGAACTAAACCAGGTCTGAACCAGGACTGAACCAGGACGGAACCAGGACTGAACAAGGACTGAACCGGAACTAAACCAGGTCTGAACCGGGACTAAAGCGGAACTAAACCAGGACTGAACCGGGACTAAACCAGGACTGAACCGGGACGGAACCGAGACTGAACCGGGACTGAACCAGGACTGAACCGGAACTAAACCAGGACTGAACCGGGACTGAACCAGGACGGAACCGGAACTAAACCAGGACTGAACCGGGACTGAACCGGAACTAAACCAGGACTGAACCAGCACTGAACCAGGACTGAACCGGAACTAAACCAGGACTGAACCGGGACGGAACCGAGACGGAACCGGGACTGAACCAGGTCTAAACCAGGACAGAACCGGGACTAAACCAGGACTGAACCGGGCCTAAACCAGGACTGAACCGGGACGGAACCAGGACTAAAGAGAATTCCCTCCTTCAGAACGAACAGATGAAAGCCTTTAAAGACAGGAGCAAGTGTCGCCTTCAGTGTCCCCAGAGAAACAGGAGATCTGAGCTGTCAACATCCCACACAGAGAATATAGGTCGACAGAAGAGACACTGATACAAATGTGTAAATATGTGACGGAAAAATCAACAACAGAAAACGTGCACGGGTTTCACTGCGCGGCCTGATCCACTGTCGCTTGATTTGTGAGTTCTATAACGAAATAAATCCATCAATTTTCAAATGAACTGAAAACAAGAACTTTTTTCGATACTTAGAAAAACAGAAAAAAGTGATCAGGTGTCAAACTCGATAAACAAAGTAAAAAGAGGATCTGAGGCTCTGACTTACAAATAAAAAAATCCTTTATTGAATGGACATGCCGACCCGTTTCGACCTAGAGATGGTCTTCCTCAGGGCATATCACCCTATATACCCTATATACCCTATATACCCTACAACCATAAATGCCCTGAGGAAGACCATCTCTAGGTGGAGACGCGTTGGCATGTCCATTCAATAAAGGACTTTTATCAATACTTGTTTACAAAAGGATGACACTGGCAGAATCTGTGATATTGACAGAGGTTAAAGTGGACTTTGGGAGGTAGTGGAACTTTTTTATTTGTATGTGTGCTCTGGTTTGAGATACTCTCAGAAAGTCAGAGTCAGGAAATCTTTAATCAATGAGATCAAATTTAGAGCAATCCTGTGTATTTTAGCTAGTTTAGTACATGCTGTTTAAATCAGCCCTATGTTTTTTATGTCCTGTCAAAATCCTGTGTAAGTGTTTCCCAGTGGGGCCCCTCAGTCCCTCTGCTGTGGGGCCCAGTCCCTGTGCTGCCTGTGTCAGCTCCGCCCCTGTTCCTCATGCTGAGCTGTGAAGAGGAGGCTCAGACGACTCCACAGACTAACCTTTAGACAGGACTCCTGACTTTTTAGTTGCTTTTATACCGGGCAGATTCAGAGGATCAGATCAGAGGAAACATTGTGTAAATTTGTGGATTGTGGATTTTGACTACAGTGACAATTGTAGGTCTTTTGATTCTTACAGTAACATTAAAAACACTGATGGTGAACATGATGGGGAAGAATAACACAGTGAGAGTTTTGGATGAGCATAAGCCCTTATGGCACTGTGGATTACCTGTATAATCATACACACAGCATATTCAACTTGAAGTTTCTCCTGATTTCCACAGTAAAAGTTGATGATATTCAGTGCACAGGTAGTGGACATCATGAGGAACAACACTCCTGTGACAGTTTGCGTCACTTAAAAAGCCTTTGTTATAATTTCTTTTCAAATGTAGCATACCATAAATGCTCTAATATAGGCCGGGCCTTTATTTACTCAAGGGCATCTAGGACCAGGCCTTTATTGGAACCAGGCCACAATTAGAGACAGGCCTTTATTTCTATTTGAGCAAAACGGACGACCAGGAAAACAAAGAAAAACAACATTTGTGTCCATTTGGACCTAAAATATTAGGTTCATTTATTAATTAACATTTCAAACCCTCTCCCAGCGGCTGGAACATTGACGCCTTTTATTTTGTCGGGACAACAGGAAGTGTTTCGTTGCTGTTAGCGGAGCTTTGACATCAGTGTCACTGCAGGTTTCTGTTTCGTTTTTACCGGGGACCGGATTATTTGTTGTTTTCTTGTGTAAAAGGCGAGTTTAGACGGAGCGTTTGTGTTTGTGATCGATCATGAGACTGACCCGAGAGAAGACGAGACGCTCGCGCTGATGGGAGGAGTTATTTTGAGGCGTGAGTTTGACCTGCACACGGAGCAGCTGGACGTGCTTTGAAGACGCGATGGAGACTTTATTAAAACCCTGGAGGGTCACACAACATTTGTTGCCCTGTTTCCAAATATCGTCACAGGAGGTTTGAAAAGTGGCTAAATCTGTGTCAAAGTTACGCTCGGATCAGCTCCTCCGCAGCGTCCCCCTCGGCCCGGGTTCCCGTTTGTTTACTTCCTGCACGTGAGTTTTCATTTACACTCGTATGAGACAAATTCCTAACATGGGGAATATTTCTACCGCTAGTTTCTAATAAAAGCCCCGGCCTGTTTTAGAGACCGGATTTAATTTGCCTCTGCCAGCCGCGAACCCGGGCCCTGTCGGAGACCCGGCCGCTAATGGAATACAGGCCAGTATTAGAGAATTTACGGTATATGGCTTTTTGATTATTGGGGAAATATGGTTCTCACTATTTGTACAGTAAAAGTAGCATGTATAGTATTGTGGATTACCAATGGTCTGTAAAGGCTAGACACTTTGATTTTTCCGTGCCGACAGTGAATGTAACAACAGTAGAAAAGTTGCGTTCCGTTTACAGCTGGTGAAAGTCCCTCTCCCGCTCATTAAAACACTTATTAAACACCATTATAAATGGGTGAATACATTTGTCCCCGCGGTGCGTGTCCATAATCCGCTCCTTCATCTGTTTCGTCCCGGAGGCTGTTTGTCCAACGCCTGGTCCTGTATAAATGTGGGGTCTTACACAGCGGGCCCCTCCCGGCCAATCAGAGCGCTCGCAGGGGGTCAGCCGCCGCCCAATCATGCTGCTGCGTCGGGGGGGCGTGTTCGGGCATTAATCAGGACTAACGAGGACGGGACAAGGACACAACTCGCCCAACTTTCACTGACGCTAAACACAGGGGCTACATTTTAGATTTCTCTCTTCACATGTTCACTTTTCATCCTTTACGAGGCTTCATTTTGATTTTTGATGCCTTGGACTTTGGAATTTTTCATAAAAACACAAACATGCTCAATACGTTGTGGCATTGCTGCGTCTGTCAAATACAGACGGGCAGCATGTGGTCACCGGGAGAAGGTCTGGGATGGGGTCTTGTGGAGATTGTTCGCCTCATGTCTGCGTAGGTTTTTTCTACCACTAAAACATTTACAATAGGCCAGAATGAATAAGCGAGTGAGTGGTTGATGGTGGTCGGAGGGGTTGTAGATGCAGACCATCAGTCTGCCCTAAGAGCACTTTGAAAACCCTATAACACAGGCTTGTAAAGCACAAGTGTAACCCATTATTATCATTATATGAAGGTTTTCATTCCTCTAAACAGTCCCTCCAGCATTTTGCAATCTCAAATATTAACGCAAAAGTCGAGAAGCAAAGTCAGAGAAATCAGTGGCATTGCAACTTTTCCCAAAGATTGCAGCTTTCTTGCAACTATTCCAATATTCCGCTTTTTTTTTTCAGCTCTTCATCAACTCCTCGCCTTCTGCACAACTAAAGTGAGTTTCTGATCAGTCCACTGTCCAGCGCCTCCGTGGGTCTAAGTCCTTCAGACTGACCTTACACATGGTTCTATTGTTTAGATAATACTAGATCATTTTATATCTTTCCTTATTCCACAGAGTCTCATTGGTTTCAACTCATTTATACCATGGTCTGGGTGAATACTCCATTCTGATTGGCTGGAAGGTGATGATGTACACCATTTATGAAACGTTCTCAACTGAAACAAAGTAGCTGTCAACCTGTTGTTTTTTGGGGGGCTCGGTTTTTCTATCTGGAGATGTCTTTTTTTAAGAGACAGGTACATAAAAAACTTGGCAAAAACTTACCCATTTTTGATGAAAGAGTATAAGAATGACCCAACTGAATGGCCCGAGGTGACTTTCCCCGACATCTTCATCTCATTGAGTCATCAGGTAAAGTTGCTACTTCTGCTCAATTTATATTTTATATCTATATAAAGAATTTGATTAATTTAGATTGTTTGGTTGAGCCTGACAGAGATCCTCACAGCAGTGAGAGGCTCACTCTGAGACCAGCCTTCAGACAGTGTTAGACCGGCTAAAAACCCACATAAAATAGTCCCTAAAGTCTGGCATATTTAGTGAGTTTTGTTAATGAAAACATTTGTTATAAAATGCTACATTTGTGGGACCGTGATAGAGCCGTGTATTAGACGGTTATAAGCACTGATGAACACGGTGTTCTTGACGCCGCGTCGTGCAGTATAACCGTCTAATACACGGCTCTGAGTTGTTTAATCCTTACGTAAAATGCAAAGAACAGCTTGATTCTGATGTAAAAACATATTATTTTAAGCTGACAAAAACTCACAACCTTTTGTCAAAACTTTTGGAAAATTGCCCCGTGAAAGCAGGCAGGCAGCAGGGTTGCCAGGTCTGGGCAGCCAAACCCTCCCAAAAATATCTGAAAACTGCAGAAAACCTGCGGACATACGGCGTGGCTGGAATTTTCAATATTGTTTACTAGTTAACAGAGCCCATGTGCTCCTGCGATGATGAGAAACCGCCCCTACTCCCAGCAGCTCACAGAGCCTTGGATTTGCCTTTGAAATAGTGATTTTGATCAACAATAAGATAGAAATAGACAATTAGACATTGATTACAGCAAGGCAAAAACCGCGGACAGTTTTTTTCACCCGCGGAATGGCTTTAAAAAACGCCCAATTCACCTGGCAACCCTGGCAGGCAGGGACTCCACACTTTACAGGCTTCTTACTAAACATAGTTCTGAAAATGTGTATCTGTCTAAAACCTGATGACTGAAAGACACCTTTTTATTCCAATTATCCAGATTTACAATGCGATTGATTTTCAACCTTTGAAAATGTGTATCTCCATATAAAATATGTGCCACACTTAATGAAAAGAGGCTACAGGTTGGTAAGGCTTTGGCGGACTGCTTTTCTAATGTTTGGTGTTGCAGGTTATATTGTGCGTAAAAATGTGTGGAAAAGTCTAGTTTTATTGTTTTCCACTGTCACCAACCATATTTTCAGCCTGATTTCCATTTGGTAATTCCAGATTCTCCGTCTGTGCCGTAGTTTAAGCAGAGGAGCCATGCAGACAGTAATGTGGCAGAGTGTGGCACCGCATTATGCACGAAGGTCTCCAAACCCCGCACTGCGCCGCCACAGTCCCCCGGCGGCAGCTCGGGAAAAGTCAGGGAACAATAATAATACAAAAATCAGTTGGGAAATTCAGCCAAACTCCAGCGACAGATCCACGACTCAGCAAAACTCGGGAAACTCTCCACCTGAGCGGAGGATCGTTATGGAAGTTTGTGGAGGAGCTGGAGAACTGCAATTCCCACAATCCCCTGGGTGACAGGAGCGACAGGGAAGGCTTGATGTGTGTGTGAGACAGGAGAGGATAGTCTCATTATTTTTATCCAGAACATAGTTCACACAAAAACAATTACAGTTTTCTCCAGGGCTGGGCACCGTTAAACGATCCCTGAGTGGCATCATTTAACAGCTTTCTCTGGTTCGACAGTTTTTGTCCTGTGATTGTTTCACTTCCTTAAACTTTAGGGCCATTTTTTTTCTCCCACTTCACTGCACTGGCTATTGGGTTGTTCAGCGTGACATCACAAATGACAACCAAGTTAGTCCAGGTCGAAACTGTACAAAGCTCCACAGGCAAACAGCCAAAAAACAACTCTATCTTAAAGAGGGGGTATGATGCACCAGTCTATATCACACTACAATGATGACAAACCTTCTGTTGGTCTGTAAATGCAGTAAATTAGAATAACTGCCTTGTATAAAATGTCTCTCTCAAAATGGCTGTAGTGAATGTCTTGAAATAGGCCTCTGTCTCTTTAAGAACCTCTGAGCCTTTCCGACACGCCCCCTCCACACGCTGTCTGTGGCATCAGTGCTGAGGAGCAGTGGTTGGTTACTCGGCTGGTGACGAAAGCTCCAGGAGGTGGGGGCGTTCCTAGGAGGACTCAGGCAAACCTATCCCTAAAATGGCCGCCATCAGAGTTTTTACAGATGACTCAAAAATACGTGAATGTGCCAAGGCAACACTTCAGCCATGTTTTTAATGAGGGAGTGACAGAATAACATGATGGAAAACTATAGAATGACTATACTTTTACATTGCAAATAAGCCTTCATTGCGTATGGGAAAAAATAATTAGATAAATGAAGTCTATGCATAAATTAAACCTGACACTCATTACAGTGTCACCCGCCTTCATCCAGCCCCCTCCTCATCGACAGCCACACCTTCTCCTGCACAGCCTTATCCGCTCGCCGGCAGTGCTGTAACCCACCTCCACCCCGTCATAGGGAATGGGAGGTTGTCTCTCATCCGACCTCCCATTCCACCACCATGGTGTCCAGGCTCCGCCCCTCTCACCCGCTCGTTCATTACAGTTCTGTCTTCTGCTGGAGCCTGAGCGGCAAAACTATATTCATTTAAATAAAACTTTCAAAAACCAAAGCTTGTTGCTTTTGTTTTGTCAGAGTTGTTGAAGAATATCCAGAGAAATAAGTAAGTAAACAACAGCGTCGGGCGAAACTCATCGCGCACACTCTACACTGTCCTGGCAGAGGTTACAAGTTTATACAGATTAGTTGAGCTATGAAAGAGCTATGGTATGGTTTACCCTACAACTAAAACATGTACAATAGGTTCCCACCAGGGGCCGGGGTCCCTCTGGAAATGAGATTCTTGATCTCAGTGGAGTTTTCCTGAATAAATAAAGGACAAATAAATAAAAAACAATAACTTTGGTAATGCTCTACATTGATCTTGTGCACAGGGGAGCGGCCTGTTTCAAAACCAAATACATGACGGCTTTATGAACCAACCAGCCCATCTGTAAGGATCAGCGCTACATCTCATGGGCGTCTCAACTTTCTTCAAAAAGTGAGAAGAGCAGAGTCCCAGCCCTTTGTCTTATCTTATGACCAACTCTTTGGGGATGTCGTTTTTGCAGATATTTAATAAAACAGAAAGTTTTTAAAAGACTGGGAACTTTCTGAAGTCATTTTGCACAAATGACCCTTAAATTCAAATCGTTCTGTAGAAAGTTTTGTTTGTTAAGTCCCTCCTTTAGTTCCTCAGTTGGTCCATTTGAACCCTTGTTTCCTCGCTGACCCTCTCCTCACAGTTTCCTCACAGTTTCCTCACAGTTTCCTCACAGTTTCCTCGTGCTAAATGCTTTTCTGAGCCGTCATTTCGGCCCAAACGATCCGCGCTCTCCTCCATTACGGCTCTGCCCCCGACCGCCCATTACCGACATAACAAGCACCAGCGCGACGTGGAGGATTACGCATTATTTATCATTGATGGGAGTGTTTGTCCACTCCTGCCGTCGCCGGGTCCGGAAAGACTTGTTATCTATGAAAAATGTCTGAAAACCGCAAACCCAAAAACGCTCTGCTGATGAAGCGCGTTCAGAGGTCGAAGCTCAGGAGGGACCTGATTGGCTCAGGGCAAAGATAATTGGATAAAAGTCAGAGAATTGGCCAATCAGGAATAAGAAAGACACATCTGAACCAACTACAGGACACTAAGTAATTTATATCGCAGTAATTTGCTTCTGTCTTGAGGAAATGGAACTGTGCATTAAGGCGAGACGCTGCAGGCCAGAAAAGGGAAAACTTTAAATCGAGAGCCAACAATTGAAAACTTTAGCAGCAGATTACAGACATAAATGTTTAAGGAAAAATGTGTTGTAAGTTGTGATGTAATGTTATGCCACAGCTGCCCTGAGGTAGACTGACGGAAGCGAGGCAACCAGTCTGCGCCATCAGCCCCTCCCACCACCACCACCAACCACTCACTCACTACATTCACCACAGGCTTCCTGGTGATTCCGAAAGGTTTCCCATCCAACTACTGACCAGGCCCTTCTCAGCTTCAGATCTGGTGGATCAGGCAGAGCAAAGGCAGATGAGACCAAAGATCAGATTTTGAATATAAGTCAGTAAGTGCTTTTTTGTCATTGTACAATTCAGAGAGTGGTGAGGACAGCAGAGAAGATAACAAATAATAATGGCAGTTGTTGGGTCGGTCTCGGGTTCTCTGTAGATGTTGCTCTGAGCAGACGAGAGGAGATCCTGAGCAAACACAAACAAACACTCACCGCGTCGGGTTGGGGTGAATCCAGCTTAGCGACTTTGCCTCTGCGTCATGTGCTACCACGCGTTTCTAAAATCCTAATTCCAGATGCAAGCTTACATTTTGGGCACTATTTTTAGATGTAAATGGTGTTGACTCTGCGACTGTACCTCTCATTTGTAAATCAGGTCAGGGTGATGCAACGCTACAGAAACTTAAGGTTTTTCTTCAACAGTTTCACCGGCGACAAACTACAGCAGCTTCAGACGTCCTCTTTACAGTATATCTCTGTGATTCCAGGGTCTGTCCACATGAAACAAGCACCGGCTGCTGTAGATTACTGACATATGATCGGAAAATGTCTCGCAACTTTTCTGTCATTTTATGTTTTCATGTAAATATGAGGTGTTTTATGCATAAAAAATGGCAATTAAATAATAAATAATTAAAGCCAATTCACCAGTGATTTGGGCCTGTCCTGGCTCTGAAACGATGACCTCAGGTCCTCAACCGTCCCGTTAATGGGTAAAGCGTGTAAACATGTCTTGGCGATCAGCCGTTCCATTACGAGTCCGCGGGGAGCACCACGTCTGCTCGGACTCTAATCGGCTCCTAATGCCGCGGTAAAACCCTCCGGACACAGGTGCAGGCCTGAAGCCGCCGGGGGACGCTGCTCCCGCTTTAAATTCAATTAGCGCTTTAATTAACGACCAGCAGGGGGGCGGCGGGGGCTCCCTGAGGTCCTGCCATTAGTGGACGAGAGAGATGTTTACAACTGTGTCAGAGGCTGCGGACAAAACACGCCAGGAACATGACAGGAGCGCGACAAGAACACGACAAGAACGCGACAAGAACACGCCAGGAACATGACAGGAACGCGACAAGAACGCGACAAGAACACGCCAGGAACATGACAAGAACGCGACAAGAACGCGACAAGAACGCGACAAGAACACGCCAGGAACATGACAGGAACGCGACAAGAACACGCCAGGAACATGACAAGAACACGACAAGAACGCGACAAGAACGCGACAAGAACGCGACAGGAACGCGCCAAGAACGCGACAAGAACGCGACAAGAACGCGACATTAACGCGACAAGAACACGCCAGGAACATGACAGGAACGCGACAAGAACACGCCAGGAACGCGACAAGAACGCGACAAGAACGCGACAAGAACGCGACAAGAACACGCCAGGAACATGACAGGAATGCGACAAGAACATCACAAGAACACCACAAGAATGCGACAAGAACGCGACAAGAACACCACAAGAACACCACAAGAACACCACAAGAACGTGACAAGAACATGACAAGAACACCACAAGAATGTGACAAGAAAGCAACAAGAACACAACAAGAACACAACAAGAACACCACAAGAACATGACAAGAACACCACAAGAACACAACAAGAACACCACAAGAACACAACAAGAACACCACAAGAACACAACAAGAACACCACAAGAAAGCAACAAGAACATGACAGGAACGCGACAAGAACACAAGAACACAAGAATGCAACGAGAACACGACAGGGACGTGACAAGAACACAACAAGAACACCACAAGAACACAACAAGAACACCACAAGAAAGCAACAAGAACATGACAGGAACGCGACAAGAACGCGACAAGAACACAAGAACACAAGAATGCAACGAGAACACGACAGGGACGTGACAAGAACACAACAAGAACGTGGCACCGACGTTCAGACAAGCCCATGCTCAACAACACATGTTTTCTGCTTTAAAGGAATTGCCCCATGTGGGATAAATAAAGTTTACTGAAGTGAACATGGATGTAGTACGGAAGTCATGTACAAATACAGCAGCAGTAAGCATGAAGCACGTGCGGCACAGTGGTTACAAGGTCCTGAGTTTAAACCCCCGTCCAGGCAGGGCCTCTCTGTGGAGTTTGCATGTCATTCCTTTGCCTGCATAGGTTTGACCTTCCACTAAAAGCCTGAGCACTAACCGCTGCACCACCACACTGAAGCCACAAAGTAAAAAAACAAATTAAAACTCTCCTTTGTATTATCATTTCACAACTTACAGGGACATTTCAGGGTCACTGTCAGGAAATTGATGCAAGGCTTTATAATTAGATGCACCTGTTTTCAACACTAAAAAGGACAAAATAATCAGGTATAGGGCCTTTGAAGATTTATTTAGTTAAAAACGTATTAGTTACAAAGATCTGCTCAGAGGGGATGTTGGAGTTTGGTCAACTCTACCCTTTGCTTGATGCCATATTGTGGATAAAATGCTACACTATGTTATTTCATGCCCCTGAATGATGTTTTTAGCTTCGCAATGAGACACAATTTACCTCAGAAAACTGTTATAAGTGTTCCAAAAAACGGTACAATTTCAAAGAGTAGCAGTAACTCGTCACGACAGAACGACTCCTCGTCTCTGACAGTTCCTGCATTCGACCGACCTGTCACTCAGTGGGCGGAGCCAGTCGTCAGGTCCCACAGAGACCCATGAATAACAAGCACCCCCCTCGGTCGGACTCCCATCAGGCTTTGCAGCAGGTCTTTATGTAAACAGAGCCTAACCTTGGCTGCGTTTAAGCGTAAGGACTGCCGCCATTTTGTGTTTTCTATGTCATATTGTACAACACATTAGAAGTCTGCTGTTTTCAATGTCGTCCGCTTACGACTCGAGCTGAGCCCGTCATACCGCCACACTTTCCTCTTCCCCAAAAAACGGACCCGAATCACGTCCCACCCGCCGCATCTGCAGCTGGAGTCCTAAATATTCACAGGGGCCCTCACATTGGAGCGTGGGGAGTCTCCCGCGGTCCTCATCACGTCCTGCGTGTTGGAGCTTCTCGTGTGGAAGGCAGAAAGCGTGATTCGTATTCATGAAAAGAGAAAACATGCAGAGAACGCACGACGGGGACTGGGCTGATTTAAACCGAGAGAGAGGGCAGTGAAAGGGGAGAGAGAACTCGGGATTAACATTCTGCGGTGAGGATTCAGTGATAAATCTATGCAACCAGGATTAAAATGTGAGTTCAAACTCAAAGGTAGTGAAGCTTTGGATAAGGCCGTCCACACGCCTCCGAATGACTGCAAAACCAACAGGGTCATTAACTCATTAAAGCCACACCGCGTAGAATTTTACCCAATAAATATAATTGAAATACAAGCATCCATTTTATGACATATATACATCATATTTTCATCATTGAAAAATACCTCATAAATGTACAAACACAAGCATTGATGAGGCTCATCCCGCCTAAGATATGACTGTAAACTTTACCAGGAGCGGGTACGTCTCCAGCTCGTCTCCATGGAGACGTGACTAAAGGCAGTAGAATTTGAGATTGAAACAGGTAAGTTTATCATCCAAATCCATTTGTTTATTACCCACTGCAGTAATAGCATTTCTGTGTTGAGCTGGTCATTAGGAGCATGTTTTGTACAGTATAGTCCAAAATGTTACGCAGTGTATCTTTAAGTCTGCTGCTACACACGTTTTCCATTGTAGTGTGTCTTATCTTTGAATACAGAATATCATAAACTAAAATACAAACACTTGGCCTCTCTATTTTATTTTCATTAGGTGATCCAATAATCATTTCTGTCCCAGCTTTGATTAGTTCACATTAGCATTAGCATACTGTTGCTAGCGGCGATCAAAATACGGAGGTGGGAAACTAATTCTCCAGGTTCTAAGCTTCAAAATGAGCATGTCCATACTCACTTATATGTAGGTTCTATAGTTACATGTTTAGTTTTGAATATGGGATATTTGTAGCTAATATTGTATTTTTTTCAAGTATCGGATCGGTGCATGCCTAGGCAAAACAGCACAGATGCTTCACATTTGTCTCCACTCTTCGGCTGATGCTTGATAAAAAAAACTACTTTGTTTAGAAAATCCGTCACATGCCGTTCACGCCACTTCCTGCTTTTCTCTGATTGGCTTGTCAATCACACCCATCAGGAATTGGATGAAATCAGCCCTGATCCCAGATACCCGTCTTTGTAAAGAGGGAAAGCGTGTGTTCTGCCCCTCCTTCTCCAAACAGACCGTTGCTGTATTCATATATGTATTTGTAAATGTTGAAGGTCTGAGCGTTTAGCCTCAGCGAACATCCACTCGGCGGATTCTAAACTCCGCACTTCGCCCAAATCCATGAAAACCCCATGAATAAAAACTAGCACGGCCTCGCGCGGTGACTGACAGCCGTCTCTGGTCGATCTAATGAGCCGCTGCAGAGGGTCATTACAGAACTACAGCTCCCAGCGTGCCCCGGGGCCAGCCGCCGCGTCGCCATGGAAACAGCTGGGCCCCGTCATCACCTGGAAGCACCTGTCAGCGGCGGAGCGGGAGAAGCCTTCAGAGACGGGCGAAGGACAGAGGGATCTGAGGCGAGGAAAGCACGAGGAGTTCAAGGTCATCGCGGAGGAGCGAGAGGTTCAGGGACCACACGTCAACGCCAACGCATCTGCCGTAACTAATCTGACAATCCGACGTTTCCATGACCAAAAGGAGCTGCACAAACAGACGCTGTCAGAGAACTTCCACAAGCTTCTCTTGGGTTAGTTACACTGCTTTGAGCGACTTCGGTGCAGTGTTGTAAATCACTGTGTTGTGTTTCCGGTTGGTTAAATTCCCACAGTGCACCGGGACAGCTTTGAAACACTGAGCTAACTCACGCCACAAGGACATCTTGAAGAAGCAGAAGCAAGAAGGGTCGATGGAGGTCATGTGGTCAGTGGAGCTCCACTTCTCCGCAGGACAACGCTGCTTTGAACGAATCCAAACTAAACCGCACCCTAATCCTCACCTTAAGGACAGAGGAGTTTATTGAGATTCATAGAAATAAACGTAATAAATAAAGTGGAGGTAACATCATTTGCACCAAGTGTCTGGAATGAGACACACAAGTGGTTGTGTGTGAATAATCTTTAAGTGTTTTTTTAAGTATTAATGTTTTACAGTTGTCTTACTGTTGACTGTCATCTACATTGCAGTGTTAATTTTGACAACATATAATTAGTCTCAGTCTTAGTCTTTTGACAAAAATGTTCTTCAATTTTTGTCGAGATTTAGTAAAAAAAAAATCTTCAATTTTAGTCTAGATTTAGTCGACTAAATTTCAGACAAATTTAGTGGACTTTGCATTTATAATATTCATTGTAATCATATTTAATCAGCTCCTCTGCTTCATGTTTGTGCTCCACATGAACAAAGCTCAGAGCACTGACATGACATGAGACTGTTTCAGACGCTCAATTGAAGTTTGGATGATTTTAGTCTTTCCTTATCATTTTTATTTAGTCTTATTTTAGTCGACTAAAATATCATTTAGACTAAAATGAAGACTAATTATTTTAGTCGACGACATTAACACTGCTACATTGTATGTTTTAACACAGGGGTCTCAAACTCATTTGGACCGGGGGCCAAAAATGCGAACCCAGTGTTGGTCGGGGGCCGCAACAGACGAAGCCTTTTATATTAAGTCAATTATGATTTAGCAACTTTTTATTGTTTGCTATAATATAACTTAAAATAGACACATCTGCACATTTTTAAGCTTCCAGAAGTTTCCAATCAGTCAAACATTTGCTGAGCTTCTAAATTTGAAATTACAGACTTAGACAATTAGTTTTTTGTAATGAATCCCATTTTGGTTCAGGGCATCAGTGATGTTTCAGGAGTCAGGTCCAGTTTCTGTCTGTGAGCCTTTTAAAGAAATGCAAAATGTACAAATGTCATTTTAATTTAATGTAGAAAAGCCCAACCAGGGACTGGAGCTGATCATGAGCATCAGCAAAAGCATTAGCTTCAAACTTGTTTTGCTCTTTGTTAATGTTCACCCTGTCATATAATAAATACATCCATGAATGTGTGGACTTGGACACTTTTCCAGACTCTGGTGTGTCTGAGATCAGCTCAGATTCACCTCATGTAAATAATGTGGAGTCACTGACCTCTGACCGCAGGCCTTTTTCTGACCCACAGTTAGAGAATGGATGGGCTTATATTTTTTACTGTCAATGTTGCTGTCATTATTTGCAGTATTTTAATACATTTCCATATTCTCTATTTTTAATGTAACTATGTGTTCGCACATGTGTCCTTAATAAAGATTAAATTCATTGACATGATAATGTAGCTCTGAGAGAAAAGGCTCCTCACTTTACTGTTGTGACGCTTTTAAACACTATGCAATGCAATGTGTTCGCTTTGCAATGTCCTAATGCTGGGTTTACACATGGGCACGATGCGTTACGAAGCCACGGATCCACATTCGTGGCCCAGGATCACGAATGTGAGTGGAATTGGTAGAGGTTTCACGCGCCACGAACTGTTGCTGCGTGTTACAATTAATGGCACGAATTATTACGCACGGTCACGAATATGCCTCCTGCACTGCTTCGTGCGGTGGCGCGCTGCTGCGTGCTGTTGCGGGCTGTTGTGGGTTATTGGGAATTGTCGCGTTCTGTCAAAAAATCTGTCAAGAATTGGGCGAATGTGGACGAGATCGCCTGCCGCGCACACCGGGTTGGAGGCGGAGCAGAGACGTCTCGCTCCGCCGTGCGCCCCTGACTCGTTGGGCTCTCGCCAAATCGGGTTAAACAAAAAGTGAATAGACCATCAGCGTTGGGCTTGTCCATAAACTGAAGAATGGCAATAGTTTTTTCAGTCACACCAGTTCAACCCCGCTCCTGTCAATGTGTAACACGGGCAAACGCAGACTGAATAAGACATCAACAAACGCACGCGCTTCATGTCAGATAAGTCTGTGCAATAGCCGCACAATTTGAGCTGACTTTACTCCACAGAATAGACATAAAAACACTACACTCACTGTGCACTCGATCTTCTGAGGATCCGTGGTAGAACTTGCTGCTCTTAAACCTCTTTATCCATGATTCTCACTCGTCTGGTCAGTCTCAGCTCCAGTTGGAAAAACTTTATAATCCACAAACACAGGCCTGTCTTCACCTGCCCCGCGCCCATCACCGCTTGTTTTACGTGTCTGAGGTTGTAAATAAGCCTTAACCTATCTGTGGTGTAGCTGCTGTAGCCACGCGCTGTTGTTTTGGTGGAGGCAGCGTGGGAGATGCATTCAGGGACAGCGGCGCATCTCCCTTTCCCTGTCTGATGTTTACATTCTCGCGTCCGCAGCAGCGTTGGCGCTACCGCGCGGTGCCTCATGGGAAATGTAGTTCTAACGTGTTTAATGTGATTTACCGGCGGGCCGCATATGATATAAATAAGTAATTATCTCGCGGGCCGCAAAAAAATACCTCGCGGGCCGCATTTGGCCCGCGGGCCGCATGTCTGAGACGCCTGTTTTAACAGGTCTCTTTGTAAATGAGACATTGAGTCTCAAGATACCACCTGTATAAATAAATAATACAAATAATAATAATTTCCTGTGGAGATCACGTGACTTTCCATGGGCTGCACTCAGTCCCTCTTGGCAGAACAGTCATAATTCTGTGTTAACACAGTCTCTCTCTGCCGTCACTGACCCGACACGCTTAAAGGTATGTTGAAAAGTCACCTGTTCCTGCTGTTATGCTGATTGCACATGTGTAATATATATATGTATTTTCTACTTTGTGTTTTAGTACACTGTACTTATTGAAGGAGCTGTTGTTAAACACTACTGATCCTGAATGTCCTTGTCCCGTCACACCACTTCTTTTCCTTCCTGTGTGAGCGTTCATGTTTCACTTTGTCACAGTTCGTGAGGACCAAACCCCCCATGACCCAAACACAAATGAACAAACTCCCGACGTGGTTAAAAAGAGACTGGAGGTTCAGTCTGAGTGCACTTCCTCCTCCGCCTGCTCTCGTATCATTTATTCCACATTTTCAAACTCATAAACCATCTGTGAGCGATCCCGCTCCAGGAGAGGCTACTTTTAAAAACTCATCTTCACTTTTTTTATACCACTTTCCCCCAGTAAAAGTCAGGAAGGAGCTGCAGCCGCGGGACGTCCCATGGAGGAGGAGGAGGTTTATGAAGGAAAAGTTCAGACGTCTGCAGGATTATGTTCCAAATATCCCTCACAGTGAAGTCCATTCTCAAGGAGATGTTTAGAGCCATAAACGCCTCACATGTGGAGGATCATTCTGTGATACAACAACTTGAACTAGTCTGAGCGCTGCTGGGACAAACTCTCAGAAGGTCTGAGCGCTGCTGGGACAAACTCTCAGAAGGTCTGAGCGCTGCTGGGACAAACTCTCAGAAGGTCTGAGCACTGCTGGGACAAACTCTCCGAAGGTCTGAGCGCTGCTGGGACAAACTCTCCGAAGGTCTGAGCGCTGCTGGGACAAACTCTCCGAAGGTCTGAGCGCTGCTGGGACAAACTCTCCGAAGGTCTGAGCGCTGCTGGGACAAACTCTCAGAAGGTCTGAGCGCTGCTGGGACAAACTCTCCGAAGGTCTGAGCGCTGCTGGGACAAACTCTCCGAAGGTCTGAGCGCTGCTGGGACAAACTCTCCGAAGGTCTGAGCGCTGCTGGGACAAACTCTCAAAGAGACCATTCAATATGTCCATACCGCTGCAGACATTTAGAGATATCATTTTCAAACATTCCCTGAACATTACTGACAGTAATATGAGGGAAAATGTGCTGGAAGTTGTTTGTCATGTTGTGTTTTCATAATATAATGATATTATTTATTTCATAAATAAGGCTGATCTTTTCAACAAAACCACTGGGATTCTGGAGTTTATACAAGACTTTGGAACAATTCCTGAAATCGTATTTGCCTTTGAGATTTTAGATAAATGTTTTTGCACGTTTAAGACGAGATGCTGCAGGTGAACAGGGAAAACAAATCAAATGTAGAGACATCAATTTGCTGAAAATCACTGATGTGAATATGAGAAAAATTGATCGTAATTTTATTCCCAAAATGACCAACAACAAATTCAAAACAAACGATCGAAGGTTTAAATGTGTGGTTTCATTTTGTAGAAATATTCATCACAAATATAGTTTTAGAATGAACTTGTTATTGGCGGGAAAAATCTGTAAAAATCCCTGTTTTTTTTTTTGTTCAAAGAGCAATAAATGAGGTGGTATTAGATACTAAAAAATCCCTGGGAGAAAACCTTCTAAATGTAGTTGAATGGGAGCCTGTAAAGTGTGGAGTCTGTCGCCCACAAAGGAAATGACCATATTTGGAATACAGCGTCAACCCGGTCAGACTTTCGTGCTACACGTGGATACCAAACATGTCAGTATTTGGGAATGAAGAACCATCTGACGTCACATAAAGGAACAAATATGAAAAAATAATAAAAGTCTTTTCATGAAGAGCTCAGTCATTTCTTTAATGCCGCACACAAACTGTGCATCGTTCACTCCATAAGATCTGCCAACATGACATCACAGAAGAACACAAGAAGATGTTGTATACTGGGTGTTATATTGTAGATATAATGAAAGGCTTTTTAATGCCATTCCAGGCCTTGATTGTTGCATTTTCCCTTTGCTCCTGATGCCCCGCCTGACAGAGCGCTGTATTTATGGCACTCATCATGAATTATTACTGGCCGCTCGGAGCTCTCTCCGCTCTCTCCGCTCTCTCCGCTCTCTCCTCGGCCAATCGTGGCGCTCCACCGGCGCGTGGCCAATCAGAACGCAGCACCGGCAGCTGTAACCGGGCGAATGTCTGACGCTCGTCTCCCGGGGCCCATTGTTTTACAGGAGGCTCCGCGGATCCTGTTTACTTTAATCATCAAACAACAATGTCTGTTCTATCTTACATTTTCTCTGTTTAAAATGTGATGCATGTTCATATCAGACCAGAACTGTCATCACTGTCCGGAAACATGATTACCACACTACGATTCCCCATGGTGCTCACTTCATTTCACAATCTTAACTGGAGAAATCGGACGCAATTCAAGCTGAACATGGCAAAGGTAAAGTGTCTTAATCTCTTTCCAAATGCAACGTTCAGAAAGAGTTTTTTAAATGTGTTCGTTTGACAGAGACAGTTTTTATCCCAGGCAGGTTCATTTTGACACATATTTTAATTTAGTTTTAGTCTCATTTCCAGACTCCATTTAAGATTCATTTAGACAATTTTTCTATTTATTAAAATCATATTTAATGGCGGCGCTCGGCTTTATGGAGCTCCGAGCGGTTCCTGTGGATCTAAATGATATGCGGCTCTTTCAGGCTGGAGGATTTTCATTTAGTCATATTTTCATTTTAATCTCATAAAAAACTTTCAACGTGGTTTTTTCTCAGTATATTCAAAACTACTATTTAAAATGATGCCGAAATATTGGAGTGGACAAAGTTAACGCTGATATAAAGCAGTTTGATTGAATGTTTTACAGTTCAGGCCAAAGGTTTGGACACACTTTTTATGTCTCGGCTTTTCTTTATTTTCAACATTACGAACACACTACGATTCTCATTGAAGGCGTTAAACTCTGAATGAACACATGGGATTATGAAGGAAACAAAAACAGGTGAAATAACTAACAATATGTTTTATATTCTAAATGATTTATAACTGAATTAATGAATTCTCGGCCTTTTCTCCATGAGCTTCATTCGTCGTCTTCTGAGAGAGTTTTCAACATGAGAAGTCCAGACCATTT
This sequence comes from Gobius niger, assembly GCF_951799975.1. NCBI lineage: Eukaryota > Metazoa > Chordata > Actinopteri > Gobiiformes > Gobiidae > Gobius > Gobius niger. The sequence continues at coordinate 20,128,389 of NC_136873.1, read as the reverse complement.
CTGTGACGAGCAAATGTTCAAAGTGTAAAGCAGCGATCAAAGCCACAGGCGGCCATTTGGAATAATTCATGTCAAAAAATGTTTTGTTTAAAACACAACTCCGTATGTGTTCACTCAGAAATGAACGGCTTCGTGAGAGTCTACCAGGAACAGGAAAGGAAAAACGAATACATAAAAAAAGATTTTGACCAAACTTTTGGCCCGTACTGTATGTTGCCTGAAAAAAACAATTTGTCAATTTTATTTTGAATAGTGTGGGACTTGTAGCTGGTGCCTTCTCCGGCGGTGTGTGAAACTTGAACAAGAAGCCTGAGGAGCACCAGAACATGATGTGAGTTATGACGGGTTAGCTCACCTCAACCAATGCTACTGTAGAAAAATGAAGTTGAACATGCCTGAGCGGTGGCTGTAAAGTGAGGTGTTAAGCTACTTTTGTTAAAGGCCGGTGTGAACTCTTTCTGACGTGACATCTCTCTCTGGATTCTTCTTCCTCATCGTTTCTACTAACTTAAACTGTTTATTTAACAGTACTTGTGTGCTCTATGCTGTTGACTCCTATTTCCCTGCCCTTGAATGTGACTCCACTGTCAGTTTGTCCAGCCTAAGGGACAGAAAGTCTCCTCTTCACCAACAATCCCCTCCTCTCGTTCTGATGTGCTTGTGTTCAGTCCAAGGCCTCCAGTGGTTTCAAGAGCTTTGGGGGAAACAGCCTTGAAAAGTTCATTTCCCTGACGTGGAATCTCCGATCCATGTTCCAGAACTCCCCTCTGTTTATCCGAGTGGAGAAATATTAGCTTTGATTATTAGGACAAACGTGCAGAGAAAATAAACGCTGAGGCGCGAGTCGATCCAAGCGCTGATTAAACGGCGAGAGGGAGGAATGTTAGAGAAAAACAACCTGGACTGTCCAACACGGCATGACAAATGTGGAGCCTTTACTGCAGATCAACCACGTATTTATGAAGGACAACACAGATGGACCCTCCAAAACATCATGGAGGAGAACTCCATTCATAAACTAGTGACCTAAAGAACCAGAACAGTCAAAGTCATCTCTCAGACGCGGCTTTTGAAGGTGAACGGTTCAAACCGGATCGCAATAGTGAAAAGAGCCGGTGCAACAGGCCAAATGAACCCCCGCCCACATTAAACCCGGGTATGTTATGGCCCAGGCCAAACTATACCCGGGGGTATAAAATGGCCTAAGCTAGACTATACCCCCTGGGCCAGAATATACCTGTCTAACATTCAGATGTTATTGGTATGTTCTCAAAGTGCTTATTGTTATTGGTTTGTTCTCACTAAATCACCTTTAAGGAGAAGAAAGAAAAGTGCATGACGTTTTCAGAGATTTTGTGAAAAAAAAGAAAAAGTTTGACAATAATTTGACTTTTGAACCGTGAACATTGGTAATAACATAATATAGGCCTAGCTGCTAATGTTGCATCACATGTCACCTTCGTCTGCCTTGAATTACCATCATGACTACAAACCATTGAAAGTGCAAATCCTCCGTTTGATGACGCTTAACATTCCTTTCTCGCGTTGTTGTTTTCTCTTTTATTGACAGCGCTCGCTCGTGATCTTCACCTCGATGAACGGAGCTGACTGACTTAAGCAAGTAAAATACCATTTTAAACTCTAAAACACAAACTTTTTTTTAAAACCTAAGAATAACTTAGCAAAAACAGATACGTGCTGTTTAAAACAATCAGGTGTCATTTGTGATAAGGCCCAGTGAAAGTGTCTGGCCCAAAGACATAACAACAGCCTGTACCTGCAGGAGCATGGATTTGAACTGCCAACCTCCCCCCACTCTATCACCCTAAACTACTGTAGAATTCTTGCTACAGCACTTAACATAACTGTGATCATTGGGGGTATAATCTGGCCTGGGGGGTTGGAAATAGCCTGGGCCAGAACATACCCGGGGTATAAAATGGCCTAGGCCCCTTTAACCCCGGGTATAGTCCAAATCAGGGGTGTTCTTTGGCCTGTTACACCGGCTCTTTATTAAGTGGCTCTTTGTATTTAAAAAGAGCCAGTCTTTTGAACGGCTCTTTGAAATGAACGGATCCTTCACAGGACACACACCGAAGCTCAGTCCACACTCTTGGAGCAGCCTCTCCTCTCTCTGGAGCGCAGGGAACGAGCAGGAGCACTGAGGGGCCAGACCATGAGCACTGAGGGGCCAGACCATGAGCACTGAGGGGCCAGACCATGAGCACTGAGGGGCCAGACCAGGAGCACTGAGGGGCCAGACCATGAGCACTGAGGAGCCAGACCATGAGCACTGAGGGGCCAGACCATGAGCGCTGAGGGGCCAGACCATGAGCACTGAGGGGCCAGACCATGAGCGCTGAGGGGCCAGACCATGAGCGCTGAGGGACCAGACCATGAGCGCTGAGGGGCCAGACCATGAGCGCTGAGGGGCCAGACCATGAGCACTGAGGGGCCAGACCAGGAGCACTGAGGGGCCAGACCATGAGCACTGAGGGGCCAGACCATGAGCACTGAGGGGCCAGACCATGAGCACTGAGGGGCCAGACCATGAGCGCTGAGGGGCCAGACCAGGAGCACTGAGGGGCCAGACCATGAGCGCTGAGGGGCCAGACCATGAGCACTGAGGGGCCAGACCCTGAGCACTGAGGGGCCAGACCATGAGCGCTGAGGGGCCAGACCATGAGCACTGAGGGGCCAGACCATGAGCACTGAGGGGCCAGACCATGAGCACTGAGGGGCCAGACCATGAGCACTGAGGGGCCAGACCATGAGCACTGAGGGGCCAGACCATGAGCACTGAGGGGCCAGACCATGAGCACTGAGGGGCCAGACCATGAGCACTGAGGGGCCAGACCATGAGCACTGAGGGGCCAGACCATGAGCACTGAGGGGCCAGACCATCAACGCATTTAAACAGGTCATTTTACAGTCAGTTGGAAAGTGCACCGGGATCGGAGGATGGGAGTTCTGTGGTCAGACGGACAAGACCCAGTTCAAAGGCGAGCGGCCGCACTTTCAACCAACTGAGGAAAGTCACGTTTTGACTCCAGGCTTTTACCACAGCCCGAGAGAGTCGTCATTGCATTGTATTGTCTCAACTAAAGAACAATAAATCTGATCATCATCAGGGGAACCACGGACCTACTGCAAAATCTCTCCATTTCATTTGTCTCCCTGTTCACCTGCAGTGTCTCATTTGAAACTTTCAAAATCCTCTCTCTAAAATGTAAAACCCAAACCGTCCCCCAGAGCCGGCGTGGCGCTGCTGTGGTTCCCCGCTGCGTCGGACGGCCGCTCTCTTTGGCTGATTTGTCCAAACACTCGGCGGTAACAGCGCCCTCTGACCCGGCGTCTGAAAGGCCGACGTGAGGAGCTGTCAGCGCTGCCGCCGTGCCTTTGAGCCAGGCGTCACCGAGCCGTCAATCAGCCCCGCCCCCTCCGCGCTTTGCTCTTTTCTTCGGGGCATTTCCATAAGCCGCGAGGTCGCGCTCAGACTCCGCTTTACATAATCCGGTTAGCGCCGAGGGGGCGGGGCTACGGCGGCGGTGAATGAATGAAAGGGCCGCGTCCACCGACGGGACCAGAAGAAAAGGGGGATTTCACCGAGACGCGGCGCACCAAAGTGAGAAAAGGCGAAGAATATTAGGGCTCGCTACGTTTTCACATCTTTGGAGAGTAAAGTTTATTCGAATATGAACTTAAAAGTAGCGTCTATGCTTTTTTTAGAAGAACCAGAGCGGAGGCCAAGGCACATTGTTTCACTACTCGAGTAAAAGCACAGATCCTCCTGGTAAAATGCTCTGGTACCGCCGTATCAGCATGACCCAATATGACAAAAAGACGCAAATATACCAACAGTCCTGGCTCTTTTACACTGATGTTTGACTGACCAAACACGTATGATCGGGCTGAAACAGGGCAGACCCTCCTCATGAACATACTGTGATGCAACTCAAGGCCCACGGTGCTTTACATGGAGGAACCAGCCACCCGTCCACTCTCTCATTCATGCCCTAATGTACGAACGAGAGGTGAACGACAGTGTGCATCTTCAGGAGGTGGGATTCGAACCCCCGACCTTCCGTTCATGAGATGCCCCATAAAATAATGACTAAACTTTCCTCATGTCTGGGTCAGTGCTGAGAAAAAACCTCTCTGTGTGGAGTTTGTTCTCCCCGTGTCTGTGTAGGTCTCCTCTGGGTACTCCGGTTTCCCCGACCACTAAAAACATGTACAATAGGCCAGGATGAATGATGTGTGTGATGTGGTGGTGCTCGCAGATATGTTCAGCCGCGCTCCAAAGGGCTGCTGTGGCTGCATACGTTGCTTGTTGGGACAGTGCATGTTAATGAAGATACATGGATACATGCATGTAAACACGCCACGCCACAATGTCGCCTTCGGCTCATGATCACACTCTCAAACACACCTATTGTACACGTTTGTCCCATATAAGAATGCTTTGAGATCATTTCTGTGAAAGGCGCTTGTAGTGAATACATCCCCACAGCGCCACCTGCTGTCCTGGAGTGTGTTTAATAATTCCACAAAATTAAAAAAATGGAGCCTTTATCTTTTCAATCTGGAGGAGTAAAAGTAATCCGTGTAACTGCTCCTCCTTAACCAATGTGTTGATCAAGTCCAACAGGTTTACGTCGCCGTCTTTCCCTCTTAAACAAACAGACGGTACAAGAAAAACACACTGAGAGTCAGAGGAACAGCCGAGCTCCAGACTCCGAGCGGGGAGAGAGTCGGACGTTTATTTTGGGCTAAAAGCTTCACACTCAGAGTTCCCCCTCAGTCTGGGGACTTCCACCCAACCCCCGCACCCCCCCCCCCCCCCCCCCCCCCTCCTCCCTCTCTCTCTCTCTCTCTCTCTCTCTCTCTCTCTCTCTCTCGTCTTCAATAAAAACTAGGTCAGATTTAAATTCCTTGGACTCCTGGGGTTTTGAGGCTGACGTTTGCAAAATACAGAAGACTCTGAATGCAGCGGCAGAGCGGGCCACAGAAACACCAGCTGATCAACCAGGGAAACGCTATTAGAGCCGTTTTACAATGATTTGACCATTGTTGGCAAATTTGAAACCGCCATTCTTCAGTGGCTTTGAACCACGTGTCTTGACCGGACAACGGCCTTTTTTGTGTGGTTGTAGATTTAAATATTGTCGACTGGACTGGATTGATGCTTCTATCTTTAGAAGCTTCATCCAGGAACACACCAGACGGCTCCGGGATAAAGTTATAGTTTGGTCAGTAAGTTTAGGAGGACGGCCGGGTCTTGGCAGGTTAAAGGGGTACTTTTACAACCGACTGTACTTTCTGCACGCCGGAGGCATTTTTGTAATGTTTTTGTAATGATTCTTAATTTAATATGTCAAATAAAGTGCCTAAACTGTCATTCTGTTTCATAAAATAAATATTTGTAACAATAAATTAATTCTGATCAAAAAAAATTCTCAATAAAAATGCTACTTGAGTAAAGTATTTACCGCTGAGACACGACACAGACGATAAAAATGGAGAATTGTTTCACGTTGGTCATTAAATCCAGCTTTGATACGAAACCAAAAGGAAATTGCAGAAATGAGGCCAAATGTTAAAAAGTCTGAACAAACCCACAGGAAATGAAACATCAGACGAACCTGATCCAAAAGTGCAGATCATTTTAGAGACATGACTCCAGACTGATGGAGTAACGTGTTTTTCAAAGTACTTTTACTCTTATACCAAGCTGGGATCCTTCTGACAACTTTGGAAAAGTGCATATTCCCACACGTGTGTGCATGACTTATTTATCACCGCGCCGTGCACAAGCGTGTCGTGCACAAGCGTGTCCAAAACAAACTCCTGCAGAGACGACGCGGCGTCTCCGAGTGAATCCAGGCTCTGGAGCTGTCAGACTCTTCAGCACAACTTCCACAACTCCCACCAGAGTGTTCCAGAAAGTCAATCTGCAGGAGGGAGTGATATTTAGCCCACGTACAGGCAGGTGTGGGGAAGCTGCTGTGCCCCCCTCGTCCCGGTTCACTGTCTGGGGATTCAAACGCCTGTGGTTCAGAGCAGAAGTTAGACTGTAGCCCACAAACTGAACCTGAACCACATTTCAACAAACAATTGTACAATGACAAACACTCTCTTACTTAACAAGCCTGTGCTCAATAATGACTTAAAGAGGCAACATCAGAACATAACAAGAAAACTGTGTCTATAGTAAATGCTGTCTTGCCGTCATGATGTGTCTGTGAAACTTTTGTGTTTTTATTTCTACTGTTTTTCATTGACATCAAGGTCACGGTCAAGTTTATTTATAGAGCACATTTAAAACAACATTGCTGCCCAAAGTGCTGTACACAATAATACATGTATATAAAATGCAATATAAATTTAAAGTATACAAAAATAAAGATGCAAAAACAAAATACAACACAAACAAATACCAAAAACAATGCCCTGCTCAGCTTTGGTTAAAAGACAGATGGGTCTTTAACAAAGACTTAGAAATGTCTAAAGACTGGCCTGATGTTTAAGGGAGACGGTTCCAAAGCGTCGCAGCTGTGACGGCAAAAGCCCGGCCTCCTCTGGTGCGTCTAACAGAACTGTGTTAGCTGACCTCAGTGATCATGAACAGACAAGAGCTCAGAAAGTTACGGAGGAGCCGGCCCATTCAAACCTTTATACACCAAAACAACAACATTTAAATGTGTTTTACAGGGAGCCAATGCAAAGAGGCCAACACAGGGTTATGTGTTTTAGAGGCTTTTGGTTCCAGTGAGCAGACGCGCTGCAGCGTTCTGTACCGACTGCAGAAGACAGACCGAGCTTTGGTCCAGCCCACAAAGACTTACAATAATCCAAGCGGCGCGTTTTAAAGACTCGTATCACACACTCAGATCTGTGTGTGGTGATTACGGCTTGATTTTATTCAAAAGACGCAGTTGACTGAGTGACTTTACGACTGAGCCTATTTGCTTGTCTAACTTTAAAGGTCCATCGAGGACCACACCAAGGTTCCTGGCTGACTGGTGACAATAGCCTTTTAGTGGGCCGAGAACAGAAGGATCAAACGAATTTCCAAATATGACAATCTCTGTTTTAGATTCATCCAGTCCTTTACATCCTGAATATAATTGAACAGGGCTTGGATGTGTGAACCTGGTTTCAAAGGCAGATAGACTTGCAGGTTGTCTGCAGAACAATGGAAAGACATGTTATGTTTTTTGATAATCAATCCAAGGCGCAACAGGTATAATGAAAACAATAAAGGACCTAAAAGTGGGCCCTGTGGCCTCCGCAACTCAGTGGGGCCACACCTGAGAGATAAGAGCCCAGGTGGATAGAGAAGGAGCAATTTTCAGGATTTGATCTGAACATATAGGACCAATACTATAAGGCTCCAATACGGACGGGAGAGCAGTATTTGATGGTCAGTTAAATCTAAAAGCACTAAAATAGTGCGGACACCCGAATCAACATTTAAAAGAAAATCATTAAAACATTTTAAGAGTGCAGTTTCAGTGCTATGACACGGTTTAAACCCAGACTGACATTTTTCAGAGGCGATTTAGATATAGATATATACTTTATTAATCCCCCAAAGGGGAAATGCAGGTGTCCAGTAGCATCCGGTCCAGACACCATACACAGCACCAAAAAAAGAAAAGAAAATACATTCCAACAAATAAATAGGCTAAAAAGTCTTTTTGCGGATTTGCCATTATACATTGGCTTTCAAGTGAGTTTCTCCAGAAGTTTTGATTTAAAAAAAGGCAACTTCAAAATGTACCTGTAGTTAGACAGACTTTCAGGATCTAAGTTGTGTTTTTTAAGTCGAGGCTGAACGACAGCACAGCCCGAGATCAGTGAGGATCAATCATTCTCAGTATGTATGGCCCAATCACATTGAAGCAGTCTTTGAGAAGTTTTGATGGGAGACAGTCAAGTGGACAGTCAAGTGGTCAAGGGTTTCAACTGGCGCACAACAATAGATCATGTGACACAAATTCTAAATGTTCCACAGAACAAACAGAATTCACAGAAGGGTCTACAGCAGAGTCCCAAATAGCAGAGATTTCATCCCCATTTTTTTTCTTTTAAATTCACACACATGGTACAATCCTAGTGGGATTCACAAGGCGATTTAGAACCTGGGGTTTATTACTATTTGTACATATCAGGTTTGACTTGTACTCAGTCTCTCTGATGCCCAGGGAGACATCAAGTCTGTCTTTTATCCACGTCTGCACGTCGTGTTATAGGGAGCAACTAAATCAAGGATCTCAGGTCACGTAGAGGTGAACATACAAGCAAGCTCATCTGTATCAGAGTCGCACGACAGGGAAGAAGCAGAAGAAACAAAGGCAGTGGAGAATTCCTCTGGTCATGACGCATGGTTGAGCCAAAGGGCAGGGACGATTATGAAGACATGTTTGAAACTGGTCTCTATTTTGACACCTAACACATTGAAACTGAAAGAGTTGACTAATTAAGAGCATATTTGTGCCCAGGATCATGAACTGCTGCACGGAAATCCCATTTCATCCGTGTCAAATACTACAGACACAACGTCATCACAAAAACAACCTCTGAGCACAAAACATTCAACTATAGTCTAAAGTTATTCTTCAAACTTTAGTCTACGTTTTCACCTAAAGCCAGTTTAACAATAACATTTACGCTATTCATTTATTATCATAATCTGAAATATTATTCTAATCACCAAAAGAAGATAAAGCATCCCCACAGTCTGGACACAGTGACCTGTTGTACATTTAGAAAGTGCTGGTTGTGACTGGACTGTCCAGCAGGAACATCTACTGCCCGGCTTCAGCAGACTCATGAGATGGGAGGAGCGTTCTCGTGTCTGTGCATGTGGAGCAGGTCATTATTTTATTACCTCTAACAACGTGAAGTGAGCAGATTCAGCCGTGGGACGGTCCCCTCATGATCACTGTTCTTCATGTTGAATCTGATCTTAAATCTATGAAACTTTACCCTCGTCTCCTTCCTCTGTTTGTTTGTGTCGCCTACAGGGGTGTGTGTGTTCACGACATTGATCTGATTATATTTAGCACCATCTTTTGTCTGATGTGTTCAGCTAATTTATAATGGAGTACGAAGGCCTGCTCTTTCCATTTGCCCTCCAGTGGGCACGCGGTTCAGAGTCATGTGACGTCACTCGTCACGTGTGTAGAAGACACTAAGATAATGCACCCGGAGGTAAGACTTGACCTGATTTATGGATTCAGCATCAATGGCCATGATAATATGTTGTTGTACAGGTTGATCTACACGCAAAGTTATTTAAACCTATTTTGACTTTTTTTGCTTCAGTGAACACTTCAGTGCTTTCACTAAGTCAATGATTTGAGGAAGTGACTAAATCAATGTGCAGACCCACTCTTGGTTTGAGACGGGGCTTTTCTGTGATGGGTCTGACGGAGGAGCATGTGGACAGTCCGAGTCCTGGTTCTGTGTGTGGACAGGACGAGTGAAACACCTCATCGGAGAGACTGAGGTGATGTCAGGTCAGAACACGGCCCGACCAGCAGGTCTGTGAGAGCTAGAAACGAGTTAAGGCGACAGCTGAGAGATTTGACTCTGCCTCTGGCCTTCTCGGTGTGATTCAGGTAGAGCAGCTTTAACGTTTCGTCACATTGACTTCTATTGATGTGGTTTATTCATGAATAATCAATAGTATAATAATCTATAGAGTTTTCATACACAGGTGCATCGCAAAGTGCTTTGACATTTAAAAAGACATTAAAAACTATTACATAGAGATATGATATATGATATACAGTTATCACAATACACACACACACACCCTACCCTTTACTCTACACTCATGCTCACACACAGAATCAAAGTCAAAAATGTGGCAGTGCATTGTGGTCTATGTTCACCCGGCTAATGACCATCGCGGATCACCATTTGTTTTGTTTTTAAGGTTTATGCAGCTCCTTCTAATCCATTATAACTTCCAGAAAATCTTTCTAATCTAGTGCCAAAGTTGTACAGACTACACTGAATATAAACTCTTGTAATGTAATAATGCACACACACGAACAAGATCGAGGGTATAGGCTCTGTGTTTCCAAGAAAAAATCCTGATGAAGGGCTGTGATTATGATTTGTTTGTTGTTTTTATTTTTAATTCATTTACTCATCATCAAACTAACAATTTAAAATGTGCATGCTTTGTGGATAAAAATACCATTGTGGTTTTGAGACTTTCTTTTGTTTCAAACTGACCTAAGTGGCTCTTTAGACGTTGAGGGCTGCAGACCCTGGTCTGATAGATCAGTGATGGTCCCACTCGTCCACAAAGTCCTTCCAAAAACACAGTAAATGTATTCCTGACATGAGCTCCGGGTCATATTTGCTGCTGAAGAGGATTCACGGTTTTTGACTGTTTTTTTTTTTTTCTTTTGCAACGGCATGAGCATGGAATTTTAAAAGTACAAGGAGCATATATATATATATGTATATATGTGTGTGTGTGTGTGTGTGTGTGTGTGTGTGCGTGCGCGTGCGTGTGTGTGTCTTGAAATAAAATGTTCATCATTGGGCTTTATTTATAATCTCATTGGCAAAATCACAATCACAATAAAGTAAAACATGTTTTTTGAAGTAGCAGCCATGTACTTCAGATAAGATAAGCCTTTATTGATCTCACACTGGAGAAACTCACTGGTTACTTTCAGCTCTCAAGAAAAACACTGCAGAATAGGCAGGAAATGTGCAAACAATGAGATAGTAAATATGTGTCTATTTACAATTAGTATAAAAAGTATAAAAAATAAAAATAAAATAAAAACTGAAAGCATGTAAGTGATATGTTTCAGTTTGGCTTTCCTGACATGGCACCTGTGTGTTTGACATGTGCATGACCTGCATCACGGCCTAAAACTTGAACGGTCACTTTAGTACGATGCATGTGGTCATTGTTGCTCCGTGGCAAAGTGTAGCATAGTTACAAACCAAATGTCAAAAGGCTTCACTGCTTTTACACCTCAGAGACTCCAACTCATAATAACTCATGTTCACCTGACTGAAGGACTCATGATCCATCTGTGTCTCCATAACAAACACACTTACTAATGGTGGACCACTTTCCAGAATGCAGAGTGAGATGTCTGAGTAATATTCTGGACTTTCAGACACCTCTACACCATGGCGTGACCAATGCATAGACTAGAGCCCTATAGGGAACAGTGTCAACAGAGGACAAGACCAAGTACGAGCTTTCATTTTCACATAAAGGAATGACATCACCTCCTCTGTGCACTCTGATTGGCCGACGCTGTCTCTGTTTTCTCTCTCCGTCACGTTTCAGTTGGAGCGCTGGTCTCTGTCCCGAACTGGGACTTTACGAGGCGGCCGAGGCTTCACCGAATCTGGCCTTTGTGGTTTGGAAATGTGTTTTACACGACTCGGACAAACGGGAAACGAGTCGCTTTCAATAAAGACTGGCCTGTCGGTGGGTAGAGACGAGAGAAGCCAGGGCTGCAGGGACGGGTGATTAGGTGTTATAATGAAGCTGGACAAGTGGAAACACAGATCCGTTTGGGAATCGCAGACAGAAGCGGCTCATGAGGGCAGGAGACTTTTTATTACAAATGTCAAAAGGAAAAGGTTTTCAAAGTGCATTTGCCATCACAAAACCAAACTGCACAGATCAGCAAACGTTCTGCCCCGCCCGTCTGCTGTGGTGGTCCAAGTGCTGTCATTTCCGGACCATCAGCCGCTACGTTTTCACTGCAGCTGATACAACAATTCAGCTAATTCATGGGTTTCTATGGTCATACTGGTCATACTGTTATCGATAACAATGCCCCTGGGCACAGCTCCACATCCAAACACAAAGTTGTGGTTCCTTTAGGACGAGGTGGCGAACACACGGCTCTTGGCCAATCAGAGTGCGGCTCTTTACATGATTGGAACTTTTTTCCCATAAACTGTAACAGTCTTTAAGAATCTTTACCAAAAATCCGAGCGTCGTCCTACTGACCCTGTTTCCCCTCTCTACACACATGAAGAGACACCTTCTACACGCCGCCTGGAAAACGCAGCGTGGAAACGGACGGCGAGTGAGGAGCTTCAAAGCGACAGAACAACGTCTGTGCTTCTGCTTTCTGATCACTCTTTATTTGATCAAATGTGGCCTCATATTCACAGGAAACGGTCACAATCAGGAAATGAAAAAAGACGAGCTGACGCAGAAATACTTCCACATGTCGTAACTGTAACAAATGCACCATGAAACAGAATGGCCCACGTCCTCCAGAGGCTCCTGATTAACGTTTGAGTTAACGTCCAGTCAGGGCCGAGCTGCAGGCACGGAGCCACAGGCTAAAGTTGGAAATGTCAGCTCTTGGTCTCTGCTTAGCCCCCCCTGCTTTAGCACAATAACTCGGACTGGTCCAAGCCCGATCACTGTGTTCCTCTGCGCCTGGAACGTGGCTTCTGTACACAGTGGTCCCTCCTTTATCGCGGGGGTTACTTTCTAAAAATAACCCGCAATAAGCAAAATCCGCAAAGTCAGATTTATTTTTCACAATGATTATACATGTTTTAAGGCAGTAAAACCTCTCACCACACTCTTATACACTCTTCTCACTTGTTCTCACGGGTCTTTCCTTATTCCTGGTGTCTCTGTGCCATTTTGTGTCTAATAAGACTTGAAGACGTCACATGGAAACATCGTGAGCTGTTCTCCGCTGTTCTCCGCTCATGCCTGGTCTGTGTTGCTGTGAGAAGCTCATGCCCCCACCTTAACACAGTTCGGCATTACATTTCTATAACCTTGACTGGAGAGCCTCATTTGAAAGCTAAGACCTACAAAACAAGACCTTGTAGTTTCTGAAGATAAGAGTGTGGTGGAGGGCAGGTGTTGCGCTACTCATGGTCCACAAGGCTTTGGCAGTCGGCCCAGGACAGCGTCAAGTCTGTACACATGACGCAATAACACCAGGGTGTGCAGATCCAAGCAAGAAGAAGAAGAAGAAGAAGAAGAAGAAGATGCTGAAAAGAAGAAAAGGAATATGAAGAAGGATAAGAGGAGGAAGATGAAGAAAAGAAGAAGAAGAAAAAGAAGAAGAGGTGGAAGATGGGGAAAAGAAGGAGAAGAAGAAGGACTTAGGGGAAGAAGAAAAGGAAGAAGAAAAAGAAGGAGAAAAAGAAGAAGAAGAGGAGGAGGAAGATGGGGAAAAGAAGAAAAGGAAAAAGTAGAAGAAGAAATTACCAAAGTGAACAGGATCCAAATTCCACTCTGAACTCATTTTTGTAAGAAAAATGAAGAAAATAAAAGCATTATTTTGTACATAAAGTCCGTGCTGACTGTGCACAGGATGAACCGAGCTGGTAAAGAAAGGCCCGTGTGTAACGCTGCAGTAATCTCCTCACGTCAGCCATGTTTTATTAACCAGCTCATCTGCAATGCTAATGCTAATGCTAATATTGTATCTTATCTTCACTGGCATTCATAATTTACACCGCGGCGAGGCATGACCACATCAACCACAGAACACAAACCGAAGGATCCAGAATCCAGACCCGGAGCGGAGAGGAGCGCTCGTTTTTCATTTCACCAGGAGAGTCACCGAGGATCTCACAGAGTAACCCCTGTCCCACCAGGCCACCCCGCAAAACCATCACAGTGTTTGTGTTCTCCAAGGATGGAACATACGCGTAACCATGGAGATTCTATCAGCAAAACAAATACATATACAAATACAAAACATTCATCAAAACACCTTGATGGAAAGTAACAGGAGCGACGGTCTGTGTGTGAACGCACCCCCTCGGTCTCCGCCCGCCCGGAGCAGCTGACGCGCCGACAAACGCACCTTTTGTTTCGGCGGCAGATAAAAGGATTATTCTGTAATCCTGTTAGAGAGGACACCTGAACGCAGCGCGGTAATCCCCCTGTTACACGCCGCACCTGAACGCATCACAGCAGCCCCTCTGTCAGAGGCCACGCACCGGGCCAAGTATATGAACTACTGTCCAACAGTCTGTGAACGCATCACAGCAGCCCCTCTGTCAGAGGCCACGCACCAGGCCAAGTATATGAACTCTACTGTCCAACAGTCTGTGAACGCATCACAGCAGCCCCTCTGTCAGAGGCCACGCACCGGGACAAGTATATGAACTCTACTGTCCAACAGTCTGTGAACGCATCACAGCAGCCTCTCTGTCAGAGGCCACGCACCAGGCCAAGTATATGAACTACTGTCCAACAGTCTGTGAACGCATCACAGCAGCCCCTCTGTCAGAGGCCACGCACCGGGCCAAGTATATGAACTACTGTCCAACAGTCTGTGAACGCATCACAGCAGCCCCTCTGTCAGAGGCCACGCACCGGGCCAAGTATATGAACTCTACTGTCCAACAGTCTGTGAACGCATCACAGCAGCCCCTCTGTCAGAGGCCACGCACCGGGCCAAGTATATGAACTCTACTGTCTAACAGTCTGTGAACGCATCACAGCAGCCCCTCTGTCAGAGGACACGCACCAGGCCAAGTATGAACTCAACTGTCCAACAGTCTGTGAACGCATCACAGCAGCCTCTCTGTCAGAGGCCACGCACCAGGCCAAGTATATGAACTCTACTGTCCAACAGTCTGTGAACGCATCACAGCAGCCCCTCTGTCAGAGGCCACGCACCGGGCCAAGTATATGAACTCTAATGTCCAACAGTCTGTGAACACATCACAGCAGCCCCTCTAATGTCCAACAGTCTGTGAACGCATCACAGCAGCCCCTCTGTCAGAGGCCACGCACCAGGCCAAGTATGAACTCTTATGTCCAACAGTCTGTGAACACATCACAGCAGCCCCTCTAATGTCCAACAGTCTGTGAACGCATCACAGCAGCCCCTCTGTCAGAGGCCACGCACCAGGCCAAGTATGAACTCTTATGTCCAACAGTCTGTGAACGCATCACAGCAGCCCCTCTGTCAGAGGCCACGCACCGGGACAAGTATATGAACTCTAATGTCCAACAGTCTGTGAACGCATCACAGCAGCCCCTCTGTCAGAGGCCACGCACCAGGCCAAGTATGAACTCTTATGTCCAACAGTCTGTGAACGCATCACAGCAGCCCCTCTGTCAGAGGCCACGCACCGGGCCAAGTATATGAACTACTGTCCAACAGTCTGTGAACGCATCACAGCAGCCCCTCTGTCAGAGGCCACGCACCGGGCCAAGTATATGAACTCTACTGTCCAACAGTCTGTGAACGCATCACAGCAGCCTCTCTGTCAGAGGCCACGCACCGGGCCAAGTATATGAACTCTACTGTCTAACAGTCTGTGAACGCATCACAGCAGCCCCTCTGTCAGAGGCCACGCACCGGGCCAAGTATATGAACTCTACTGTCCAACAGTCTGTGAACGCATCACAGCAGCCCCTCTGTCAGAGGACACGCACCAGGCCAAGTATGAACTCAACTGTCCAACAGTCTGTGAACGCATCACAGCAGCCTCTCTGTCAGAGGCCACGCACCAGGCCAAGTATATGAACTCTACTGTCCAACAGTCTGTGAACGCATCACAGCAGCCCCTCTGTCAGAGGCCACGCACCGGGCCAAGTATATGAACTCTAATGTCCAACAGTCTGTGAACGCATCACAGCAGCCCCTCTGTCAGAGGCCACGCACCAGGCCAAGTATGAACTCTTATGTCCAACAGTCTGTGAACACATCACAGCAGCCCCTCTAATGTCCAACAGTCTGTGAACGCATCACAGCAGCCCCTCTGTCAGAGGCCACGCACCAGGCCAAGTATGAACTCTTATGTCCAACAGTCTGTGAACGCATCACAGCAGCCCCTCTGTCAGAGGCCACGCACCAGGCCAAGTATATGAACTCTACTGTCCAACAGTCTGTGAACGCATCACAGCAGCCCCTCTGTCAGAGGCCACGCACCAGGCCAAGTATGAACTCTTATGTCCAACAGTCTGTGAACGCATCACAGCAGCCCCTCTGTCAGAGGCCACGCACCAGGCCAAGTATATGAACTCTACTGTCCAACAGTCTTTAAACGCACCGGGCCAAGTATGAACTCTAATGTCCAACAGTCTGTGAACGCATTATGCTGTCGGCCTGTGGATCTTTCCTGCTTCACTGAACTTTTCCCCATTATTTTGATCAATTTGAATGTGGTTTTAATATTTTTTATTTTCATCATTTCCTTCAACAGGTCAGCTACAGGATCGGTCACGTTGGAAGCTGCCAGAAGGAACTCAAAGGGGGAAAGAACTCCTCTTTACTCCTCTCCACAAACTACATACATCAACAAACCCCTCAGTTTCTCCGATGGTCCTGGATGAGCACCTGACCCTGTGAAGTGCGTTGTCTTTACATTGTCTCCAAAAAAATAGGCTATTCACCTTATTCCGGAGGCTCGCTTTGGCGCCGCCATGAATTGGTCCCGCCCCTTTTCTCCTATGTGTTAACATGGGGCTGGAGAAGTCCAGATGAAATCAGTCACTACAGGAAAACAAAGCCGTTTTCAGGCCGCGCAGAGAAACGCTGCAGTATCGACATGTCAGAGCAAATGAACATTTTAAACAAATGAATCGACTAAACATCAGATGAACGGAGAATATTTTCCCTCGTTCTCTGTATAAATGAACGGGCTTCGTGCGGAAGTGTCTGGAAAACGAGGTGCCGAGACAAAGCAAGAAGTGGCAAAAGTGGGCGGAATAAGGTGAATATCTAGTTCCATTGTCCAAATCTGCTCAAAATCACCAACATGTCTTTTAAGTCGTGCAATTTTAAGTCTTTTTCTTGTCCAGGACAAGTACTTTTCCCACTGAAAGTGCTTGAATGGCACGTTTAACATAATCCTAATGCTACCTTCATGCTACGCTAACGCTAGCTTCGAGTGCTGGTTTTTCGCTTCTACTGGACAATTTTTTGTGTCAAAACATTCATCAGGGCCTTGACTGTGTCGCTGATCTACAACAAACCTCTCCCTGCAAAAACACATCCGATCTGTGAGTGAGAGGAGGGACCTGGCCACACTGCAGAGCCTCCAGAACATCCTGAAGGACAGTCCTCTCCTCTGCACCTTCATGACTCAGAGCCTCTAGAACATCCTGAAGGACAGTCCTCTCCTCTGCACCCTCATGACTCAGAGCCTCCAGAACATCCTGAAGGACGTCCCTCTCCTCTGCACCTTCATGACTCAGAGCCTCAGAACATCCTGAAGGACAGTCCCTCTCCTCTGCACCTTCATGACTCAGAGCCTCAGAACATCCTGAAGGACGTTCCTCTCCTCTGCACCTTCATGACTCAGAGCCTCAGAACATCCTGAAGGACAGTCCTCTCCTCTGCACCTTCATGACTCAGAGCCTCCAGAACATCCTGAAGGACGTCCCTCTCCTCTGCACCTTCATGACTCAGAGCCTCAGAACATCCTGAAGGACAGTCCTCTCCTCTGCACCTTCATGACTCAGAGCCTCAGAACATCCTGAAGGACAGTCCTCTCCTCTGCACCTTCATGACTCAGAGCCTCCAGAACATCCTGAAGGACAGTCCTCTCCTCTGCACCTTCATGACTCAGAGCCTCAGAACATCCTGAAGGACGTCCCTCTCCTCTGCACCTTCATGACTCAGAGCCTCAGAACATCCTGAAGGACGTCCCTCTCCTCTGCACCTTCATGACTCAGAGCCTCAGAACATCCTGAAGGACGTCCCTCTCCTCTGCACCTTCATGACTCAGAGCCTCAGAACATCCTGAAGGACAGTCCTCTCCTCTGCACCTTCATGACTCAGAGCCTCCAGAAAATCCTGAAGGACAGTCCTCTCCTCTGCACCTTCATGACTCAGAGCCTCAGAACATCCTGAAGGACAGTCCTCTCCTCTGCACCTTCATGACTCAGAGCCTCAGAACATCCTGAAGGACAGTCCTCTCCTCTGCACCTTCATGACTCAGAGCCTCAGAACATCCTGAAGGACAGTCCTCTCCTCTGCACCTTCATGACTCAGAGCCTCCAGAACACCCTGAAGGACAGTCCTCTCCTCTGCACCTTCATGACTCAGAGCCTCAGAACATCCTGAAGGACAGTCCTCTCCTCTGCACCTTCATGACTCAGAGCCTCCAGAACATCCTGAAGGACAGTCCTCTCCTCTGCACCTTCATGACTCAGAGCCTCCAGAACATCCTGAAGGACAGTCCTCTCCTCTGCACCTTCATGACTCAGAGCCTCCAGAACATCCTGAAGGACAGTCCTCTCCTCTGCACCTTCATGACTCAGAGCCTCCAGAACATCCTGAAGGACAGTCCTCTCCTCTGCACCTTCATGACTCAGAGCCTCAGAACATCCTGAAGGACAGTCCTCTCCTCTGCACCTTCATGACTCAGAGCCTCAGAACATCCTGAAGGACAGTCCTCTCCTCTGCACCTTCATGACTCAGAGCCTCAGAACATCCTGAAGGACAGTCCTCTCCTCTGCACCTTCATGACTCAGAGCCTCCAGAACATCCTGAAGGACAGTCCTCTCCTCTGCACCTTCATGACTCAGAGCCTCAGAACATCCTGAAGGACAGTCCTC
This sequence comes from Gobius niger, assembly GCF_951799975.1. Classification (NCBI taxonomy): domain Eukaryota; kingdom Metazoa; phylum Chordata; class Actinopteri; order Gobiiformes; family Gobiidae; genus Gobius; species Gobius niger. The sequence continues at coordinate 20,109,824 of NC_136873.1, read as the reverse complement.
TCCTCTGCACCTTCATGACTCAGAGCCTCCAGAACATCCTGAAGGACAGTCCTCTCCTCTGCACCTTCATGACTCAGAGCCTCAGAACATCCTGAAGGACAGTCCTCTCCTCTGCACCTTCATGACTCAGAGCCTCAGAACATCCTGAAGGACAGTCCTCTCCTCTGCACCTTCATGACTCAGAGCCTCAGAACATCCTGAAGGACGTTCCTCTCCTCTGCACCTTCATGACTCAGAGCCTCAGAACATCCTGAAGGACAGTCCTCTCCTCTGCACCTTCATGACTCAGAGCCTCCAGAACATCCTGAAGGACAGTCCTCTCCTCTGCACCTTCATGACTCAGAGCCTCCAGAACATCCTGAAGGACAGTCCTCTCCTCTGCACCTTCATGACTCAGAGCCTCAGAACATCCTGAAGGAAGTCCCTCTCCTCTGCACCTTCATGACTCAGAGCCTCCAGAACATCCTGAAGGACAGTCCTCTCCTCTGCACCTTCATGACTCAGAGCCTCAGAACATCCTGAAGGAAGTCCCTCTCCTCTGCACCTTCATGACTCAGAGCCTCAGAACATCCTGAAGGAAGTCCCTCTCCTCTGCACCTTCATGACTCAGAGCCTCAGAACATCCTGAAGGACAGTCCTCTCCTCTGCACCTTCATGACTCAGAGCCTCAGAACATCCTGAAGGACAGTCCTCTCCTCTGCACCTTCATGACTCAGAGCCTCAGAACATCCTGAAGGACAGTCCTCTCCTCTGCACCTTCATGACTCAGAGCCTCAGAACATCCTGAAGGACAGTCCTCTCCTCTGCACCTTCATGACTCAGAGCCTCCAGAACATCCTGAAGGACAGTCCTCTCCTCTGCACCTTCATGACTCAGAGCCTTCAGAACATCCTGAAGGACAGTCCTCTCCTCTGCACCTTCATGACTCAGAGCCTCAGAACATCCTGAAGGACAGTCCTCTCCTCTGCACCTTCATGACTCAGAGCCTCAGAACATCCTGAAGGACAGTCCTCTCCTCTGCACCTTCATGACTCAGAGCCTCAGAACATCCTGAAGGACAGTCCTCTCCTCTGCACCTTCATGACTCAGAGCCTCAGAACATCCTGAAGGACAGTCCTCTCCTCTGCACCTTCATGACTCAGAGCCTCAGAACATCCTGAAGGACGTCCCTCTCCTCTGCACCTTCATGACTCAGAGCCTCAGAACATCCTGAAGGACGTCCCTCTCCTCTGCACCTTCATGACTCAGAGCCTCAGAACATCCTGAAGGACAGTCCTCTCCTCTGCACCTTCATGACTCAGAGCCTCCAGAACACCCTGAAGGACAGTCCTCTCCTCTGCACCTTCATGACTCAGAGCCTCAGAACATCCTGAAGGACAGTCCTCTCCTCTGCACCTTCATGACTCAGAGCCTCCAGAACATCCTGAAGGACAGTCCTCTCCTCTGCACCTTCATGACTCAGAGCCTCAGAACATCCTGAAGGACAGTCCTCTCCTCTGCACCTTCATGACTCAGAGCCTCCAGAACATCCTGAAGGACAGTCCTCTCCTCTGCACCTTCATGACTCAGAGCCTCAGAACATCCTGAAGGACAGTCCTCTCCTCTGCACCTTCATGACTCAGAGCCTCAGAACATCCTGAAGGACAGTCCTCTCCTCTGCACCTTCATGACTCAGAGCCTCCAGAACATCCTGAAGGACAGTCCTCTCCTCTGCACCTTCATGACTCAGAGCCTCAGAACATCCTGAAGGACAGTCCTCTCCTCTGCACCTTCATGACTCAGAGCCTCAGAACATCCTGAAGGACAGTCCTCTCCTCTGCACCTTCATGACTCAGAGCCTCAGAACATCCTGAAGGAAGTCCCTCTCCTCTGCACCTTCATGACTCAGAGCCTCCAGAACATCCTGAAGGACAGTCCTCTCCTCTGCACCTTCATGACTCAGAGCCTCAGAACATCCTGAAGGAAGTCCCTCTCCTCTGCACCTTCATGACTCAGAGCCTCAGAACATCCTGAAGGACAGTCCTCTCCTCTGCACCTTCATGACTCAGAGCCTCAGAACATCCTGAAGGACAGTCCTCTCCTCTGCACCTTCATGACTCAGAGCCTCCAGAACATCCTGAAGGACAGTCCTCTCCTCTGCACCTTCATGACTCAGAGCCTCAGAACATCCTGAAGGACAGTCCTCTCCTCTGCACCTTCATGACTCAGAGCCTCAGAACATCCTGAAGGACAGTCCTCTCCTCTGCACCTTCATGACTCAGAGCCTCAGAACATCCTGAAGGACAGTCCTCTCCTCTGCACCTTCATGACTCAGAGCCTCAGAACATCCTGAAGGACAGTCCTCTCCTCTGCACCTTCATGACTCAGAGCCTCCAGAACATCCTGAAGGACAGTCCTCTCCTCTGCACCTTCATGACTCAGAGCCTCAGAACATCCTGAAGGACGTTCCTCTCCTCTGCACCTTCATGACTCAGAGCCTCAGAACATCCTGAAGGACAGTCCTCTCCTCTGCACCTTCATGACTCAGAGCCTCCAGAACATCCTGAAGGACAGTCCTCTTCTCTGCACCTTCATGACTCAGAGCCTCCAGAACATCCTGAAGGACAGTCCTCTCCTCTGCACCTTCATGACTCAGAGCCTCAGAACATCCTGAAGGAAGTCCCTCTCCTCTGCACCTTCATGACTCAGAGCCTCCAGAACATCCTGAAGGACAGTCCTCTCCTCTGCACCTTCATGACTCAGAGCCTCAGAACATCCTGAAGGACAGTCCTCTCCTCTGCACCTTCATGACTCAGAGCCTCAGAACATCCTGAAGGAAGTCCCTCTCCTCTGCACCTTCATGACTCAGAGCCTCAGAACATCCTGAAGGACAGTCCTCTCCTCTGCACCTTCATGACTCAGAGCCTCAGAACATCCTGAAGGACAGTCCTCTCCTCTGCACCTTCATGACTCAGAGCCTCAGAACATCCTGAAGGACGTTCCTCTCCTTTATAAAACATGAAATGTTTACAAGCTTTAACGTGGTTTTAAAAATCTGTTTTTTTTTTTCTTTTGTAATTGACACATTTCCTGTTGAACATTTGGTTCTGTCATTATGAACCTAAACCTGAAAACACTGAGAGTTTATTTTATATATAATTGGAAATAAATTCAGGCGTCACAGGGTTAAAGTGTGAGCTAAAAACAGGTGAAACTCGGGAAAAAAGTCATTTATTTCTGAAACTGTGAAACTAATCTATGATAAAGGCTGTGCACGTCTCTTTGTAATGAGTCAGTTTCACAGTTTCACTTGAATATCAGAAGTGAATGCACTTTTAACAATATTCTCATTTTCAGAGTTTGTATATTTATCGTCCACCAGAAAACTGATGAAGAAAATGCTGAAGAAACAAAGCATTCATTTTGCAGCTCGACTCTGCTGTTTCCTCTGCTTCACTTTGCCCTGGACTTTCCTGACCACAGACGAGTCCTGCAGGCGGTTTGTGACTGACCGCAGCGTCATTCCCAATAAAATGTGACTTTTACATCTGTTTCTCTAATAACTCCGTGTCATTCAGGTTCTTTTCATTAAAGTTGGGGAAAAACAGTGAATGAGATGTTGCCTGTCGCCAATGACATGGATCTGTGAGAGGAGAGCAGGCTCAGAGAGGGCTGAGGCGTGGTGGAGCAGGTGTGGAGCAGGTGTGGAGCAGGTGTGGAGCAGGTCTGGAGCAGGTGTGGAGCAGGTGTGGAGCAGGTGTGGAGCATGGATCTGTGAGAGGAGAGCAGGCTCAGAGAGGGCTGAGGCGTGGTGGAGCAGGTGTGGAGCAGGTGTGGAGCAGGTGTGGAGCAGGTGTGGAGCAGGTGTGGAGCATGGATCTGTGAGAGGAGAGCAGGCTCAGAGAGGGCTGAGGCGTGGTGGAGCAGGTGTGGAGCAGGTGTGGAGCAGGTGTGGAGCATGGATCTGTGAGAGGAGAGCAGGCTCAGAGAGGGCTGAGGCGTGGTGGAGCAGGTGTGGAGCAGGTGTGGAGCAGGTGTGGAGCATGGATCTGTGAGAGGAGAGCAGGCTCAGAGCAGGCTGAGGCGAGGACTGAAGCAGGTCAGTGGAGCAGGTGTCCTCGCTGTTGTGCTGAATGTGGGTCACCATTAAAATGCATGAGTTACAGCAGCAGAGGAGGAGGAGGAGGCTGTGAACGTGGTGGCGGCGAAGGACTGGAGTGAAGGACCGGAGCGAAGGACTGCAGCGCAGGACTGGAGCGAAAGACCGGAGTGAAGGACTGGAGTGAAAGACCGGAGTGAAGGACCGGAGCGAAGGACTGGAGTGAAGGACTGGAGTGAAGGACCGGAGTGAAGGACCGGAGTGAAGGACCGGAGTGAAGGACTGGAGCGAAAGACCGGAGTGAAGGACTGGAGTGAAGGACTGGAGTGAAGGACTGGAGTGAAGGACTGGAGTGAAGGACTGGAGTGAAGGACTGGAGTGAAGGACTGGAGCGAAGGACTGGAGTGAAGGACTGGAGTGAAGGACCGGAGTGAAGGACTGGAGTGAAGGACCGGAGTGAAGGACTGGAGTGAAGGACTGGAGTGAAGGACTGGAGTGAAGGACTGGAGCGAAGGACTGGAGTGAAGGACCGGAGTGAAGGACCGGAGCGAAGGACTGGAGTGAAGGACTGGAGTGAAGGACCGGAGTGAAGGACCGGAGTGAAGGACTGGAGTGAAGGACTGGAGTGAAGGACCGGAGTGAAGGACCGGAGCGAAGGACTGGAGTGAAGGACTGGAGTGAAGGACTGGAGTGAAGGACTGGAGTGAAGGACTGGAGTGAAGGACTGGAGTGAAGGACCGGAGTGAAGGACCGGAGTGAAGGACTGGAGTGAAGGACCGGAGTGAAGGACCGGAGTGAAGGACCGGAGTGAAGGACCGGAGCGAAAGACCGGAGTGAAGGACTGGAGTGAAGGACCGGAGTGAAGGACCGGAGCGAAGGACTGGAGTGAAGGACTGGAGTGAAGGACCGGAGTGAAGGACCGGAGCGAAGGACTGGAGTGAAGGACTGGAGTGAAGGACTGGAGTGAAGGACTGGAGTGAAGGACTGGAGTGAAGGACCGGAGTGAAGGACTGGAGTGAAGGACTGGAGTGAAGGACCGGAGTGAAGGACTGGAGTGAAGGACTGGAGTGAAGGACTGGAGTGAAGGACTGGAGCGAAGGACTGGAGTGAAGGACTGGAGTGAAGGACTGGAGTGAAGGACTGGAGTGAAGGACTGGAGTGAAGGACTGGAGTGAAGGACTGGAGCGAAGGACTGGAGCGAAGGACTGGAGTGAAGGACCGGAGTGAAGGACTGGAGTGAAGGACCGGAGTGAAGGACTGGAGTGAAGGACTGGAGTGAAGGACTGGAGCGAAGGACTGGAGTGAAGGACCGGAGTGAAGGACCGGAGCGAAGGACTGGAGTGAAGGACTGGAGTGAAGGACCGGAGTGAAGGACCGGAGTGAAGGACTGGAGTGAAGGACTGGAGTGAAGGACCGGAGTGAAGGACCGGAGCGAAGGACTGGAGTGAAGGACCGGAGTGAAGGACTGGAGTGAAGGACTGGAGTGAAGGACTGGAGTGAAGGACTGGAGTGAAGGACTGGAGTGAAGGACTGGAGTGAAGGACCGGAGTGAAGGACTGGAGTGAAGGACCGGAGTGAAGGACCGGAGTGAAGGACCGGAGTGAAGGACCGGAGCGAAAGACCGGAGTGAAGGACTGGAGTGAAGGACTGGAGTGAAGGACTGGAGTGAAGGACCGGAGTGAAGGACCGGAGCGAAGGACTGGAGTGAAGGACCGGAGTGAAGGACCGGAGCGAAGGACTGGAGTGAAGGACTGGAGTGAAGGACTGGAGTGAAGGACTGGAGTGAAGGACTGGAGTGAAGGACCGGAGTGAAGGACTGGAGTGAAGGACCGGAGTGAAGGACCGGAGCGAAGGACTGGAGTGAAGGACTGGAGTGAAGGACTGGAGTGAAGGACTGGAGTGAAGGACTGGAGTGAAGGACCGGAGTGAAGGACTGGAGTGAAGGACCGGAGTGAAGGACCGGAGCGAAGGACTGGAGTGAAGGACTGGAGTGAAGGACTGGAGTGAAGGACCGGAGTGAAGGACCGGAGTGAAGGACCGGAGCGAAGGACCGGAGTGAAGGACTGGAGTGAAGGACTGGAGTGAAGGACTGGAGTGAAGGACTGGAGTGAAGGACCGGAGTGAAGGACTGGAGTGAAGGACTGGAGTGAAGGACTGGAGTGAAGGACCGGAGTGAAGGACCGGAGCGAAAGACCGGAGTGAAGGACTGGAGTGAAGGACCGGAGTGAAGGACCGGAGTGAAGGACCGGAGTGAAGGACTGGAGTGAAGGACTGGAGTGAAGGACTGGAGTGAAGGACTGGAGTGAAGGACCGGAGTGAAGGACTGGAGTGAAGGACCAGTGTGAAGGACCGGAGTGAAGGACCGGAGTGAAGGACTGGAGTGAAGGACTGGAGTGAAGGACCGGAGTGAAGGACCGGAGTGAAGGACTGGAGTGAAGGACCGGAGTGAAGGACCGGAGTGAAGGACTGGAGTGAAGGACTGGAGTGAAGGACTGGAGTGAAGGACTGGAGCGAAAGACCGGAGTGAAGGACTGGAGTGAAGGACCGGAGTGAAGGACTGGAGTGAAGGACCGGAGTGAAGGACTGGAGTGAAGGACTGGAGTGAAGGACTGGAGTGAAGGACCGGAGTGAAGGACCGGAGTGAAGGACTGGAGTGAAGGACTGGAGCGAAAGACCGGAGTGAAGGACTGGAGTGAAGGACCGGAGTGAAGGACTGGAGTGAAGGACTGGAGTGAAGGACTGGAGTGAAGGACTGGAGTGAAGGACCGGAGTGAAGGACTGGAGTGAAGGACCGGAGTGAAGGACTGGAGTGAAGGACTGGAGTGAAGGACCGGAGTGAAGGACCGGAGTGAAGGACCGGAGTGAAGGACTGGAGTGAAGGACTGGAGTGAAGGACTGGAGTGAAGGACCGGAGTGAAGGACTGGAGTGAAGGACTGGAGTGAAGGACCGGAGTGAAGGACTGGAGTGAAGGACTGGAGTGAAGGACCGGAGTGAAGGACCGGAGTGAAGGACTGGAGTGAAGGACTGGAGTGAAGGACTGGAATGAAGGACCGGAGTGAAGGCCCCGAGCACAGGACTGGAGCGCAGGACCGGAGTGAAAGACTGAGGGAAATCCGTTCCAATAGACAAACTGGGGAAGACACTGCAGCCTTGTCCTCATGTCCCCTCTGACACACATGTACTTTCCCTCACATGCTTCAACAGAAAACACTGAAAACAAGAAGTCACTGACTGGCTTTTGCCCCTGGGGAGAAGTGTGTCCTCTGTCTGTGCCCCATCCTCCAACAGGCTGCATTCACCACTCTCCCAACGGTCAGGTGAGAGTGTGAGTGAGCTCTGAGGGAGAGACATGTCCAAATGTTTTCCCTGAATTCACAAACCTGCAACATTTATCTCATGAATCCTCTCATCACTTTGAATTCACCTCTATCAGACTGTCATGGAACCTTAGTTCACATGTGTCAAGGTCAAGGCCCGCGGGCTACATGCGGCCTGCGAGATGATTTAATGTGGCCCTTTGAGGAGCATGAATTCATGAGCATGTAAAACAAAGTCAGTCTCTAGCCCACTCCTGTGCGGAGTGATGGATTTTGAAACGAAATAACCAGTTTCCTCACTCCAGCCACTAGGGGGCAGCTTAAATTTAAAAAAAGGAAAGAATTCCATATGTGTCCAGCAGAGGGCACTGACACAATAAGAGATCAGGATGTAAACAGCACATTATAGCCACATGGTAAATTGTCAGTCTGCCCCAGGGCGCCTGTGGCTACAATAGTAACTTACTGCCATGTGGAGTGAATGAATAATGACTTGCACTGTAGCACTCTCAAGTTAAGAACCACATGCGGTACGACACAGTAACTCCTCACAGATCCTGAGGGTTATAAAACAACAAAGACCCAGCTCTGAGCCGGAGGATCTGATTGGCTGAAGGATCCTCGACCCAAATGAAGGCTGTTACTGGAGCCGACTGGTTCCTCAGGATCTCTCCAGAAGTTCAAACTGCTGGTGTTGCTGCGTCCCGCCTCAGCGGTGATGCTGCTCTGAGAGGCTCTACACAGGACTGTGTTTTGCCTTTGCATCAGGACGTCCTGACAAATGACACTGAATCCACACTTTTGGACCTGCTTTGACCTCACTTCCATCATCACAAGATCAATCTGACGCCTCTCACTTTCACACAGTGAACATTCAATAACAATATGGGGAAAAAGTCACGTGTGTTTAATCTGAACTGGAGATTTCTTTAGAATAGATTTCAAATAGAAATAGAACCATGTGTGTCCAGGCTATAAAATTACATCAAAACAACACTAAAACTGCGACAAAATCTCCAGATATTTTTTGTCGACTCCTAAAAACAGAATAAATCATAAAAGACGGGACTAAAAACAAGTGACTTCCAGTGACATGGATCATTTCAATCCAAACAAACAGCTTTTATGTGTTTGGATATAACAATACGTAGGTAAAGTTGACAAAATTTCCCAGATCTCTCGTGAAACTAATATCAGTGGTTTGTTCATTTCCCGTGTTGTTTACGCGTGTGTTTTTTGCGTGTGTTTTGTTGCCGTGGTGACCACTTTAACCACATGAAGCGTTTCTATCCACATTTTTTCGTGGATTGGATTAAACTCCGCTCCACAGAAACATGTTTGTGTCTAATGAGAAAACACGCTCACATTCCTCACAGAGAGCCCTTGTCCACATACTTCTACGGTCAGTGAAGTATTTGTGTCTGTAAGCCGGTGTTTGTGCCAGATGCCCTTCCTTGCTCCTGTGTTTGGGACTTTTACACTATTAAAGCTGCTTTCAGACACTTCAGCTCTGACAGTTCACACTTAACAACCCCCTGGAAGATAAACAACACTCTGTCACCAGTATTTGTGTCGGTTTGTGTCTCAAAGTTTGATTGGAGTGCCCTCTGCTGGCCACAAAAGGAATTCAACATGCTAAAAACATTTTTATCCAACACGTTTTTAATCCTTTAAGTTTCAAATTCTATCGTTTACGCAATAAAATCAAGTAGATCCGGATCCAAATGCTGCTATAGCAGAACAAGAGGATTACTCAGAACTAGTCCTCATTGATCATTGATCATTGTCCTTGATCTTGTTGGCAACCTCTTAGCCCCCGCCTGAACCAAGCACATTTTCTAAATCTAAAAGCTTCTTGGAAACAGAGTCAAAATCGCAACGAAAACAAGAAGAACGTGCAACAAAAAAGCATCAAATAGTGTCAAAAAAGCCACAAAAGAGCAACAAAAATGTGAGGACAACCAAAACAAGGAGAAACTGGACTTTGTACTTTATTTTTTTCCAAGTAAAAGCTCAAAATACGTAAATAAGATTAAAGCCGCAAGCGGCGATAGATTCCCTTGCCCCTGGCCGATTCCCCCCCTTGCGGCTGCCCCCACTCACTCTCACCAAAACCTGCTCTGGCCTCGGCCTCACACTGACCCCGCCTCACTCTTGCGCCTGCTCGGTCTTGCCCCGGCAAGTTTCTCCTGTTGTTCTGGAGCGAGTGGAGGCAGGATTACCCAGCGCTCTACCTAATGTTAATCTTATGAAACACCCACACTGGTGTATTTGCAGAAAACCGAATTATAGTTTAGGCAATATTTATTTATGGAATTATTTTGTAGGTAGGGCAAATTCCCCGGGGCACCCAAAGATTTGAGAGGGTGCTCCATTCCAGCAGCACCCTCGATAGATGAAACTATGTTTGGGTGAGACCCTTATAGTACGAGGAACACACAGAGAGGCGGAGTCAGAACTTCCTGTGGTTGTACAGTCCAAAACTGTCCAAATGAAAAGTTGTTTCTGTGACAGAGGGCAGTGTTCAGACGCAGGACTCTAAAAGTGTGGCGTTTGTGAATAAAGGGGGAAATTGACGAATTTCAGGAGAAAGAGCCCAGCATGCTGCCGGGCTAAGAACTCCAGACGCTTTCTGGATTTCAATCCAAAATGGCCGACTTCCTGTGCGTCTGGGCGTGGCGCTCCAATTCAGGTTTTGGTTTATTCTGAACGGCTGTGGCCTACGCTGAAAAACACACGTTTTCATTTGAATAGGGGTCAACTTTGAGGGGGCGCTGTCGAGCCATTTGTTTTGGGCCAATTCCTCTATTTCCATCCATTTTCACACCATCCAAATGTCTCCGCCAAATCTGGTGAGTTTTCAGCCACGTTTAGAGGGTCAAAAATGCGATTGTTGACGGAGAAAATGTATAGAAAACCAAAAACACTCGTCCCCTGCCGGGACTGCGGGCTCGGGCCTAATTACCCAATGAGAAATCACTTACTAAAGATAATTCACTTCAGCTCAAATAAGACCAAACAAAAGTGGAAGCCGAGAAAAAACCTGCTTGTTCCATTTGCCAAAGTGCTGAAAATCAGAATCAGTGCACTTGATTCTACACTTAAAGTCCTTCTCATCTAAAACAAATACGGCTTAGTGAAAATATGGACTAAAATCAAACTCCAACACTCTTTTCTTTACTTTTGTGTCAGCACAAAGATGGAAAGGCCAATGACGTAACAGCCCTGTGCCTCAGTAAAACCACATGCGCCGCCGCCGCCGCCTTGTAATTACGCCACACTTTTAATGCAAAACCACCGTAATCTCATTAAAAGGTTCACCTCAAACATTCCGGCCGAAAACCTCAAAAAGTCACAAAGAAACTCCCTCCCCAAGATGAAGTGGAAACGCTGAGGCAGAGAGGACTTTGTTCTGACCTTTGAGCTTTTCTTTGTGCAGACACGACAAAAGATGAACCTGGAAACCATGTTTAGGATCAAAACACTGCATAGGTTTCCTCCCAAGTCCCCTTCCACTAAAAACATGTACAATAGGTCAGGTAGCGTGAGAGTGTGTGAGTGCTCAAGGCTACAATCCAAACACGCACTGTCCTGATTCAGCAGCGTGTGGAGCCTTTCAGGTCAGAACATGGTTTAAAACACATGACCATGATCACGTGATGTTCCAAATGACCAGAATAAACCTTTTCAAAACATCACCACTGCGACATGGTGCCACTTCCAAACATGCCAAATAAAACATGTACAATATGTAACCATGTCTTGTATCTTTCCTCTCACAGAACCACTCTGGGAGAAAACTCGGATTTATTTCCTGCTCCTGGAAAAGACTTTCATTTTTAAAAATGTCCCGTTCCGTTTCCTAAACGTGGCTAATCCAGATGAAGCTCTCAGAGAGAAGCATAAATCCACGTTTCACTCACGCCGCAGACAAATCGATGCCGGAGGGGAAACCAGAATTATACATCCACGTCACGGTGGACGAAAGCTCTGTGTTTGTGTCAGATGCCCTAACACTGCCATGAGCGAAACCAGCCGGGAGTCCAACTCAAGACCTTTTTGTAAAACACTTATCCAACAAACCTGTGCATCAACACACACATCCAAAATGCCTCATTTGAAAGCTAAGGCCAAGAAAAAAACTCATCATGATGGTCATTTTTCATCCTTTTTGGTCGAGCTTTCATCATGTTTTCTTTTTTTTTTTGTGACCAATTATTTATTTTATACTTAAACAGATGTAAAGATGAATTTTTTTTTTTTTTTTTTTTTTACAAACCACCACCCTCTTTTGGATATCCACAGACAGAGTCACATGGTTTCCAGTCCAGTGACACCTTTAATGTGAATTAATGTGAAAGCTTTTTAAGAGTCTATATTCATTTGTTCTATTTGTGTTATTTGTTTGCTTACCTTTACCTTTTTACCTTTTTACTCTTCCCTTCCTTCCTCTTAAATATACGTATATATACAGATACGCACATACGTTTTTGTTGCTTTTTTCACTGCGGCGCATTGTGCTGCTGCTGAGACGGTGATTGGCTGTGAGCTCCATCTCTCCAGGACCCGGAGGTGTGTGGGTCAGATCACAGCTGACCCTTCTCACTCTGGACACGGACTATTCACCCTCTCCCTCAGGCAGGAGGCTACGGTCCATCCAGACCCATACCTCCGGTCACTTAATGCACCTGCACGTCTGTGAACAGACTCACGCTGTTGCTCTATGTCAGATTATTGTGGTCCTTTATTTATTTTTATTTATTTATACATGCCCTCATAGCCTTATAGTTTTGAAGTTTCTATAGTGTATTTTGATTGTGAGCCTGTTCTCAAACAGTGGCAATAATATTGATTCTGATTTCTGATCACATTTACATTACACGGAAAAAAACATAATGAGGCCAAAACTCTACAAAAAAAAGCAATGAAAACATGATCAAAATAAATGGGTAGAACAAAAACCAAGGAAGGAGCTGAGATGAGTTTTGTTTTACTTTCACATGGGCCTCGAGGCTGGAAGCTCTGTCCAGACCTTTTTAGATTTGGGTAAAACTGGAGAAAATGTGCTTGGTTAAGGCGGAGGTTAAGGGGTTAAAACATACTTAAAGTAGATATTTCATACTCAGACAAATACCTTGTAGTAAACAGCAGTACCGATACTAAGGCACGTATCCTCAGTACTCTGCCGCCGTGTGAAACCTCCAGCGTCGGTCAATCCATTATTGAACGCGCTGCCCTAAAGGTCCCGTCAGGACACGCTCGGCACAAACGCACTGGAGAAGAAGCGTGTTTTTAAACACGCTCAGATATCCCGCACACGTGAAGACGCTCACACCCGGTTTATAATCCTCTACACCGAGCCGCTCTTCGGGAGTCCGCCTTCGTCTGCGGCGCCCGCTGTGCCGCGACGCCAGCCTTTGTGTGGGGTTTTCAGGAAACCGACATTTCACACCACATCCAACAGAACACTTTAACATCTGAGTTCTGCAAAACACCCAACAATCAACACGAACAAACGGAGGAAACGCTGAATATCATCTGAAACTGGAGATCACATGTTCATATCCAAATATGCCTTATCTTCAGTGATGAAATCTGAATAATGGGCCAGGTTATTCTGTCACATGTGAGTTCTTTCTTTCTTGAAATTCTCAATAAATCAGGCACACTCCAAAAAAAGAATATCTGGACGAGCTGAAATGTCCTGAAATAAGCGTGTGTGTCCTTCATATTCTCCTTCGAGTCGCTTAAACCCACGCCTGATATTCCAGGTTGAAGTCTGTAGGAGCGACTGACGTGGAGATATTGTCGCACATGTGAGAAAAATGTATTCGGAGAAAATGTCCCTCGGAATGACAGTTTCCCAAATAAATCTATGGAGAAACATTGAATCAGTGCAATTCTGTTTCTATAAGAGAATCATTTGAAAACTGCAGTGTCTCCACTTAACACACCGGGCACGAACAGCGACTCCAATAACGGTTCATTATCAATGGACTTTTCCACATGAAACGAAAACTGTCCCAAAGTCCAGAGTCTTCTCTCTCAGCACAGATGAACTCAGGTCACATGACTTGTGAATCCAGTCACAAATAACGACCAGGGAAAACATTGGGACATTTCTTTATGACACTGTGTCTCTCCATCACATCACGAAAACCAATCGTCACAAAGGGTTTTTAATGTTGAGGTTTTTTGAAGGTCAGTGTTTCCCAAATGTCGATTATGTTTGTAATGCACAATAATAAAGCAATAATAGAAAGACTAACAATAAAAAGTCCCAATACTTAATGGGTTCGATGCCTATGGAGAAAAAGGCTCAATCTGACGTGAAAAAGGGCACACGGCTCCACACGATTCAGCATTAGTGAAAGCCTTTCGTACTATTATCTTGTTTTATTTTTTATATGTTACTTATTATTTCACATTTATCACAGACACAACCTAAAACTAAAAAAGTGCAAACGTTCTATCATTTCTCCACATTTGGCTAAAGCGTGTGTGAGTGTGGGGTCACGTCAGGACACGGCGTTCCAAAAGTCTGAATGAATAAATAAATAAGTCCAGGTTTGGCTCAGTCGCACTCACAGTGTGAAGTGAATGCCCAGAATCCTCCACGGCGCAGCTTTAAATCTGAAGAGGAAATAAGCCCCTTTTTTACATCATGTTGAGCTCAGAAACCTCTGCCTTTCACCGTCACCGGCAAAACTCCAAACACACGGCACTGTCTCCACAAACACACGGCACAGTCTCCACAAACACACGGCACAGTCTCCACAAACACACGGCACAGTCTCCACAAACACACAGCACAGTCTCCACAAACACACTGCACTGTCTCCACAAACACACGGCACAGTCTCCACAAACACACGGCACTGTCTCCACAAACACACGGCACAGTCTCCACAAACACACGGCACAGTCTCCACAAACACACAGCACTGTCTCCACAAACACACGGCACAGTCTCCACAAACACACGGCACAGTCTCCACAAACACACAGCACTGTCTCCACAAACACACGGCACAGTCTCCACAAAGACACAGCACTGTCTCCACAAACACACGGCACAGTCTCCACAAAGACACAGCACTGTCTCCACAAACACACAGCACAGTCTCCACAAACACACGGCACAGTCTCCACAAACACACAGCACTGTCTCCACAAACACACGGCACAGTCTCCACAAACACACAGCACAGTCTCCACAAACACACAACACAGTCTCCACAAACACACAGCACAGTCTCCACAAACACACAGCACAGTCTCCACAAACACACAGCACAGTCTCCACAAACACACAGCACTGTCTCCACAAACACACAACACTGTCTCCACAAACACACGGCACAGTCTCCACAAACACACAGCACTGTCTCCATAAACACACAGCACAGTCTCCACAAACACACAGCACTGTCTCCATAAACACACAGCACAGTCTCCACAAACACACAGCACAGTCTCCACAAACACACAGCACAGTCTCCACAAACACACTGTCTCCACAAACACACAGCACAGTCTCCACAAACACACGGCACAGTCTCCACAAACACACAGCACAGTCTCCACAAACACACAGCACAGTCTCCACAAACACACAGCACAGTCTCCACAAACACACAGCACAGTCTCCACAAAAACACGGCACAGTCTCCACAAACACACTGTCTCCACAAACACACAGCACAGTCTCCACAAACACACGGCACAGTCTCCACAAACACACAGCACAGTCTCCACAAACACACAGCACAGTCTCCACAAACACACAGCACAGTCTCCACAAACACACAGCACAGTCTCCACAAACACACGGCACAGTCTCCACAAACACACGGCACTGTCTCCACAAACACACGGCACAGTCTCCACAAACACACTGTCTCCACAAACACACAGCACAGTCTCCACAAACACACGGCACAGTCTCCACAAACACACAGCACAGTCTCCACAAACACACAGCACAGTCTCCACAAACACACAGCACAGTCTCCACAAACACACAACACAGTCTCCACAAACACACAGCACAGTCTCCACAAACACACAGCACTGTCTCCATAAACACACAGCACAGTCTCCATAAACACACAGCACAGTCTCCACAAACACACAGCACAGTCTCCACAAACACACAGCACTGTCTCCACAAACACACAGCACTGTCTCCACAAACACACAGCACTGTCTCCACAAACACACAGCACAGTCTCCACAAACACACAGCACAGTCTCCACAAATACACAGCACTGTCTCCATAAACACACAGCACAGTCTCCATAAACACACAGCACAGTCTCCACAAATACACAGCACTGTCTCCATAAACACACAGCACAGTCTCCATAAACACACAGCACAGTCTCCACAAACATACGGCACAGTCTCCACAAACACACAGCACAGTCTCCACAAACACACAGCACTGTCTCCATAAACACACAGCACAGTCTCCACAAACACACAGCACAGTCTCCACAAACACACAGCACTGTCTCCACAAACACACAGCACAGTCTCCACAAACACACAGCACTGTCTCCATAAACACACAGCACAGTCTCCATAAACACACAGCACAGTCTCCACAAACACACAGCACAGTCTCCACAAACACACAGCACAGTCTCCACAAATACACAGCACTGTCTCCATAAACACACAGCACAGTCTCCATAAACACACAGCACAGTCTCCACAAACATACGGCACAGTCTCCACAAACACACTGTCTCCACAAACACACGGCACAGTCTCCACAAACACACTGTCTCCACAAACATACGGCACAGTCTCCACAAACACACTGTCTCCACAAACACACGGCACAGTCTCCACAAACACACTGTCTCCA
Source organism: Gobius niger (assembly GCF_951799975.1). Lineage (NCBI taxonomy): Eukaryota > Metazoa > Chordata > Actinopteri > Gobiiformes > Gobiidae > Gobius > Gobius niger. The sequence continues at coordinate 20,093,552 of NC_136873.1, read as the reverse complement.
CAAACACACAGCACAGTCTCCATAAACACACAGCACAGTCTCCACAAACATACGGCACAGTCTCCACAAACACACAGCACAGTCTCCACAAACACACAGCACAGTCTCCACAAACACACGGCACTGTCTTCACAAACACACGGCACAGTCTCCACAAACACACGGCACTGTCTCCACAAACACACGGCACAGTCTCCACAAACACACGGCACTGTCTCCACAAACACACGGCACTGTCTCCACAAACACACGGCACAGTCTCCACAAACACACGGCACAGTCTCCACAAACACACAGCACAGTCTCCACAAACACACAGCACAGTCTCCACAAACACACAGCTCTGTCTCCACAAACACACGGCACAGTCTCCACAAACACACAGTCTCCACAAACACACAGCACAGTCTCCACAAACACACGGCACTGTCTCCACAAACACACGGCACAGTCTCCACAAACACACGGCACAGTCTCCACAAACACACAGCACTGTCTCCATAAACACACAGCACAGTCTCCACAAACACACAGCACAGTCTCCACAAACACACAGCACAGTCTCCACAAACACACAGCACAGTCTCCACAAACACACAGCACTGTCTCCACAAACACACGGCACAGTCTCCACAAACACACAGCACAGTCTCCACAAACACACAACACTGTCTCCACAAACACACAGCACAGTCTCCACAAACACACGGCACAGTCTCCACAAACACACAGCACAGTCTCCACAAACACACAGCACTGTCTCCACAAACACACAGCACTGTCTCCACAAACACACAGCACAGTCTCCACAAACACACAACACTGTCTCCACAAACACACAGCACTGTCTCCACAAACACACAGCACAGTCTCCACAAACACACAGCACAGTCTCCACAAACACACAGCACAGGGAAAATGTTTTTTCGGTCTTAGCTTTCAAATGAGGCGTCACACTGGCCTATAGACTTTTGGACCTTATGGATTTGGGTAAAGCTGAACTGCACTCACTTAAGGTGGGGGTTAAGAAATGAACCTCTTACACCCCGCCTTAACCCAAATCCAAACGCTTCTCGACAGGAGAGCAACAGTCTGGCATGTCATTTGAAAGCTAAGGCCAACAAAACTGATCATGTTTTTGTCCATTCATGTTGCTTTTCCACAGCTTCCTGTCATTGCTTTGTTGGACGTGGTTTCGACATGTGTTCGTCACCTTTTTCTCGCTCCTTTTTGTTGTATTGTTGTGGCTTTTCTGGCACGTCTTTGTCGCTCTTTTGTTGCTTTTTCATCTTCATTTTCATTGCTATTTTGACGTTTTTTTTTGGATTAGGGTAAAGCCAAAGTGAGCAAAATGCACTCGGTTCAGGAGGGGGTTGAACAAGTTAATTTCTCTTATTTAAGCACATGTATTTTTGCAGATAATTTACAGTTATTTTATCACCAGGAGGAAAACGGTCCGAGTCAGTTTTCTTTGCATACGTGCAGCAGCCCTAACCCACTGGGCCACACGGCAGACGGTGGGACTCGCCGGAAAACAATTAAGAGGTTTCTGGAGCCGCCATTTTGTGGGATTTCACGGATCATTAGCGCCGACTGTTCTGAGCCTTTCGCACTCGCCGCAGGAGCTGGCCACGGGAAATACGAGGAGTTCAGCTTCGGTTTAACTGACTTCCTTCTTTGGGCCTGAGGTGGAGGAAACGTCAGGGAAGCCTTTGTTGAGGAGGTTGTTGTTGAAGTTACAAAGTCGAATGTGGAGACAGAGTTAACACGGATCGGCCAGAGCCCCGTCGTACTAGGGTCAAGTCAGGACACGCTACTTTGCAGGATATTCCAGGTTATTCCAGATATTCCAGGATTTTGGATCTTTTGGTGGTTCAAAGCTCAGTAAATCTGGCTGGGAATCAGATATTAAAACATCCCAGTGATAAAAAAAAAAAAAGAAAGAAAAAGATCTTCCAAATGTCTTTGAGTGGAGCCTGTAAAGTGTGGAGTCTTATGGAGCGACTAAAGTGCAGACGTTAAAGTTCAGTCCCTTTGTCTGTAGCCGCTGCTGTCTCCCACAAAGGAAATGACCATATTTGGATTACAGCGTCATCTCGTCACAGCCTTTCGTGCTACACATGGATACCAAACATGTCAGTATTTGTGAATGAATAAGTGTGTGAAAGACCAGGGAGTGACAGCCATGTTGGAGTCACTTCTGGATAAATCTCTGACTCTTTAAGGAGTGTGTGAAATGTTGCTGTAGCTTTAAGAGCAGAGCGGCGCTGACAGAGGAGTCCAGAGGAGGCCGAGTTTTGGAGAGAGAGTGGACCGAGCGGTGGCGATGACAGACTCCAGTGGAAGTGGTCATTACAGAGTCGCTCCTGTCTGAGGCTGAGCAGACAACTCGGTGACAAACTAAACTACTGCCACTGCAGTCGGACTCCGAGCAGAGACACAACCAACCAGCGAGAGAGGGGACACTGAGAGGCCTTTGACCAGGGTCAGTCAGGCCAAAATCTCATTCAAATCTACATTTCTTTGAAAATACTGACATTTGGGTCTTAAAAGCATTCAGCTGTGGTTTTAGCTGAAATTGTTCTCACACGTTTCCCATTGTGTCCATCAGGAGCAACACACTGAATTAAACTTCTTCATGTTGAATTTGAGTGGGTTTGAAGCTACTAATCTAGGATCAGATAAAGAAGCTAATGCTAAAGGAACGAGCAGAAATACCACTTTCAAATTCACGTTTACATATATATTTATTAAATATTTATTTTTCACTTGAAATGATGATGAAATGGTAAATGGTCTCAACTTATATAGTACTTCATTAGGCCCAAAGCACTTTACAGCAAGGAACCGGTCACCCATTTATACACTCATTCAAACACCAGCGTAGCGTACGCAGTGTACACAGACACCAGCGTACGCAGACACCAGTGTACACAGACACCGGCGTATGCAGTGTACGCAGACACCAGCGTACGCAGACACCAGCGTTCAGACACCAGAGTACACAGACACCGGCGTATGCAGCGTACGCAGACAGTGTACCCTGTCCTGGGATGGCACCAGGATCTTTGATAAATGACTTGAAAAAGGGTTTGAAATTAATTACAATTAATTTTGCACCATTCTGAATAAGAGTCAGCGGGACAATCAGACAGGCCGGGCACCGTTACATGATTACAGTCAGGTATGGGGAGAAAGGTTTAGCTCCGAGTGCTGATGCTGTTGGTCCAGCAGGATTAAAGGAAGTCACTCGGTTGTTTCAGCTCAAATAAATGTTTTTGTTTTTTTTACCTATTACCTATATATATTACCTATATCATAATGTTGCCCCATATTTGTTTCCCTGATTTTTACAAATATTTTCCAATTTTTTTTCAAAATTATTACCCATTTTTCATACATTTTTGACATTGAGCCGTTAATGTAACTTGCAGATCCCAGTATTGCTCTGATTTGTGGTTGTAGATCACAAATATTTCATATAGGTATAAATGCAGAGGTACCAGCCCTAGAAATGAGACCAAAGGGGCAATAACATACTCATAACCCACTCAAAATCAGCCACGTCCCAGTAAATGAGGCACTTTTTGAGGCAACGTTTTCCGAGTGTCGTGAAGTCACGTAGTATAAGTGTGGTCATCTTCTGGAGGTTCTGTCTTATTGTTGCCTGAAGCTGAAACCCTGCTCAGCACAGCTCATAGCGTCTCCCTGTGCTGGATTTAGATATGAAGGTCCAGAAGTGGATAAGTGAGTGGTGTGTGAGCAGAAGCTTTGACCTTGAGGCTCAGAGTCCGGAGTCACAGAATACTTTTACTGATTCACAGGAGGACATCAGAGAGACGGGACAGCGCTCATTAAAGTCTCCAGCTAAAAACACCACAGTAATATTCACCTTCTTGTTCATGAATCAAAGCACTTATGGCACAAACTGGAGCATGTTTATCATCATTTACGAGCAAACACTGGAAAAAGAAGAATGATTTTAAGGAAGGAATGTATTCCATATTAGCTTTGTTTTCTCCATTCATTCCCCGGGCTCAGTGGTTAGACTTCCCTGTATCACTGTCCCATCAACAAATACTGTTTCAAAGCAGGAAACGTATGATATATTTGATATAAACAGAAGTGAATGATTTGAGGTGTTAGAGGAAAATCCCTGAACAGATGGAGATAAAAACTGGAATAACCTTATTGTATTGCCAGATATATGACATAAGGTGATCAGAGTCATGAACTCAAAAGAGATAATAAGAGTAAGGTTTCCATTTGACTACATTGCACTGGGTTAGAAGGTGTTATTATGGCCATGTCTTATCTAGAGTTTAAATAAAGACAGACAGAATAATAAGCTCTAATTATTGACTTCAAATCATTGTTTAAAGATAGTATCGTAACTGACGATAGTGCTGTAATATTTTATTACATAATGGCTCCTCTGATAAAACACATACCTAAGAAGAAGGTGTACAAGGGCCTAATGCAATAAACCTGCTGAATAAGCGCTAGTGTTGTACGCAGCACAACTGTTTTTAATTGTTCTTACTATTAACTTATTGTTGTGACTATGTGTGATTTTGTGATGGTGAATCCACCTCAGTGGACAATAAAGTTAAATCTAATCTAATCTAAGAAAGTAAAGCGGTGATCTGGTTCAATCTAAACACAAATATGAAGAAAAGGTTATTTTGGAAAGTGAATGTGCTTCTCAACCTTGAACGTTATGAAGAAGTCACAAGCGCAGCATCTTAGTTCCTTTGGATCAGGGTTTAGGAGCTCACAGACAGAGCCACATGCTCTGCAGTCTGCATTCACTCTGATCAATAAATGATTAACAAATGCATTTACACTTGTTACTATTAAATGTGCAATGCCTTTGTCAAAAAAAATACATTTTTCAGACCTTTTGATTTGAAGTTTGAGAACGACTGGCTGTGGTCATTTTCAAGGACCTTTAGACCAAGTGACCAGGTGCTTTTCAATGACTTAAGGCCTTGATACTCTTTTGCATTTTTCAACCACAAACATCATGTATCTTATTCAAACACTAAACAAGATCCAAACCTTGACAAATCAAGACAATACGATTATTAAAGCCTGGCTCGATCCATGATTTTGAAACACTGGACATTGTTCCTGGTTTTCAGGTTGTTCTCCCTGAAATCCCAAACCTCAGTGAATCCCGAGTGGAGAAAGTGCCTAATCCCTGACCTCGCTCTCCTCCACGCGCCGCCGCTTCCCGATTGGACGCCTCGGAGCGCGGGCGGCCAATCAGAACGCCCGCTTCAGGGGGGGAGCGCCTGATCTGCCCGGAGACGGCGAGGTTCAAAGTTCACCCCCCGAGACGCGGCGAGACAAACCTGGGATTAACGCACGTTTACTGTAAATAAACGCTTATTAAGGAGGCGGCGGCGGCGGCGGCAGCGGCCAATCACAGCGCGGGACCGGCCCGGGCCACGGCCACGCTCTTTTCATTTGGAACTTTAGCGTCACCAGGAAATGGACGACCAGTTTTATTCATTTGGAAATAAAAATGACCCAGGTTTAAATGTTTAAATAATACAGATTTATCTAGTTTATGTTTATTTGTAACCTTGTGTTTTTCAAAAGTCAATAAATCACAAATCATCTTAAATGAAGAAATGTTGACTTGTCGAGTAAGAAAATGTGCATTTGTAAGAAAAGACTAAACTAAAGAGAATCTGACCTAAATGTGAGTCATTTTCACTTCCACAATGACATGTGTTTTTGGGTTGAATTTAAAGGCAAAATAGATTTTGTTTTTAATTGTTCAGGTTTGGGATTCATTCGAGCTCTTGTTTATTTTTGCACTGACTGAATGTTTCTCCACAGTTGTTTTCCTCACACTCCTGTCTCAGGTATATGGTCGGAATGTGCTTGAATCAGGACGGCTAATGCGGGTTTGGAGTTTAGAATCTGCTGAAAATAAGAGAAATTTACTTGGAATGAGACAAAACAGTCAAAGGCAAGAAAAATCATTTTTATCCCGTGGGCAATAAAATAAAATGAGCACATTCAGATCTTTTGTCTGAGATGAGACAGTGATGGGATTTACGGCTCTTTCTGAGGGATCTGTTTATTTCAAAGAGCCGCTCAAAAAAATGTGATTTTTTTATATAAAAAAGTAACAACTCCAACCAGATAACTCACAATATCTAATATATATACAATATATATACAATATCTCTTTTTTTATTCCAATAATCTAAAAACAATGGGTCTGATATATTTGAAAGTGGTGTTTGTGAATCCGACCTTGCGCTCGGTGAAACAGAGGCTGTGTTTAGCTCTGCCTCGTGTGGCCGCTCCGTGGTCGGGCTGATTCTGGTGTTGGTCAGGGGAATTCTGGGTAAAATTGCCGCTCGTTCATGAAAGTCACATCACCAGTGACATCATCAGACTTTACAGGACCTAATGTGATGAAGGTTTTATATATTATTCTCAGACAAGATCAAAGAAATAATACATCACAAAATAAAACCACACATTTAACACGGCTCTGTCCATTATTAGATTGTGTTGCTGAATATGGCAATTTGGGGTGTTTAAAAAAAAAAAATCATTTTAAAATGTCTTATTTTAAAATGAAATATTCTAGAAGATTTTTTATTTTTTTCAATGGCGCTGAACGCTTCAGCAGCTGGTTGTAGTCATTGTATAGAAAAAACCACTATTTACTGTTTAATTGTTTTTTTTCCTCACATTTCCTGCCTGTGAGTGTTTCTAAGAGCTGAATGTAGCATTTCTCCATTGTGAGATCAATAAAGGCTATCATATCTTATCTTATCTTATTTTATCTTTAACGTGTAATACATTTCCCCCTCATATTAATGTCATCAGTCTACAGCAGAGGTTCATATTCACCTGTCTCGTCTTCAGAGGAGAAAATCTCATTTAAAAATATATGCTTTGAATCTGAATTCACTTAAAACACTGAAAACACTGAGAGTTTTGGACTTTGTGAGAAAAATGTTCCTGCTCTGTCTTCAAAAACAATCCTAATCTAAGCATATTTCAATCTGAAATCGATCCGACTGTTGCTGCAACTTTTGAAACAGGACAAAAAAAACATGAAACAATAACAGCTTTACTGGAGAATGTCAAGTCTTTACTCACTTATTATCAACAAATGGGACTGAGAAAACGTGAAGTCTCCAACCAAAAACAGCTTTCAGCGCAAAACTCACAGACAAAACTCAGATAGAGATCTTCAAAGTAACGCTGGAGAAACGGACCTCCATTTTTGCAAAAGTTCCCTTCATGCGGTGCCTTAAAAAGTGTCGATTCAAATGTGATTTTCTGTTTCATCGCCGCTCAGTTGCAGATGTTTCTAAAGTGAAATGGTGAAAGAGCAGACGCAGAGAAACCGGGGCGCCATTTATGAAAAACTGTGGAGAAATTGTCAAACTTTGTCGGGATCAAAAAGGCGTGACCGGATTAGTCACCGTCTGCTGCCGCCGGAGAACTCCAGAGCCGGAGCTTTGCACTTCCACTTTTCACACGCTAAACGTCCAGACTTTAAGAGGAATCATGATGTTTGTGGTCGGAGAAGCTGAAACCTATTTGGCTTCTGTGAGATCTGGATTTGGATCTGAAGTCACGCCTGTGGTCAGAACGTGTTGGAAAGTGAAACGAAAAGTGAAATTCCTGAACTTCTGAAGGTCCAAACCAAACTCCAGACTCAAGACTCACAGTTTTGGAGCACAAATCCAGAACTGCAGTGGGAACACAGACCGCAGATGTTTTCCTCCACACACTACAACATTCTCAAGGGTTTTTCTGAGAGATTTTTTTTAATACGTAATTCTTGCCTGGTTTGTTGAGCTCTGGACCCCCAAGAAAACCAAGGCAAAATTTGAATTTGATTTTTTAAATTCATAAATAGCTTATTCAAAAACTAAACATGATCCAAAATCCTATTGAGCAAACTGTAGCTAATAAATCAACCAAATAAAACCTGTAACACTTGAGATTACAAGTTCCACGTGTAGGTACAGGTAACAGTAATCACAAGGCGTAACCAAGGTGCACAAGGTAACAGTGTAACAAAGATGTGTGTAACAAATGTGTACACCGTAGTTACGCCTATACAACTTTGTTACACACATTTCTGTTATACCATAGTTACGCCTCGGACTCCTTAGTTACGCGTGTAATTACAGTCTTGTGGAACATGTGGGCTGGAAGTCTTACCATAAAACTATTAGATTTTGTTGTTGAAAATATTTCCATTTTTGGTCAATCTTCCCGTATTTAATGTCTTATTTTTTTTAGATGAAAACATCCATCCATTTTCTTGCACTTGTCCGTTTCTGCGTCGTGATCACATTGCACCAGCCCCTATGGCTCCCCCTGCAGGTGGTGGGTCCACAGAAGGGTTTCTCATTATTATTATCACATTCACATTTTTCAAAGGATCAAAATGTGGAAGTTCAGATCATATTAATCCAAAATGTTGCCGCTTTTGGCGACTGGGTCTGGAATAACAGCCGTTTCTGCCCAGCGACATAAATCTTATCGCTGCAAACGCAACAAATCGATGCATTAATACTTTCTCAAGATTTGCAAACGTTGGATTAAGCAGAGGATTATAACACTTGAGCAGATATTAGTGTAAAATGGGCTCAGACTTCACAGGGGACTTCTGCAGAACAAGCAGTAAATGGGTTTTGGACTTTTATTTTTTGTATTTTCAATGAGTTCATGGCGTCAAAGATCAAACAGTGTCATTATTTCCAAAGATATTCGGACTGGGAAACAAAATCTGAGACTTTTCAATGACATTGAACAAATGGTTAGTTTTCATCTGCAGAGTCGGCCAAACCCTGGCAAAATGATCAATACCAAGAGACTAAGAGCATCTCAATATGAAGTTCTAAAATGCAGGTGAAAGTGTGAGCGGCGTGAAGCCTCTGCAATGCAGCACGAGTGAAGCCTGTGCTGGTGAGATGTGGCCACGTGCACAGCACCAGCTCAGCCAAAACGGATCCAAAGCTCCACAGAAATCCAGACTCCACTCACATCCCGGGCAGAGGAGTGGGCAGCCGACGAGCAGCGCTTTACTCACAGATACTCGCAGCATTGCTGAAGTCTGGCCCATGTGCCATGACACTGCAATGCACCAGCGCACGCCAACGCAGCAGCGCCAATGCAGCGCCACCGCCGGAGCGCTGCCTCGGCACAGACAGGACATGCCAGGACAGGAAGGAGGTCACTTTGTTTGGCTGAGAGTTGTCAGTGAAGATCCAAAGACTGACATGTTTGGCACAGCTCAAGTTCTGCTTCGTTTCGGTCAGAATTTAGATTCAAATTTAACAAAAGTCATTCATCTCACTCTTTACGACAAGGTTTGGTTTAAATGTTGAAAGGAGAAGGCTATTCTTTGTTATGGATGCACAGATTCAATACTGGCATTGGATATTGGAGCCGATACTGGATACGAAACCAATACCTGTTCTCACCATTCTAAAAACACAACTTTTACCACCTAAACCTCAGTGAATATGCACCTCATTCTGAAGCTCTGAACCTGGAGAATTACATCACTCAGGTAGTTTTAGTTAGTTTACCTCCGCAAATACGTTTTCCATCACGGCGCAAAATGCTGTAACAGTATGCTAATTTTAGCAACAGTATGCTCATGCCAGGAACAGTATGCTCATGCTAGCAGAGCAGCAGTATGCTAATGCCTAAGCATGCTAAGGCTGGGGCAGAAACTATACGTTTGTTAAGTGTGATGTCACGACTTCCGCTTCCGGGTCCGAGCAGGCCGGAAAAATATGCAAGAAAAAAACTCTTAAAAACTCTTAAAAACAATCATCAGTATTTGTGAAACTCAGCAGAGAGTTACTGAACCTACTTATTTCTCAGGCTCATTAGCCAAAAATGCCGCACCTACTGCTAAAAAAGTCTTATATAAACTTTTATAGCAGCAGGTTCAGCATTTTGATAAATAAGTGTGTTCAGTAACTCTCTGCTGAGTTTCACAAATATTGATTGTGATATTAAAGAGTTTTTTTGTAGTTTCTCGCACATCTGCCAGTCTATGCCGACCCGGAAGTAGAGCTGAACTTAACAAACGTATGGGGCTGCTAAGTGTGACGTCACACACAATAAGATACTTCCAGGGTCAAACGGAAACGGTCATATCACTCATCATGGGATTTGCAGCAATAATAAACTAATGGACATTTTAAAAGGTAAAAATACTGGAGTTATTGTTCACATTAAAACATTTGGACACAACAGTGTCACAGTAGTGACTCAACAGCTAACGGAGCTGTTCCAACCGTGTTTTTTCTGCCCTTTTATAGTTCAGGACAATTATCTCTTATTGACGACCCATTGCAAACTGACCTGAACTGTTTTCATGTAACAGGACGTTTATGGGCAACACTGGAGTAAAAACACATGCAGTGTCAGAAACAGTGAACACATTTATTGTGTCTTGAACATGTTGAGTGTCTGTAACGGTCGATGAAGTGTACGTGAATATAACCATGCTCACATGTACAGTACACATGTACATGTACATGAACCAGCACACCTTTGCATCAAGGAGACAATGAAACAATGAGTCTTCATCTATGTGCACATTTGTAGACACTGTGATTGTAGCTGGGCCCAATGTGCTCAGTAACATTGTGTAATAATACATGTAGTACATACACAATAGGATCATGTGTATCAGTCTGGAGGTCTATAAGGTTAGGGTCATGAATGAATGAAGAACGTTATTGTCATTATACATTTATACAAAGACTGAACAGTTTGGAGTCTGTAGGAGCTGCTAAAGCAGAGATGTTGTTGCATTTTGGGAAAATGGTCATTGAAATTGCAAATACATCTGTGGAGCAACACTGAACCAGTGCAACAATTAAACATGTTACTTTGAAGATAACGTGTTTTTTTACATTTTGTTTCCAGGTAAAGTTTATATGACAACAGCCAAATTAGCCCAAAACGGGACAATTGAAAATGTGTAGTTTAGTTTTAGTCTCCACATGCCTCCCCCTCACAGACGGAAATAGTGCTGTTATTTAGGCGGCAGCTTAATATTCTGTCCCTTTAATATTCTGTCCCCTTAATATTCTGTCCCCTTAATATTCTGTCCCTTTAATATTCTGTCCCCTTAATATTATGAGTTATTTTATGTTCATGTGTTATTTTATGTTCATGTGTTATTTTATGTTCATGTATGTATCTGCGACATGTTGGGCCGCCCGAGCAGGGACGTAAATGACTCCATGTTTGTGGATGTAAAGCTCCAGGGACAAACCAACGGCTCCACACATGAACTCACTCACCAGAAATACGGCTACTACTACCATTAACTCCTACTACTACTACTACTACTACTACTACTACTACTACTACTACTACCATTAACTCCTACTACCACGACTACCACTACTGCCACTACTACCGTTAACTCCTGCTATTACCACGACTCCACTCCCACAGATCTCAGCTCTGCTGCTCGTGCTTCCACTGCGGCTTCAGATCGCTGGTTCTCGTCTTTAACATGTTGTCCTTTTAGAATGATCCGGTTCTATCTGACATTGTCTTGATCCAAATGGATTTACTCACACACTGTTCCTGACCCGCTCTGTCCATCAACATAATTGTTGGTGTTTGGTGCATTTCTTTTTGTTCAGTCAAAGCTTTAAACCTAAGTATCTCAGAACTACTCGGATGTAAAGCAGAAAAAAAGGACCTGACTTAAAATGACCAGTTGTTTCGATGACGATTCAGGAATACAGTGTTTTACAATTTTATCAATTTAAGGCGAGACGCTGCAGGGGAAAATGGAAACCTTTTCAATTTAAAGAAATTAATTTGAATTTTTTATGCCTAAAATTGTAAAATTGCAAAATCTGAATAATGGATTACATTTTATTTTTGATTTTGTGACAAACTACTGCAGTTGCAAAGACTATTTCAGAGGAAGTTTGAAAATAGGCTGTTTATTAGTGTAATAAATCAAATTTCACCTTAGTTTTTGAAATTCAACACTCAGTAAATCAGGCTGGGGAATAGATATTCTTCATATTGTAACGTCAAAGACGGGAACGTTTGGAGCAAGTTGAAGCCGTTAAAGTGGAGATATTGTCTCATTTTGTGAAAATGGCCGTTGAAATTATACAATTTCCCAAATAAATCTGTGGAGAAATATATATTTTTTCCGTTTCCAGGTGAAAATTTATGTTAAAACAATTACCAATTTTTTTTTTACTTTACAGGTTAGAATCAATCCTGTTATTTGGGCGGCAGTTTTATATTCGGTCCCAAAGCAAAACCACTTTTCACTTTCCACCACCTTCATCAGCGGCTCCTGATTAACTACTCATGATACTACTACTACTACTACTACTACTACTACTACTACTACTACTACTACTACTACTGCTACTACTGCTACTACTACTACTACTACTGCTACTACTACTACTGCTACTACTACTACTACTACTACTGCTACTACTACTACTACTACTACTACTACTACTACTACTACTACTGCTACTACTACTACTGTTACTACTACTACTACTACTGCTCCTCGTACGGGGCGGCCCGCTTCTTTTGAAGAACAAAAACTCATTCACTAGATTCTTCGCTTCTGCTTTTCCGCTCAGCATAAATATCCACGATTTACACTTTTGACGTCCAAATATGAAACAATCCAGAGTCACTTCTGAACATCTCCACTTTATGTTACAGCAGGAGGAGAGGCATGTGTATCTATACTGCACATTCTGTACACAAGGCAACTCAATACGCCTAGTAGGAGTAGTAGTAGTAGTAGTAGTAGTAGTAGTAGTAGTAGTAGTGTTGAGGCCTTTAAAAAAGGCCTGAAAACATATTTATTTAAAAAGGCCTTTTCTGACTAATTTGTTTGTTTCCTTCTTTGTTTTACTATGTGAATGTTCTTTTTGTTTTATTTTTATTTTATTCTTCTGTTGTAGCACTTTGAGGTTTCATTGAAATGTAAAGTGCAATATAAATAAAATGTATTATTATTATTATTATTATTGCTATTATTATTACTAGTAGGAAAAGCTTGAACAACAGTGGATGATTAGAAGCTTCAATATAACATAAGAAGTATAAGTACACTGCTGTAGTACTCCCTCTTTGACTACAGTGATAGTCGGAGCACTTTTGGGTCGCACTGCGTCTGTACCTGTACATGTCCCACTTTAGATTTACACAGAGAATCACCACATGATCCATCCGTTTCCAAAATGAAGACCTTACATGACCAGGAACAGCGTTACAGTTGTTTAGAGTAGGGATTAAATCTACATCTGATATTAATAATAATAATAAATAATAATAAATAAGTGCAAAAACTACAAATAGTCTGGTCAGCTGCATGTTCCATCTGCTTTGTCCGTTTTACACAATTATTTGGCCCGATTTGTCGAATGCCCAACTGTGACTCCACTCCTCGGCTTCGAATGCTTTCAGATTTGTAGACATGATAAATGCAAAGATTTGTTGCATTTAAGGCACTGAAATACCTTCATGTTGTCCTAACTTTCCAGATTAGGATTTTTTGTGAGCTGTTTCCATCTGCATGAGTGACTTTGGGCCAAAACAGCAAAGGAAAGGCTTCAGTGCCGTCATTTAAGTTGAACTTCTCACATCTGTCCCTCCACAATATTGACTCTTCCACCTTTAACCACGATCTGAGCCGATAGATCAGAGTTTTGTGACATTCATTCATTTGTTCTGCAGCTCCAAATCTGCTCCTACAGCTGCAGCACTCGGGCTCGCTACTACTACCATACTACTACTACTATTACTACTATTACTACTACTGCACATTGGCCGGGTCGGAAACAAATCAAAGCCAAAGATCCTAAAGCAACAACGTTATTCATTCATTCACTGTGCCTGAAATTCTCCACATTTTCTCCACGATCCAAAATACAAAAACAACGATTGTCCTTCATTAAAGACAATCATTTCCAAGTTCATTCACGTGCCTTTCCTCACGCACGGACCGACCCCAGGCTCAGGAGCGTCTCATTCATCCGCATCCACCAAAGCCGCGCACGCGAAGGGAAACCTGCGCGCGGTTTCTGCGAGCTTTCGCCACGAACTCGGCCGAATGATCCCGCAGTTTGACGAGAGCGGAGTGTTTGTAATGTACACGCGCTTGGCCGAGGCTCCCACTGACTCCAGCGGAGCGGAGCGGCGGGGCTCGGCCATAAACGCTGCTGAGGTTTCCTGTAATCAGAAACAGAGCCGCGCACAGGAAAAAAAAACTACAATCTCTGCGCGTAAAGGCTGGATTTACAACACACTTTGGCTGGATTTATAACAAAGTATTTATATATATATATTTGTTGAAAATGCGCAGATGAATTCACGTGAACAGACTTGACTTGTTTTTCCCCTGACTTGCAGTAGGATCATTTCTCGGTTTGAGCAAAGGCGCTGTTGTTTTGTGCGTATTTTGGAGACGTTCAATCCAAGCCTTTGCTTCAGACTCACGCGACCCTGAAACGGTTAAGTGTGTTATTAGGCCGAATGTGACTCGCCCTGTGCGTGCGTAAGCGTGCGTAAGTGTGTGTTTGTGTGGGCTGAGTGTGTGTCTGCAGGATCAGGTTCATTCAGAGTTTTATAACCAGTAACAGACGGAGAAAGAAGACCTGAGCCAAAGACTCTCCACTGTGGAAGTCTGTCCCCCTCGCCCCGTCCACGTGCGTCAAACCCCCTAAAGTCAAAGTGAGTAAAGCGGCCGTACCTCGGGTTGGAGCTGTTCCAGTAAACCGCGTACCGGTCCGACACGAGGCGGTCATCCGTGAGCGCGAGGCACGTCCTGAGCGCGAAGCCGAGCAGCAGCAGCAGCAGCGCGAGCCCCATCCTCCTCCCGGGCCGCACGAGCCCTGTCCCGGGCCGCACGAGCCCCATCGCGCGCGTCAGTCCCACACGCATCCAAACTTTTAACGCGCAGCCTCGTGCATCCAGCGGCGGGTTAATCCAGAAACGGGCACGAGCTCCAGCAGCAGCGCGCGGGACCCGTCCAGATGTGGCCCCATCCCGGTCCGGTCCAACAGAAAACAAAGAAAGTGTCGAGTTTCAGCGGCGGTTTGTCCCGGGGGCAGCGCGGCCGCTCAGAGGCGCCTCTCCGCGGGCGACAGTCCACAGCTCGTCCCGCTGCTTCCTCCGGGGCTGCAGCCACTTCTCCCCAAAAACTTTCAACTTCACTTTTCTCTTTTCTCTTTTCTCCAGCGGCGGGAAGGAGCCGCGCCGGAACCAGAGGAGCGAGGCTCGAACTCCTCTTGGACCAAACTTGGATCTTCTCGGAGCGGGGAGCGCAGACTGAGTCAAGCCGGAGACTCCGCTTCACCGCTGCCTCCGCCGGTGTGCGCGAGGCGAGGGGCGGGGTCACGGCTGCCAGGGGGCGGGGTTGGACGGGGCATAAACGTGACCCAGATCAGAGAGCGTCTCCAGCGCGTCTTCAGAGCGTCTCCAGCGCGTCTCCAGCGCGTCTTCAGAGCGTGTCCAGCGCGTCTCCAGCGCGTCTTCAGAGCGTGTCCAGCGCGTCTTCAGAGCGTCTCAGCGCGTCTTCAGAGCGTCTCCAGCGCGTCTTCAGAGCGTCTCCAGCGCGTCTTCAGAGCGTCTCCAGCGCGTCTTCAGAGCGTGTCCAGCGCGTCTTCAGAGCGTCTCCAGTGCGTAAAGGGGACCGGGGCTGGTTCCACTGCTCATCAACACATCGCCCCACAAAAACCATGCACACTTTAAATGGAAGCTTAAACCCTGGGCATCTCATCCTTATGAAATAGTTATTAACCAGAATTTGGGAAAAACAAGTGTAACTTTTTTGTTTCTTAAGATAAAAAGTTTTTTTTTTAAATAGTCACCAAAAAAAGCCAAGTGTTCATCTCACAAATTTGAAGGCATGGTTAAAATCCTCTGTAATGAGCCGACAAATGTAGGAAATGGCCCACTGCAGTAAAATAATGCTCAACAAACACATAAACATAGAGGCACTGTCGCTCAGAGAGGAGACTTTAAAACAAGTGTGTTTCATCAAAGTCCATCTCTGACATGTTAGAGCCGTATGAACCATCAGGCCCTGAGGACTTCAGGGAGGGGTCTGGTGGGTCCAGAGTCAGGACTAAACATGGAGCAGTATTCATGAGGATGTGAGCCAGGCCTCAGGTCTGACAATGTTCTAAACTATTCTTTTTACACGTGCACATGACGCTGAAAGTATTTGACTGAAAGTCCAGATGACGATGTCCTGACCTTGGCAACACAAGTCTGGATCATCCTTGGGTGTAATTTCAAGACACTCGAAGGTTCAGGTTCATTGGTTAAAACAATGATGGAAATGACCAATCATCACACAGATCAGAAAGAAGGCGGGTCCTGTGTCCCAGAGATGAACGAGCTGTGTCTGAAATGTGAAGATCAACCCAAGAACAAAAGCAAAAGACCTGGTGAAGATGCTGGTAAGAGTTTGTCATTATCCAGAGTGAAACAGGAACTCTGCAGGAAGACGCTCGAACCCCAAAAGAAACATGAAGAAGACAAATGCACACAAGGATAAAGACTTTAATGTTTGGAGACATATCCTGTGGTCTGACGCAGAAAAAAGTCTCTGATGACCATCATCACGTTTGGAGGAAAAAGCCTGAGAACACCATCTCAGCTGTGAAACACACACAAGTGTGACCTTAAATAGACAGTTTAAAGGCAATGCCAAATATGAATGAAATGTATGTAAACGTTTGGTTTTGTAAAAAGTAATAAAAAAAACATGTTGAAAATTCGGTCTCTCGTTCTTCTGGAATTTGACAAATATAAAAAAAAATCTAAAACAGTTCATTCTGGTTTCATGTCTTTGTCTACAGTGTAGGTGAACGTGTGGTTCCCCGGGTATGATGTAAAGTTTATTTTCTGTGTATTAGAAACACTTTTCTAACACAGCTGATCCAGCTGACCGGTCCGACCATGTCCTGCTGAAATCAAGCCACAGTTTTAATATTTCAACCATTCCAACTATAACTTGGGATCTGCTGGAGATACTGAAGGTCTTCACACAAATCCATTTGCTCTGCCAATAATATTACTTATTAGTAGGTTTTCACTGCTGATGGAACTGTCTCCATGGTTACGGACACATTCCATCCAGGAAACCTACAAGAAACCCTGAAAAACCTGAAATGAACTTGATCCTGGAGCATCCCAGAGACCACTGAGATGGACAGCAGAGGCTCCCTGTTCACCGCTGGGTCCCTGTGCACCTTTTCTTACGTATAAAATGTTGCTTAAGAAATAGAGTAAACAACCTAAGAGCTGGGTTAAAACTGTGGAATCACTGGGTTAAAAACAGCCCAGCGTGAAAAAATGTAAAGTATTTATTCATCTTTGAAATACAGTAGAGTGAAAGTAATATTCTCAACACAAATACTACTCGAGTAACTGAAAGTGGTCCGAGCTGAAGTATATTTCTCGGTGACGCGGCGCAGAGTCGTCAGAGATGAAAGTTTAATGCGGCTCTCAGAACAGCGCCGTATTAAAGAAACACATGAAAGTTTCAGGACGGCGCTGGGTTTATTCACATTTATATTTACACTGAGAGGATTATGCAACAGAGTGTTCCCACTGAACCCGAACGCACCGCTCTGCTCCGCGGCCTCGCTCCTAAACCTTTCTGTTCTGATCTCAGCCACAAGGACGAGACTTTCAGTGACAGAGTCTGAATAACGGATCCAGCCGGGTTTAGTTTGTGACGACATCAGGGACCAAGTCTGTGAGGGCGCCACCATGAGGACGATGTGACTGAACGCCATTGTTTTATTAACCAATAAAGCTCTGGAATAAACCTGCACACTACCAAACCTGCAAAAATATATTTTATTTCATTTGGACATAAAGTCAACGTTTCAGTGCCAAGGCCTTCATCAGGCAAATGACGGAAGAACCCCAAGTGACACCTGGAGCTCTTCAGTGTTTGCCTGATGAAGGCCATGGCACTGAGACGTTGGCTCCATCCATCCGTCCATCCGTTCGTCCGTCCGTCCGTCCGTCCATCCGTCCGTCTATTTTCTTCCGCTTTATCCGGGGCCGGGTCGCGGGGGCAGCAGTCTCAGCAGAGATGCCCAAACTTCCCGATCCACACACACCTCCTCCAGCTGTTCTGGGGGGACCCCGAGGCCACACCAGGCCAGCTCGGAGACATAGTCCCACCAGCGTGTCCTGGGTCTTCCACGAGGCCTTGTCCCACTAGGACATGCCTGGAACACCTCCCGCGGGAGGCGACCAGGAGGCATCCGAAACAGATGCCCGAGCCACCTCAGCTGCTCCTTTCGACGTGAAGGAGCAGCGACTCTACTCCGAGCTCCTCCCGGGTAACTGATCTCCTCACCCCCAGCCACCCTGCGAAGGAAACTCATTTCGGCCGCTTGAATCCACGATCTTGTCCTTTCGAACATTACCCAGATCTCATGACCATAGGTGAGGGCGGGAACGTAGATCGATCGGTAAATCGAGAGCTTTGCCCCGACTCAGCTCCCTCCTTGTTGGCTTCATGTCCTTCTAAAATGAAATATGTGATGATGATGTGAGATGTGATCGATGTATCATGGGCTGCTCCCTCGTCTCCTCAGCATGTTGAAGAAGAGTAATACATACATGATACATGCATGTGCACGCCGGCCCACTCACACAAACATGGTCCATTCACTGCACACGTAAGTTCAGCTCGTGACAAAACGCTTGCATCATGTAGTGTTGTCTGGAGCCTGTGCTCACAGCCGCGAGAGCGAAAGGAAAGAGGGGAAGGTGCAGAGAGCTGAGCTGAAGTTCACTGCAGCTGCAGGGGCCGAAGAACAGGTTCTGGGGTACAGGCATAGACTGTAGAAAAAATGGACGTCTTCTGCTGACTCCTCCCCGTTTACCAGAATGAACACACTCGTGGGGGAATTGATGGCGGATTTACAGGCTCCCCCTCCCCAGCTCTGACGAAGCATGTTCCTAAAAAGGACATACGGGCGGGATTTTCACCGTAGACTCGGCCCTTGCGTGACGTGTAGCTCGCGCTGCTCCAATGCTAACAGACCGAGCCTCATTAAGTACGAGATTTCAAAAATTCATATTACGAAAACCAGCCTGGTTTCATATATTGTTATTAACCCAGCGTTATCTCAGGAGGAAGATCTAGCCTAGTCTAGTGTTGAAACAATTGAAACCAGGCTTTAAAGTAGTTTTTAACATGTCTAAAGTCCAATGCTTTTCAATGGGGGCCTAGTGGCGATATGGAGGTACTACAGCAACGGCGGAGCAATGGCGGCCCCCACGTTTGTGGTCAAAAAGCAGAGCAGCCAGCGGCCATTGGGTATAGGGGGCACCAACTATTAAACTGTTCAATCTAAACTCAATTCATTTAATTCTACAGATATTATCGGTGTTTTGGTTACATTTTATTGAACTATCCTCCTTTGTTTGTTTTTTGTGGGGGGGTGGCACCCGCTTAGGGCACCAAAATAGCTTGCAGTGGCCCTGTGTGACGTATTAGTTACAACTGTGGCACATTATACAGTGGAGCTCTCTTACAAAATTTTTCTGGGGGCCAAAATATATCGAGAGTGTATTGCCAGGCTCCATAATAAAAACCTCCAATAAAGTATGTTTTCATTGGAAAAATACTGTTGAGGAAACAGTTTTCGATGAATGAATAATAATGAGCCGAACTGTAGCCTCATAAAAGCAGCTTACGCTTACAAGCTTCTGCTACACTGTAGTCAGTATTTATTCACTCCACACTCTGTGGTGGTAAGGTAGCCACAGCTGCCCTAAGGCACACTGTCAATTTACCTTGTGGCTATAATGTGTTGCATGTATCGTGATCTCTAATTATGCTAGTGCCCCCTGCTGGACACCTGTGGAATTCTTTCCTTTCTTTATTTAAAGGAGCTATATCCTGCTATTTTAGCCATTCCAAAGTTACGTATAGGCATTTATATGATATATTGTACCTCTACCACTATGGAGCACTCATTTTTGTGATAAATATAAGTGTTTTCTGGAGGTATGTTTCGAACCCGGAAGACACAACGCTTCGATTCAGTTAACTCCGCCCCCTCTCTCCGCGCATACAACTTTACTGTAATATAAATAAACAGCAATAAGTGAAGTCACTTCACGATACAGTTATACGGAGTTGACATCTGCAACACAGCTTCATAAATGGCTAACACACACATGCTAATATGCTAACACACAAGCTAACCCGCGTTTGGATTGACTCACCCTCTGCTCCATCGCTGTTTACATTGTGGGACTCGCGTTGGTTATAAAAGTTAATCCACTTTGATTCTGGTGAAGGTTCACCAAACATCCATCAGAGACAGTCACAGAAAAACAATATTTTGGCTGATAGTCGCTGAATCCAGGAGAAAAAAACAGCTGAGTGGCCTCTTCTTGAAAAAGGCTGAATAAACTCCTCGTCCTCGTAGCCAAACGCGCTTCTTTTTCTCCGTGACATTATCGTTAGCTAAGAATAAAAAACAGGTGTGTCCAGAGTAGGTAACGAGCTCCATCTTCAGCTGCAGCGCAAACATGACTGATCTGTTCAGACGCTCAGGGGATGTGTTTGTTTTGGCCACAGCTGACCTGGAAGCACTTAGGGCACATCCTTTTTTTTTTTTTTCTTTTTTTTTTTTACTCTTTGTTTCTCTCTTATGACAGAAATAATGAAAACGCTGTTTTACAAATTAAAATCAGGCCGTAAGTGTCGCAGTTTGAAATTGTTCAAGCCCGGGCCACACAGCACAATACACAGTTGAAGAATATGTACAAGTTTATTTTTAAAAGGTCTTCTAGGGATAAAAAACGTTCATAAAAATTGTTCTTATAAAAACGTTGGTAAAAAGTGGGGTCCAAGATCGTCCGGGGCAATGACAATTAGGGGATGCGAGTCACCAGTGATGA
This sequence comes from Gobius niger, assembly GCF_951799975.1. Lineage (NCBI taxonomy): Eukaryota > Metazoa > Chordata > Actinopteri > Gobiiformes > Gobiidae > Gobius > Gobius niger. The sequence goes on along the minus strand of NC_136873.1, from coordinate 20,072,579 downwards.
GACCAGTCAAGAGGTACTAGCCGTCCGAGTCCAGTGAAAACAGCAGCGCCAAGTCGCCGGTCCCGCTTCTCCGCTGTGTTGATGCTCCGTCAGCTACAACAACAAAGTGCAATAATTGGTATGGGGCAGATTGAATGGCCAATACGCAGGCAGTCGATAACTCAGGGTGCGTCCCTTTACTCCTCTAGTTCCAGGCATATCATGCGAATTCGCCTCCGCAAACGTCCCGCGACTCTTCCCCAGGTCTGCAACACCCCTCCGTGCAGTAGTAGGACAGTGCAGCTGTAAGTGATGACAGTGGCCGTCAGTAGACTACTCGCCCCAAACCCTCAGCCCACACGCACACACAAGCGGCAATCATGGGTTCGTCCCTTCACTTAGCTGGTAATGGCGTGTCACATGCTGCTGCTGCGGCCCCCTGTCCACGGTCCTGCTGCGTTGTCCGGTTGTCCTGCTGCGTTGCTGCTGCGTCGAAGTGCCGGCTTGTTGAGCTGTCCCTCGGTCCCCACGTCCACCGGTGACTGCCCTGCTCCGGTCTCACTTCCTTGTCTTTAAGAACGGAGTTCTGATTACTGCGTTCAGATGTCAGTCTCTGATTGGCTAGGCAATTTGGGTCAAACCATTGTGGCAGGGGTGCGCTTAAACACTTCAAATCCAAATATGAAAATAAAAACATGCAACCAAAAGCAAGTAAAGTATAATTAAAGTTAAGCAACCCTGCCCAATGTGTCCTCTCCTCCTGACATCTCCCCCCAGTTTTTAGATAGTCGTCCCGACTACTACAGCGACTGCTCTCTGTACCGTAATGGTGGATTGCCCAAATTCTGACGTTGGGACCGTCTTACGGGTGGCTGCTCGTGAGGGGGCCCTGGTGCTGGCAATTGTACATTTCCTTCTGGCTCGGGTGCCGGACAAGTCTCTGTAACAGGTAACATAACAGGTAGAAAAAGTGGCATAGAATTTGGTGGCACAGAGCGTATCGATTGGGCAGGCTCAGTAACCAACTGCTCCCCGGGTTCTACTGGGCATGGTCTGAGGTTATTGCGATGCATAGTCTTTATAGGTCCCATATGTCCTTCAGGCCGAATTTCATATGCAGGCGAATCAGGGTGGAGTTGGGACACAACAACGTAGGGTGACCGTTGCCAACGGGGAGCCAACTTGCCCTGGTCATGGCGACGGAAGTTTCTTAGCAGTACCCTTTCTCCTGGGAGTAGAGGTACATTCTGAGCTCTCCTGTCATACCTGTCCTTATCCTTTTGTTGTTGTGCTTTTGTTCGCGCAATAACATGTTTATAAGCTTTAGTCAGTGTCCGGTGATGATTAGCAACCCAGTCATGCATGTTGTAGGCTTGGGACTCTGTTGGAGCTCCTGTGGCCATCTCTACCGGAAGCCGGGCGTGACGTCCTGTCAAAACAAAATGAGGGGTGAGGCCAGTGCTGCTGTGTGCGGTGTTGTTATATGTGAAGAGCAAAGCAGGTAGGCTGTCTGTCCATCTCACTTTCTCCTCATCACTCAAGGAAGCCAACAAGGTTAACAGAGTCTGATTAAAACGTTCGCAGGCACCATTACCCTGCGGATGGTAGGGCGTAGTTCGTACCTTCTTGCAGCCGTAAAGATTGCAAAGTTGCTGGAGTACAGTGGATTCAAATGCTGATCCTCTATCCGACAGGATTCTTTCGGGACAGCCCCATATTTGGATCACATGTCGCCAAAGGGCTTGGGCTGTGGTGACTGCAGTTTGATCCTTTGTTGGCACGGCCCACCCAAATCTTGAGAATAGATCAGTCATCACCAAGACATACGGATAGGGGCTTTGGGGGTTTCCTAAGGACAGAAAGTCAATGGCCACCGTTTCCATGGGGTAAGAGGACTGTATGGGCTGGAGGGGTGCTCTTACCTCTGGCCCGGCTTTGTGTTCACAGCAGGCGGTACACTGCATTGTCCACTTGCGTACATCCTCCCCCATATGTGGCCAAAAGAACGATCTTCTCAATGATGCCTCAATCCGATTAGCTCCCATGTGTCCACAGGAGGAATGATAGCGTTCCCACAGTAGATGCTGGCATACCGGGGGAACGACTATTTGATGAAAAATTTCACCAGTTAGAGGATCTTTTATAGCACGCCGAAGAAGACCTTGGTTCAACTGGAGCTTGTCCCAGTGTCTAAGAAGGCTTCTGGCCAATTGTGGCGCTGCAAGTCTCACCTCTTTGAGGGGTCTCATGTCCTGCTGGAGCCATGCACAAACCAGCCTGAGTGCTTCATCCTTCTGCTGGTTTTCACGCCATTCAGTCACTTCATCAAGCTTTGCAGTCACAGGATTAGAGTCAACACTTGTGCCGGGTCTACAGTTCTGTGGAAGCCTGGACAAAATGTCAGCATTCTTATTTGCCACGCCAGGTCTGTACTTAATTATAAATTGGTAATTTGAGAGCTTTGCCGCCCACCTTTGCTCAACTGCACCCAACTGAGCGGTATCTAAATGGACTAATGGGTTATTGTCAGTGTAAGCTGTAAAAGTGGCCCCTAGCAAATAGTCCTTAAACTTATCCGTCACGGCCCACTTTAGTGCCAAAAGTTCCAGTTTAAAAGAACTGTAGTTTTGGTCATTCTTTTCAGTGGGGTGCAGACTCCTGCTGGCATATGCGATGACCCTTTCACGTCCCTCCTGAACCTGGGATAAGACTGCACCTAGTCCCTCCAGACTCGCATCTGTGTAGAGATGGAAAGGTTTAGAAAAATCAGCATAAGCGAGTACGGGTGTACTTAGTAAGGAGAGTTTAAGTTTTTCAAACGCTGTTTGGCACTCGGGTAACCAAGTAACCTTTTGTTCCTTTTTGCTCACAGCCGCAGATCCTCTCAAAAGGGCATGCAGCGGGGCAGCGATCTTGGCAAAGGCCGGAATGAAGCGCCTGTAGTAACCCACAAAACCCAAAAATGATCTAACTTCTTTTACAGTGCACGGGGGCTTCCACTGTTGGACCACTGCAGTCTTGTCGGGGTCTGTTGATACCCCTTCCTGGCTGACAACATGGCCCAAGTATTTGACTTTGCGTTGGAAAAAATGGCATTTATGTGGTTGAAGTTTAAGGCCATGTTTCGACAGACGCTGGAAAACCTGATCCAAATGAGACAAATGAGAGTCAAAATCGGGTGAGAATACAATGACATCGTCTAGATAGATCAGAAGGGAGTCATGTACCATACCACCTAAACATCGGTGCATTAACCGTTGAAAAGTGGCCGGTGCATTACAGAGGCCAAATGGCATTCTGTCAAATTCATATAAGCCCAGTGGGGTGGTGAAAGCGGTTTTCTCCCTATCCTTTGGGTCCATTTCTACCTGCCAATAGCCGCTGGCGAGGTCAAGGGTGGAGTACCAACACGCTTGTTTGAGGCAAGTGAGGGATTCCTCAATCCTGGGCAAGGGGAAGGCGTCCTTATGGGTAAGCGCATTCAATTTTCTGTAATCCACACAGAAACGCCATTACCAGCCTCTGGAGCTCCTGTTGGATGGGGCCTGCCCTCAGACCCAGGATCAGTTGGTCACGAGCAGTGATTTCATCCTGTGCACTGCCACCTGGCTCCTCTGTTCTCCACCTACTAAAAAGTTCACGGAGACGTAAAATGAATGCCCCTACGCTTTCTCCCTCCTGCTGCTGGCATTTAAAAAATTGGACACGTAATTGTGCTAAAGAAGTCCGTTTCCCATATAAACCTTTTAAGTGGGATAAAATTTGTGCAGCAGTAGTTCTGAGGTTGGGATCAAGTAGTACAATTTCTCTGCGTGCACTGCCCTCTAGTGCCCCAATGACAAAGTCTGCTTTTTGTTGGTCACTGAGACCTTGGGCTCTCAACATGGCCTCAATTTGCCAAACCCATTCTCCAAATTTCACCTGATCACATTCCCCTGAAAATTTTGGCACCCAGGGCACCCCCATAAACCAAGGCATAACCATCGTGTTAACCATAGCTTGGTTGCCTGCCGGTGCAGCCTGAATGTCCACAGGTGCATTATTTGCTTCAGGCATGTTTGTGCCGTGTGGTAAGGGCTACTGCCAACAACGCCAAAATGTCGCAGTTTGAAATTGTTCAAGCCCGGGCCACACAGCACAATACACAGTTGAAGAATATGTACAAGTTTATTTTTAAAAGGTCTTCTAGGGATAAAAAACGTTCATAAAAATTGTTCTTATAAAAACGTTGGTAAAAAGTGGGGTCCAAGATCGTCCGGGGCAATGACAATTAGGGGATGCGAGTCACCAGTGATGAGACCAGTCAAGAGGTACTAGCCGTCCGAGTCCAGTGAAAACAGCAGCGCCAAGTCGCCGGTCCCGCTTCTCCGCTGTGTTGATGCTCCGTCAGCTACAACAACAAAGTGCAATAATTGGTATGGGGCAGATTGAATGGCCAATACGCAGGCAGTCGATAACTCAGGGTGCGTCCCTTTACTCCTCTAGTTCCAGGCATATCATGCGAATTCGCCTCCGCAAACGTCCCGCGACTCTTCCCCAGGTCTGCAACACCCCTCCGTGCAGTAGTAGGACAGTGCAGCTGTAAGTGATGACAGTGGCCGTCAGTAGACTACTCGCCCCAAACCCTCAGCCCACACGCACACACAAGCGGCAATCATGGGTTCGTCCCTTCACTTAGCTGGTAATGGCGTGTCACATGCTGCTGCTGCGGCCCCCTGTCCACGGTCCTGCTGCGTTGTCCGGTTGTCCTGCTGCGTTGCTGCTGCGTCGAAGTGCCGGCTTGTTGAGCTGTCCCTCGGTCCCCACGTCCACCGGTGACTGCCCTGCTCCGGTCTCACTTCCTTGTCTTTAAGAACGGAGTTCTGATTACTGCGTTCAGATGTCAGTCTCTGATTGGCTAGGCAATTTGGGTCAAACCATTGTGGCAGGGGTGCGCTTAAACACTTCAAATCCAAATATGAAAATAAAAACATGCAACCAAAAACAAGTAAAGTATAATTAAAGTTAAGCAACCCTGCCCAATGTGTCCTCTCCTCCTGACATAAGCATAGAATTAAGACATTACATTACAGACGTCGAGCACTTCCGTTCCGTTGTTACGACACAACTGAACACTCAGTCGTTCACCAGGAGAGGGAGGAGCCTCAGAGAGCAGGCTTCAGGAGGATTACTGAGAGCTGCGTGAATGAAGCCACAAACCACTCTGGGGGTGTTTTTGATAAGGAAATAGCATAACAACATGGCTAAAAGCTCCAAAAAGTCGATTTTGCATGATATAGGACCTTTAAAGGGACTATACAGAGTTTAAAAATGCTAAAATTAAGTATTTTCCTCCCCTACATGTCCCTCCATGTCCTAATGTGTAGAATGAGCTCAGACCTGTTCACCACAACTGCCTCTAAAATCCTGCACTGTCACTCAGAAAGGTGCTACTTCGGTCCGAATTGCCGTCATGCACGAGCTTAATATAGAAGGTGCAGTTACACATTTGACCTGAGGTGGCAGTAGTGGGTATAAAATGGCCAAAATCACAACTCTGTAAAGGAATGAGCGAGAGACTCAGGAATTTGTGCACTACAAGTGAGGGGCCGGATTGAATCATCTCGCGGGCCCCTGTGATACAGCAACTGAGCGGTTTGCATGTCTCTAAAACATGCACATTAGGTAAATCTATTGACCTTTTGACTGTTGAATGTTGAATTGATCAATATTTGGCAGTGACTAGAACCTTATACGTTAATGTTACGACTGTTTTTCAACATGATCTCCACTTTTGGACACCTTTAAGAGAAAATAAGTGGACCTCAGTACATATGTGCTGTCAGAGAAGACTTTCAGATCGTTTTCGCTTCATGTGGATTCTCAATGACAAAGATATTCGTCAAAAAAAAAAAAAGATCCATCTATTCAAAATCTATTTTCAAATCTATTTTGACGGTTACCATAATTTCCATCATGGAATACCTCCTTGCCCTCGACCTTAGCTTTATGCTAAAGGTTCTTTACACAATTGTGGTCATGTGAATACCATCTATATCCCCACAAATGTTGAACAAACATTACATACACTTATTAAGTTGACATTATGACCATTTTTATAGATTAAAGTTTGATACCATTTTTGCTAAAGCATACTAACACAATTATATTTGAGACTTTGCTAAACATTTTTGTCCAGTTTTCTTTTGTTTGACCCTTTTCGTGATGTTTATAGTTTCATTTCCTTATTGGACACTGACAGGAAGTGACATAGATAGAGGTAAACAATTTTAAACTGTTGCCGTGCCGACCACGTTAAGTCAATGGGAAATGAGTGAGTCAAACTATAGATACAGACGGCATCTCGTCATAGAAGGGGGCGTGGCTTCACCGAGGGGGAAAATAGAATCTTTAGAGAAACACAATTTGTCACTCTTTTTAGCCATTTTCTGGTGGAATATCAACTTATTCATCACATATAAATAAAGTCAAGTGTAAATCGGGTCCATATGGATGTTTTCTCACAGCAGATTGTTCAGTAGAAGTGAAAAAACAGCAGTTGTAGCTCACGCTAGCTAACCGTTAGCATTAGCCCGATGCTAACATGTAGCATCAAGTTAGCATTCTCTGTTATTCATGTATTTATGGACTGTTGAACCACTTTGCTCCTCCCCATGTGTCTGTTTCTTTCTTTAGTAGAAAACTATATTCATAATTCAGCAGTTGTTAAAGTAGTTTTTGGATAATTAGAGAAAGTTTAGATTTTTCTCCAAATTGTTTTCCCCCTTAACTGTTTTCAAACATGACCATATATGGGCGACTCCAGAGATGCCGTCTGTATCTATGGAACTTACCTTGTCACGTCCTGTCAGCAGCTTGAAAAATAATAGATGACTTTTCTGCCCCACATTAAAATGGCTGCCTCAGTGAAATGATAATTATGCAACTGATGAACTTGCAGCTGACGTTATGAGTCATAATATTTTCAAAAGCATTAAACCTGTCTTTGCACTTACAGATCTTTCTATACTTTTACAATGAAAAAAAATTTCCTTGGAAAAAAGGCTTGCGACCCACTGAAAATGGTTCCACGACCCACCAGCTGAGAACTCCTGCTTTAGAGAGTGTGTTTATCCTTTGCTGAGAAAAATAAATGTGCCTAATACCCTAACAGAGATGTGTTCAGGGGGATTTGGGATGTTTTATTAGGGCTCCAAGCTGAATAAATCAGGTGGTAAATAGTTAAGTGCACGGTGGATGATATCAACATGTGGGAAAGCAGGTAAAGGTAAAGCAGTTTAGAAATGAGTAATTAATGCATTATTTGAGTACTGACATGAGCAGGATGAGTCCAGTGAAGCGGCACGTCAGGACAGAGAGAAAAGGGGGATGTGGTTGTGTGGAAGTGCGCCCTCTGCTGGTGCTCCCTGACCCCTGCGGGCGGCGTGTGGTCGAACATCTGGGCTCCATCTCCTCCGTCACCGCGGCCCTCGCCTGAACCCCGGTCTGTGTCGGCCAATCGCGGGGCGGCGCAGGCGGGACCTGCTCGGCTCTGGGGCCAATCGGACGCTGGGGTCTGCGCAGATGTTTGGAATGATGAGGGAAAGTGAGACAAAGGAGCCATTCATGGAGGAGGAGGAGGAGGTCCATGTGTGGGCTGTACAGGAGGAGGAGGTCCATGTGTGGGCTGTACAGGAGGAGGAGGTCCATGTGTGGGCTGTACAGGAGGAGGAGGTCCATGTGTGGGCTGTACAGGAGGAGGAGGTCCATCACAGGTTTCTGAAATCACTGGTTCAGAATCACTCGACGCTGAGGATCCCCTTCTGTAAAATGTGACTATTTAAATGATTTAAAATGCAACCCCCCCTAAATCACTCACTCATGTGTTCTCCATGTCAGTGTGCCTCTGCTCCAGTGTCTGTAGTCAGCTTCAGTGGGTCAGATGTGGAGCTCCTCTTGTTGGATGAGAAAACCTTTCCTGGGTGTTTCCAAAACTTTATGGGTTAAGCTGAAAGAGGCAATAATACAGTAAAACTCCAAACAGGAAATCTCAATCCAGTGACTTTGTTTGCTTCTCTTGTTTTCTTTTCAAAATGAATTCATAAAGTTATCAGTTCATGTTGCGTTTGCATTTTAGGAGCATGAGATGGATTAAGTTCAGATCTTAACCCCATGGAGAATCTTTGGGATGTGCTGGAGAAGTGCGAGTGGTCTCAGTGCAGTGGTCGCAAGTGGGCCAAGAGCATTTTTGCAGAGATTGAGGTCGCCAAAAACAACAATCTCGGTTTTGTCCTCGTTCAAATTTAGAAAAATGTTGCAAAATGTTTGGTGAGTTGACATTGAGGGGAAGATACCTTTGTGTGTCATTTTTTACATATGGAACCCAAAGGCAGCAAGTACAGTGCAAAAAGAATGGGTCCTAGAATTGAGCCTTGAGGCACACCGCAAGACAAGGGGGCCCTTTTAGAACTAAAAGAATCAATATTTACAATGAGAACAAGCAGAACATAAATTGTTGGAGTCAGAGCAAATGAGTCAGGGAGGAAGACAAAACACCAGCCAGGGGAACCAGAGTAGGGACACAGGACAGACCAGAAGACACTGATGAGTCTGGGGGCCAAGGAAGCTGAGGGGCTGAGAAGGCACTTTAGGAGAGTCTGGGGGCCATGGACCTGGAGGAGGCTGGTCCTGAAGGTAGAGACAGGCTCACAGAAGGAGTTGCCAGGTCTGAAAGCGCCAGAGGCAGATTAGAACAGTGGTTCCCAACCTTTTGGAGCCGCGACCCCTATTACCACAGTTAAAGGGGTTCGTGGCCCCCCGCCTGGGTCACACCGTGAGAAATCGGAACATTGGCCTACATAATTCTTAAAAAACAAAGAAAAAAACAAATGGTTAAAATAATATTCATCAAATTACGAACATATAATGGCACTCTGGTAACACACACACACGTGCGACGATAAAATATTATAATATACGCTAAAAAAGTATGTATATTTTATCTACATGATCTGGCGACCCCCCCAAATTCGTCTCGCGACCCCCTTGGGGGTCCCGACCCCCAGGTTGAGAACCACTGGATTAGAAGAACCTGCTGAGGAGCAAAATGACGTAAATGAGCCAACAGAGGGGCTGGGAGCGCCTGCAGACATCAGAGGTAGGCCGAGCAGAGTGTCTGGAGCGCCTGCAGACAGAGGTAGGCCGAGCAGAGTGTCTGGAGCGCCTGCAGACAGAGGTAGGCCGGGCAGAGTGTCTGGAGCGCCTGCAGACATCAGAGGTAGGCCGGGCAGAGTGTCTGGAGCGCCTGCAGACATCAGAGGTAGGCCGGGCAGAGTATCTGGAGCGCCTGCAGACAGAGGTAGGCCGGGCAGAGTGTCTGGAGCGCCTGCAGACAGAGGTAGGCCGGGCAGAGTGTGTGGAGCGCCTGCAGACAGAGGTAGGCCGGACAGAGTGTCTGGAGTGCCTGCAGACAGAGGTAGGCTGGGCAGAGTGTCTGGAGCGCCTGCAGACAGAGGTAGGCCGGGCAGAGTGTGTGGAGCGCCTGCAGACATCAGAGGTAGGCCGGGCAGAGTGTGTGGAGCGCCTGCAGACAGAGGTAGGCCGGGCAGAGTGTCTGGAGCGCCTGCAGACATCAGAGGTAGGCCGGGCAGAGTGTGTGGAGCGCCTGCAGATCAGAGGTAGGCCGGGCAGAGTGTCTGGAGCGCCTGCAGACAGAGGTAGGCCGGGCAGAGTGTCTGGAGCGCCTGCAGACAGAGGTAGGCCGGGCAGAGTGTGTGGAGCACCTGCAGACATCAGAGGTAGGCCAGGCAGAGTGTCTGGAGCGCCTGCAGACAGAGGTAGGCCGGGCAGAGTGTCTGGAGCGCCTGCAGACAGAGGTAGGCCGGGCAGAGTATCTGGAGCGCCTGCTGACAGAGGTAGGCCGGGCAGAGTGTCTGGAGCGCCTGCAGACAGAGGTAGGCCGGGCAGAGTGTCTGGAGCACCTGCAGACAGAGGTAGGCCGGGCAGAGTGTCTGGAGCGCCTGCTGACAGAGGTAGGCCGGGCAGAGTGTCTGGAGCGCCTGCAGACAGAGGTAGGCCGGGCAGAGTGTCTGGAGCGCCTGCAGACAGAGGTAGGCCGGGCAGAGTGTCTGGAGCGCCTGCAGACAGAGGTAGGCCGGGCAGAGTGTCTGGAGCGCCTGCAGACAGAGGTAGGCCGGGCAGAGTGTCTGGAGCGCCTGCAGACAGAGGTAGGCCGGGCAGAGTGTGTGGAGCACCTGCAGACATCAGAGGTAGGCCAGGCAGAGTGTCTGGAGCGCCTGCAGACAGAGGTAGGCCGGGCAGAGTGTCTGGAGCGCCTGCAGACAGAGGTAGGCCGGGCAGAGTGTGTGGAGCACCTGCAGACAGAGGTAGGCCGGGCAGAGTGTCTGGAGCGCCTGCAGACAGAGGTAGGCCGGGCAGAGTGTCTGGAGCACCTGCAGACAGAGGTAGGCCGGGCAGAGTGTCTGGAGCACCTGCAGACAGAGGTAGGCCGGGCAGAGTGTCTGGAGCGCCTGCAGACAGAGGTAGGCCGGGCAGAGTGTCTGGAGCACCTGCAGACAGAGGTAGGCCGGGCAGAGTGTCTGGAGCGCCTGCAGACAGAGGTAGGCCGGGCAGAGTGTCTGGAGCGCCTGCAGATCAGAGGTAGGCCGGGCAGAGTGTCTGGAGCGCCTGCAGATCAGAGGTAGGCCGGGCAGAGTGTCTGGAGCGCCTGCAGATCAGAGGTAGGCCGGGCAGAGTGTCTGGAGCGCCTGCTGAAGGCACAGAAGGCTCCACAGACGACTGTAGCGGGTCTGGAAGCTTCAGCAGAGGCAGGTCCGGGAGCTAACTATAAAATGAATAAATTAATTATCATTAATAATCCGTGTACCTTTCGATCATTAGTTATTCCGTTTCAAAATAAAATCAGAAAAACAACATTTCCATTTGTTTTTTTGTTTTTTTCCCTTTCTAAACTTGAATTAGAAAAAGACATCTTGTATACGTCAATGTCAATGTGTTTGTTTTGGTTCTAGTTGTTTTTAATTCCCTCCAAAATTATGACGTTACTATTATTTCGTTTTATTATTGTTTGCGACACCGGAAGTGAGGAGAGACCTCAGCTCAGAGCCGCTTCTACACTTGTTTGGAAAGTTTTATGCAGATACTTTTTAAAACTTGGGCAACACATGCAGAGATCAGAGATGCTTTATATTACCACGGAGGGAATGGTTGCTCAGAAATATCCGTGAGGAGATTCTGCTTGGAAAACAACCTTAAAAAGCTGGGCAGACACTATGTGTCTCTGTCGCGCAGTGGACAGGGGGCCACGAGCCACGAGTAGCTGCTCACGACGAACGCACGAGTGAAAATCGCACGATCGCAAGGTTTTCAAACATGTTTGATATTTTTTGAGAGTCGTGCGGTCCTGGCCCTGTGGCAGCGACACTGAAGCCGGCGGAAAGCAGCGCGAACACGGGGAAATGCAGCTGCAGGCGCCGGGAGGAGAGGACACACGCGTTAGTATAGATTTTTGTATTCCTCTTCGTCACTTTAGCTGTGCATGATTACTTTGCAAAACAAAAGTCACTGCTGAAGTGGGGGGGGGACGGAGAGAGGAGTGGCAGAGGGACAGTTTGGGAATGCACGACGGGAAAGGGTTTTAGAGCGCGGCTCTGGGGAAACAGAGAGAGAGAGAGAGAGAGAGAGAGAGAGAGAGCTCCCGAACGCTCCCGGCACCAGCTCTCCCGGGCCATGGGAGAGAAAAAGGCGTGTGGAGTCCGTGAGTGAGGCGGATACAGGAGCCCCGACACTCACATCTTCCACCTGTTCGCTCAGCTCCACTCTTGGCCGCCTCCGAAGCGACATCACCGCCCACTGCCTCCTCCTCCGCCCCGGTCACCTCGGCTGCTGCTGCTGCTGCTCCACGAGGTGCTCAAAATGAGCAGCAACGAGTTTGAGAAATAAAAGTCCTAATGACATAATAAACAACGCTACAGAGGAGATCGCGTTGAAGCTCGACCTCTTATGCTGAAGTTTGTTTTTGTTTCCCTCTTGCGCGAGGGAGAGAGAGGCAGAGAAAAAGTTACTCATCATTTCCAGTAGCAAATCAAACCGAAGCAGTAGTGAACAAAATAACGGAAGTTGTTTTAGCAGTGTTTGTTTCCACTGCATAGCAAAGAAATGGGTCAATATTTTATTTAGAATTTTTTGCCTCTCCAATTTAATTTAGAAAATGGAAATACAATAAAACAACCACATAATTAGTTTTTCTGATTTTATTTTGAAACGGAATAACTAATGATCGAAAGGTACACGGATTATTAATCACAAACTTTTCCATTTTCACTCGCTTTCCATACTTGTAAGTTGTCTTGTAAGTCCCATCAGATTTTCGACATCTAAATGCTTCTAATCATCAGTACTGCTAATCAACAATTGTACTATTGAAATCTGCAACAACATATCTGTAAATCATTGAGGGTAAACTCACATAGTAGTAAGATAAGATGATACTTTATTGATCTCACAGATGGAGAAATTGCATGTGTCTGGGTCACACAGGTATTATGATGTCAATGCTGCTGGACACATGTTTATCTTACACTTCTACTCTTTGTATTCTCTTACAAATAATCCTATTATTTTTCCTTTGGCTTCATGTGACATGGATGTAAATATAATAATGTAAATAATGTAAATAATTGCTCAAATAAATCAAATCAAATCAATAAAAACAAGACTCATTTCTAATATAAGTTTGTCAAAAGTGTACATCCCTGAGTGAGAAGCTTCCAGGTGAGGGGCCAGAGGAGAACGCCTTCGCCTTCGTTCAACAGCACAAAGTGAGAGCGTGGGCCCGTGTGCGTGTGGAGCCGTCCCGGTGACGCTGCTCCTCTGCGCCCGCCTTCGCTTCATTGTCATTCTGCTGTGTTTGGTCCCACGCAGCTGTGTGTCCTCGCGGGAGGGCATCAGGGCGTTTTCTCCACAGGGGGCCGGCCCGCTTCATCTGCAGACTTAATGGACTGTCAGGTTTAATTCAACTCTGAGGTCCGTCAGGAAGAAGGCGCCAATCTGCGTCCGACACAGAAGGACACGAGGAGAGGAGTATCAGTGTCCTCCTGCACCGGCCGGAGTAAACCTTTCACTGATGTTCAGGAAAAACAACCGTTTCTCCAGAGATTTATTGAAGTCTTTATCTCAAAATTCATTTTTCTCATTGTTTAAACAGCATTTCCACTTGAGACTCAAAGCAGACTCAAAACGTTACAGCCTTGTATGTGCATTATGGAACTTTTTAAGCAAAGAAACATAATATACTGTAGATAGATAATGTTAGAGTATTTCTGGATGTTATGATGGAGACCTGTATGCAAAGTGGGATGTGTATGGGGTACAGAGAAGGGGGTCTGAGAGTCAGTGATCCCCTCAGTGAAGCCTGTCTCCACCGGCAGCTTCTCAAGTTTGCCTCTCAGAATCATAGGCTGGGTGGTATTGAAGTGGAAGAACATGAGCCTCACAATACCCCCCAGAGAGGGCCTGGAGAAGCATGTACACCATGTCTTCACACTCATTGGCAGTGTGGGAGTGGTTAGCTACTGGGTCACAGAAAGTTCAATTACGTACATACTGTATACCGAGTTTGTCAGAGAGATTTTTCAATAAATGTATCTGCCTAACTGAATGAGTTTTGAATCACAAAGAATCCAAAATCCCTCTGAAAAAAATCTTAAATAATACGTGACAAAATAGCACCATACATTAGCCTGATCCATTATTCACCTGCAGCGCCCCGCGTTCAAACCTGTGAAGAAGAGATGTTTGAAGGGTGCACTTGTTCTGCATATGCTCCACACCTCACGCCCTTTGACCTTTGTGTCCATCTGAGGAAAAAAAAACAGTTCTTAATCATTTCTCTCTATTAACTTCCGTTTTGGTAAATGGCCTGGAACAGTTTGTCCGTTTGGAGCCACTCGTCCAAGAAGATTTGAAATTCTGAATTTGGTGCACCATTTCCCCTCGGACTCCCGCTGTTTCTGCCAAAACCCTCGCTCCGCCGCGGCCCGAGGCGAACGGCGGTCAGTGAAGCAGACGTGAGGCTAATGTCCTGCTGTCAGCACCAACGCCAGCACGGAACTGTCATGGCCGCCATTAGCATCACGTTAGCGCACGGCCCAGCGCTCGGGGCCATTTATACATCCGCTCTGAAAAACAGAACCATCCGAGCGACGCCGGGGGAAGGAACAGAATTTCAAAAATATGAAATTCAAGATTTTAATCGGGCCAAACATTGGATCCTCTGCTTTTAGCGGCACGGCAGAAACCAGCAGACAGACATTCTGCGGGAAAGTCACTGACGGCCGAAGAAAACAAGAACTTTATCATTTTTACAGAAGTAACTGAACAAACTCTACAGAGGGCCTCTGAGTGAAAGCCTTGCTTCAGGACCCACTTTCATCACGACAAACCGCACACAAATAAAAATACATTTCAAACTATATGTGACATGCGGCGATAGAGCTCCTCACCCTTTGGGGCAACTCCCTCCCATGCGACCGCCCCATCTCCAGGCCCACCTTAATGCACCCATATAGGCCCCGGGTCTTAAACAAACCCTAACCCTAACGCCAACCTATAACCCTAACCCTAAATCCCACAAAAACCCTAACTCCTACAGGTCTCCTTCTGGGCCGGGTAGGGCGGGGCTACTCCAGGTACACACACACCAGGTACACAATCATCACATACGCTCAGTCATGCCACAAAGTCAAGTGATTGACATGAAAATCAACGAATCCCCTTTTTTCCCCCCTTAATTGTGATAGGCCCTTGACTGCGCCCCTGGGCTCCAGCCCCTGCCAGCACAGGTGAAGTGATAAGGTGGCTCTGGCACTCGTCGCAGCCACTTAGCTTTGCACCGCCGACGCTCGGATTCATCGCCCGCCTCACAATTCACACTGGCCTTGTTGACTTTCATCGACAAGAACGTTTCTGTCGGCCACAACAACATCAGATTGGATAATAGCCCTACATGTCTCTAGGTGATAATAGCCAAGTTTGAGCCATTTTATGTCTGAAATTGTAGAACGACTTTGTCAAAATAGACAATTCTAGTATGGGCCATAGGGATTCATTCTTATACATAAAAGATACAATTTTTAACTCAATCTGACAAGGCACGTGGAAATAATAAAAGATCATCTTGCCATCGTGGTGACATTTAGCCTGGCCACGCCCACATCTATTCAAATATGATATGACTGTAATAGAATGTTGTTTTATTGTGTACAATATACCTGCAACATTTCTTACAAATCGTCCAAACTGCAGCTTTCAAGGTAATGGGTAGGGGGCGCTATCCTCGGTGGAGGTTTTATACTGATGGGTGCGTTGTGTTCTGGGTAGTGCATTGATGACTCACATGTGAGTTCAACAGGTCAATGCCTGTGAGTGTGAGCTGTCCTGAAATATACACAGACTCTCCGCGTTATGAGGAGACGGCCCAATCTTGGATTTCCACATGTCTGGGTACACTGTGCCGGTGAAAGCGGAGGCAGAGATTCTGTGAGTTCCTTCTGTCGTCAGCAGCAGAAGAAGAAGAGGAATTAGCATTTAAAGTAGTTCCCTCTGGCGCTCAGTCTGCCCCCCGCTGGCCAGGAGATGGACAAGCACGGGATTAAAAACACGCAGGGGAGGAATCGATGTGGAAACTTCAGATTAATTAAAAGTCAAGAGGTTAATCGTGTTGTTTTGTGGTGTTTAAACTGGTTTTTAGATTCAAAAGTTCCTTAAAAAAGTCCTATCCTGCTAAACTAACCTTTTCTCTCCTTTTTCCATGTTCTGATGTTGTTCCGGATGATGTTGTCCCGCTGAGAAACACGCGCTATCCAAATAGTTCTGCCAACTGCATTTCTATGCTCCACATTGTTTTACTGGACACTTTTGTACAGCTTTGCTGTGTTTTTGTGAGGTTCAATGGATTTTTTTTGTGCTCGCCAGAAGCAAACAAACAGCTGCTTATTCGCTAAAGACATTTACAATCTGCAAATGTCTTCATCTGAAACACTGAAGAGGCACCAAGAGCCCCCACACCTGCAGCACAGAGGAGGCGTCACAAGAGGAGCTACAGGAAACAAACCAGGAGGTATCCGGGCAAGACTCACAGCTAAGACACACAAGCATCTGTCCTCCTATTGTTCTGACTAATGTTCTTTGACTAGAGAATAAGACGGATTATATTCATCTGCTACGCTCTTCCAGAAGATGTTTTTATATTCAGTAGGTGGAGCTTCACAGGTGACCCTCGAGCAGGGCTGGACTAGCAGAAAAAATCAGCCCGGGACTTTTTGGTTAAGATTAATTATACTGTTTTTGCACAAGAGATTCTTGTATCGCTCAGGGCCTCGAGACTATTGCAATGAAAATGAGGGCTCTTGTACAAAAACAGTATGAGCCTCAGAGCACTCACCACTTTAATCTTGTCATTTACAACTTGCTGGAATATTTGTAAAATCACTAAACAATCTTAAAATGTGGGGGGGCCTTGTATCCCCCTCCGTGATAAATGTACATCTACATTCAAGTAGCGCTGGCAGAGCTAATGGATGCACAGTATATGTGAAGAATGGCGTCAGAACCAGGGGAGCAGGAGGAGGACAAAGATGAAGATGAGAAGGTGCTCAAGGAGATGGCGGGAGCGGAGAGAGCTGTGCAGTGCAGGACACCACGCTTTCATGGAGTTAAAATCTCTGCTGCTCCACCTAGCTTCCGCGTAGTCTTTTTAAGTTGAAGTTTGTCACGTGACATCGGTGAATCCAGTCTAGATTTTGAGCTCTTGCCGTGTCGGGTCATTCCAGTCGTCGTGTCTGTGGTTGCTGACAAAGCCCGGCCCCCCGCCTCCGGATTACACTTAAAAAGCGGAGTATCTGAGGGTTTTCTCGCACATTTCTGAGCGGATTATGCAGATGGCTGGCGGTTATCGACAGCCGTGACACTGGCTGCGACGCCGGGTCTGGACCTGGGACTTTGTCGGGCCTAAATCCCCCGTCTCTACGAGCCTTTGTGCGAGCAGGGAGCAGGATGTGAGGAGATGAGGTCCTGTGCAGTCTGTGTTTTACGGAGGATGAGCCGGATCCTCCAACGCTCCGCTGCTCCTCTCCACTTTTATCCCTGGCTTTCATCGCGCTCCTTTCTCCGCAGAGACAGGTCCCGCTTTGATCTCGGAGGGTCGTCCTTTGGTCTGACGGACTCTGGGTTTGTATAGAGAGCAGCAGGTCAAGAGGATTTGATTCACATATGCACTCAATGCTTGATTTCATTAGTTCAGTGAAAGTACAGATACTACCGGAGGTGGTCAGGAGAGAAAAGTGTAGTAGAGTAGAGAAAGTAAGGTTTTTGGGGAACTCAGGAGCTGTGTCCGAATGTCCACCACTCGCCTTTAATCCCTAGACTACACTGCTCACAAAACTCAAAAAACACAATGTAACTCCTAGTCAGTCACATTTCTGGGATATCAGACTGTCCAGTTAGGAAGCCACGCTTATTGTGAATCAGTTTCACTTGGTGTTGTGGAAATTAAACAGACACAGGTGGTAATGAGAGGCAATTAGCAAGATCACTCCAAAAGAGGAACCACAGACCATTTCCCTGTCTTCATCCTTTGTACCGTATTTTTGGAACACTTGTGACGGTTTGCAGGGTCTCTGAACACAGGGGGTTTCCGAATAGGGGTGCCAGCCAGGTATCCCTCCTGACAAGTTGGATATGGGTTACAGGGTTACCGGTCACACAAGGATTTACACTAGGCTGTATAAACCCTTTCTTGGTAAAATGGTGAATGATACAAAACAAGAGGGTCCACACAATAACAATAAGTGTCCAGCATGTGTATTTACAATTCTAGTGTCCACAACAACATCTGTCCCCTTCCCACAGTTCTAGGCAGGTGGACTTCTATTTTACTCCCCCACCAGGGTTGCTCCACAGCACAAGATGTCACAGGATAAGGCAGGACGAACCAGAATAAATCCTGACTTGCTCTCACGTTTGGTGAGGTTTCACGTGAGACGCGATGACGTCACCAACCGGCACCCCCGAGGGTTTCCGTGTTGGAGCGAGATACACACAGGGAGAGGAGCGCACTCGTACTGTTCTCTTTTCCACAACAACGCGACACGCATTGATCCCAGTAGCAGCGGCCAGCAGACGGAGTGACGAGGGATTGCACGCCTCGGATTTGTAGTTAGAATGTAACGCACTGACTAAAACTGACGACGGCGGCGGCTACTGCTTCCCACACTGATCAGAGGGAGACTGACATTTAAAACAGGAAGGAAGGCAGCTCAAACGGCGGCGCGAACGGTGGACAAATGGGGTGAGTCTACGACGCCACGGGGCGTACACCAGAAATGGTGCGGACGGTGGGGGTGGAAAGGCGCTCGCAACTCGAGAGTTGTTACACTCCCCCCCCCTTCGGAAGACCCGAACTAGCGAGGGGTTTGTGTATTTAGATACTTTGCTACGTCAGTGTGGCCACGCCACTGGCCTCCTGAACGTCATCAGTGAAACCCAAGAAATCCTCCCCCTCACTGTCCTCCAGAAGAATTTCAAGGACCTTTCGGTGCTGCTCCTTCTCCAACTCCTTTGCGGTGGGGTAGCAGGGCTTCATTTGGGCCACGTGGACCACCCGGAGATCCTCCCCGGTACCCTCCAGGACAACCTCAAAGTTCACAGGCCCAGTCCTCCTTGTGACGCGGTACGGACCCTTCCACCTCGGGGCAAGCTTTGCCGAAAAAGATTTGTCAGCTCGGGATAAAGGGTGAGTACGGAGCCATACACGGTCCTTTACCGAAAAATCTCCTTCCCTTCTTCCACGGTCATAGTTCTGTTTTTGTCTTTGCTTAGCCCTCTTCAGATTGACACCAACAAAGTCCCTGAGATCAGCCATCTGCTTTGCCGTCGCATAGGCAGGAGCGTCAGGGTCGCATTGGTTCGGCCGCAGCTCACTATCCAATGGGCCCTTTAAAGGTCTCCCAAGGTTAAGTTCTGCGGGGGTCACTCCTATGGACTCGTGCACCGCTGAGTTCAAAGCAAAACGGAATTCAGGTAAGTATTTATCCCAACTTTTGTGATTGTCCTGTACATACGAAGCAAGCATGGCCTTAATGTTACGGTTGATCCTTTCTGTAAGGTTGGTCTGTGGATGATAAGCAGAGGTTTTTTTATGGGTAAGGTTCCATCTTTGGCAGGCTTCCTCAAAAACAGATGACACAAACTGCGGTCCTTGATCCGACAGGAGGTACGTGGGAACACCCCACCGAGTGAAAATGTCTTTGATCAAGTATTGTGAGATGGTCTCTGCCGTAGCCCTGCGAAGTGGGAACAACTCCACCCACCGTGAAAAATAATCCACGAACACAAGGAGATGAAGGTTGCCGTTGGAGCTCCGTGGAAAAGGTCCCATGAGATCCACTCCCAACATCTGCCATGGCATCTCCACCTCGGTCTGTTGTAGTTTACCAGCAGGCTTACGGGTTTCTGGTTTGTACCTCTGGCAAATAGAGCAACTTCGCACATAGTCCCGAACATCGAGGCTCATCCTTGGCCAATATACCAGAGCTTGCAATCGTTTATAGGTCTTGTATCTCCCCAAATGACCAGCCAAGGGGTCTGTATGGTAATGGTAGAGAAGCGGTTGTCGGAGAGAAGGTGGGATGTACACCTGGTAGATGGTCTTATGAGCAAGTTTCACCACCCGGTACACCTTGTCCTCCAGTATTGTGTACTTGGTGTTGTTTTCATCAGCTTCACCTTTCTCCATAATCTCTTGGTACAGTTCTTGTGCAAAAGGATCCTGCTGTTGGGCCCTCCAGATGTTTTCATCGGTCACCGGGTGGAAATCCTCAGCGGTGTCTCTCTTGGACCGAAGCACAACAGCACAGGTGGCAGGTGGGTATTCCGAGTCCTCCACAGGAGCTCGTGACAGGGCGTCCGGAACGGTATTATATTTCCCTTTCCGATACTCCACTGTGAAGGAGAACTCTTGGAGGCGAAGAGCCCATCGAATGAGCCGGGTGGTGGGCTTCTGAGTCTTGAAGACCCAGACCAGTGATGAGTGGTCTGTCACAACGGTGAAATGGCGTCCTTCCAGGTAGTATCTCCACTTCTCAATTGCCCAAACAACAGCAAGGCACTCCTGCTCTGTGGTGGAGTAATTTCGCTCAGCTTTGTTCAAGGTGCGGCTCGCAAAAGCAAGTACCTGCTCAGTCCCCAGCCCAGTTTGCTGAGCCAACACGGCACCCAAGCCCACGTCACTGGCATCGGTGTAGACAATAAATGGCAGATGGAAATTTGGATGTCCCAGAACAGGCGAAGAGGTCAAATGTCGCTTCAGGGCCTCAAACGCTTCTTGACATGCGGAAGTCCAGATAAACTTTGCTCCTTTCCGTTTCAGGGCATTTAGCGGCTCAGTTAGTGCAGAGAACCCAGGCACAAAGCGGTGATACCATCCGGCCATGCCCATAAATCTTTGGAGCTGTTTCATGTTCTGCGGGACAGGGAAATCCTGCACAGCCTTAATCTTCTCACCATCCACAGCTACCCCATCCGAGGAGACAGTGTGACCCAAGAACTTCAAAGTGGTCCGGAAGAATTGGCTCTTTTTCATGTTCACAGTAAGGTGGGCCTCACGTAACTTGTCCAAGACTGCTTGAATGTCATAATGGTGTTGGGCCTGAGAGGAAGAATAAATGATTATATCGTCCAGGTACACCAGACAGATACTTCCTCTCAACTCTCCCAGAACAACTTCCATCAGTCGCTGGAAGGTGGCGGGGGCATTTTTCAGCCCAAACGGCATCACTTTAAATTGAAAGAGGCCATAAGGACATACAAAGGCGGTTTTCTCACGGCTGTCTGGGTCCATTTGGACCTGCCAGTATCCACTATTGAGGTCCAAGGTGGTGAATACCTCTGCTCCCGCCAAAGACTCCAAAATCTCCTGGATATTGGGTAGTGGATATGCATCAGTGTGAGTAGCGGCATTAATCTTGCGATAGTCCACACAGAAACGGGGTTTCGGATCATTTTTCTTTGGCACAAGGACAACTGGAGCAGCATACGGCGACGTGGATGGTTCTATGATGTCGTTATCCAACATTTCCTCCACATGAGTCTTTATCACTTGGAGTTTGGCAGGTGAGACTCTGTACGGCTTCTGCTTAATAGGTACATCATTAGAGAGGTAAATTTTGTGGGTGAGAACCTTAGTACACCCTAGAAGTGTGGTACACACATCTACGTTCTCCTGTAATTGGCAAAATAATGATCTCTTCCCAAATTCATCTAGGTGAGCGTTGGTGACTGCCCTCTGAATAAGATCGGGGCAAGCGCGAGTGGCTATTAATCGAGCAGGAGCAACAGCTGAGAAAAAGGCAAGCTGCTGGCATGGGGTGGTTTGCCAAGTTAACGTCTCCTGCAGAAAGGAATATTGGTGGCTTCTGTTGGACTTAAACCAGTATTGCTGATCTGACACATCGAATTGTAAACCAGAGACAGATATGAAGTCGAGCCCAAGTACAGCCGGAAAAGCGAGACTTTGGGCAGGCAGGATTACACAGGGCAATATAATGGTGTGGTTTTGTAAGGCAACTGTTATTTCACTCCATCCAAGAGGCTGCTGTCCTTCTCCATCAGCCAGATACAGAGGTCCTCTCTCCCAAGCCTTCATCACTCCGTTCAACTCTGCCCACACTCGTTCATTGACTAGAGTGTAAGATGATCCTGTGTCCAGTATGGCAGCTCCTTTCCAGGAACCCATGCTGATGGGAACCATAAGCTGGCATGGCAGGGAACTGGCCCCCCCGGCAGCAGGAATGGGGATTCCCCCCGGAGGTCCAGAAATGGTGAGGGTTCCAAGCGTGGCAGAACTCTCCCGGACGTAGGATGGTTGCTCGGACTGTTGAGGAGGGACTTGAGGTGAAGATTGACGGTTGGGCCCTCCCCGGAGACAGTCAGCAGGGGAATGGTTGCCCTTACATCGCCAGCAGAATGGTTGAAGTGGCCGGTTGTGGTTTGGATTATAATTGCCTGTCTTGGGCCGTACAGTGGGGTCGCTGTTAGGAGGTCTATAGTCAGTGGTCTTGGATGGGATATGCCCCTTTTTCCGATGTTCATATTGCTGTTGGTTATCCCTGTCCTTTTCCAGCTGCTGCCCCAGTCGCACAAGCTCCTCCACCGTTGCAACTCGACTACTCCTCAGCTGACTGGCCAACTGAGGGTTAATGTTTTTGAGAATTAATTTAATAATTTCCTCTTCCTCGATGTGTGTCTTCCAGCGTTTACATAGAGACTGGTACATATACACAAAGTCACGGATGCTCTCCTTTTCCCCTTGGACGCGGGTACGTATCCTTTCGGCCAGTTCATCCTCGTAATCTTCGGACAGGAAGGCCGCCCGAAAATGCCTCTGAAATTCTGTCCAAGTCTGCACTTTATGTCTGGCAACATCCCACCAATCCCGGGCTGTACCATGTAAAACATTTCTCAAGGTGGCCATGAGCTCCTCATTAGTTAAGGCGTTGAGCGCCAAGTAATCCTCACAGCGCTCGAGGTACTGAAGGGGGTCTGGGGTGTCATCAATTTTCCCATACGTAGGGAACTGAAGTTTCACTGGGCTCTTTCCAATGTCTCTGTTTCTATTTACAGGCATGGTTAAACAACCAGGTGCTGCGGTTTGAGCTCCTGTCACCCCCAGCTGAGCGGTAGACTCCATCCTTGGCCTCCCCGGAAGTGTAACTATATTGGGTGCCTCCTGGCACAGGGTGGAATACCTTGGATCCAGGATATTGGTTGGCCTAGTGTGAGCCATTTCGGTGAGCTCTCCTGCCATCGATTTAATGGAGGATGTACACTGTGTAATATCCCCCTGCAGGCGTGTAACTTCGTCTTGCAGGCAGGCCACACTTGCTGTGACTGGAGCCAGTAAAGTGCTTACTTCCTGGATCATCTCATTATGATGATGCTTAAGCCGCCAACTCAAGGTGCTTTTCATTTGTGTGAGATAATATTCAAACTGAGTATCAAGATGTCCCAGCTCCTCTCTCTGCTTCTCCCTCATCAAGTCAGTCAGGGTGGTTTTCATACTGTCCATCTCCACCCTGAGGTTCGTCTGCATTTCCTCCATCCTCGCGTTTAAACCCAACACCTGGGATTCACCTCCAGATAGGGTTATTGACGCTCGAGGGGGCTGATTAGGAGCCTGTGGAGCCAGAGCCACGTCGGCCAACTGTGCTTCGGTGATCTCCATGTCTAGGAGTGAATATGCTGTGGAGCATCATTTGTAGGTGGCAAAGGTTGGGGAAAAAATGTCACTTCTTCTAGTGCCCGGAAGACTTCATCAACAGTCGTTGTGGTCATTATTTTTTTATTATTATTATTATTATTATTTTTTATGCTGTCCTTATTTTCACACAATTCACAATTGTTTTGCCATTCACATGTCCCATCTGGGGTGCCACTATTTTATGTGACGGTTTGCAGGGTCTCTGAACACAGGGGGTTTCCGAATAGGGGTGCCAGCCAGGTATCCCTCCTGACAAGTTGGATATGGGTTACAGGGTTACCGGTCACACAAGGATTTACACTAGGCTGTATAAACCCTTTCTTGGTAAAATGGTGAATGATACAAAACAAGAGGGTCCACACAATAACAATAAGTGTCCAGCATGTGTATTTACAATTCTAGTGTCCACAACAACATCTGTCCCCTTCCCACAGTTCTAGGCAGGTGGACTTCTATTTTACTCCCCCACCAGGGTTGCTCCACAGCACAAGATGTCACAGGATAAGGCAGGACGAACCAGAATAAATCCTGACTTGCTCTCACGTTTGGTGAGGTTTCACGTGAGACGCGATGACGTCACCAACCGGCACCCCCGAGGGTTTCCGTGTTGGAGCGAGATACACACAGGGAGAGGAGCGCACTCGTACTGTTCTCTTTTCCACAACAACGCGACACGCATTGATCCCAGTAGCAGCGGCCAGCAGACGGAGTGACGAGGGATTGCACGCCTCGGATTTGTAGTTAGAATGTAACGCACTGACTAAAACTGACGACGGCGGCGGCTACTGCTTCCCACACTGATCAGAGGGAGACTGACATTTAAAACAGGAAGGAAGGCAGCTCAAACGGCGGCGCGAACGGTGGACAAATGGGGTGAGTCTACGACGCCACGGGGCGTACACCAGAAATGGTGCGGACGGTGGGGGTGGAAAGGCGCTCGCAACTCGAGAGTTGTTACACACTTTTGCATTTGTCCAGTGTTCTCAGCACTAGAGGTATCATGAGGAGCATCTACAACCCACAGAAGCTGCTCAGGGAGTGATGCTCACCCAAAATGGCACGTCCATTCGTGCTGTGGCAAGAAGGTTTGCTGTGTCACCCAGCGCAGTGTCCAGAGCATGGAGGAGATACCAGGACACAGGCCAGTACACCAGGAGACCTGGGGGGGCGACCGAGGCCAACAACCCAGCAGCAGGACCGCTATCTGCTCATTTGTGCACGGAGAAACAGGAGAAGCACTGCCCGAGCCCTACATAATGACCTCCAGAGGGCCACAAATGTGCATGTTGGTCCTCAAACGGTCAGAAACCGACTCCATGAGGGTGGTATGAGGGGGGTATGAGGGGGGTATTTCATTTTTCATTTTCATTATTTATTTATTGAAACAGGGACAATGTACAGAACCATTAGTCTTTACAAGAGGAGATGGTTTGTACCAGATTTAGCTCAGCAGCTGTTTTCCATCCGCAGTCCCTGGACAGGTGTGAACATAAAACATTACAATTACAATCTATAAATCCAATCTATAATAAAATCACTGTATAAAATACATTCTATGCTTTTCCTAAAAGTGTACACACAACAACAACAAAACTAAACAATCTCTATAGTTTACAATACATTCATTAATGCTGACACGACTGATGATCTAAAATGTAAGTTTTCAAATTTCTAGTAAAACTATTAAAATCCACAGACAGTTTCAAACTGTCTGGAAGTTCGTTCCACTGTTTAATGGAGCGAAACGAGAAGGCACATTGTGCAAAGGCCGACCATCTTTTAGGAATGACACAGTTTTTGTTTGCAGTGGATCGAGTAGTTCTTGTATTTTGCTCAGAACAAAGTCTGACAAAGCTCTTCAGTGGTGGTGGAGCTGCGTTATTGGTGATTTTGAATATAGTTCTTAGATTATTGTATAAAATGAGATTGTCAAAACTGAGCAGTTTGTACTTACTCAGGATATTGCAATGATGATGATGAAGTGTTTTTTCATCGAGTGCCTTTAAAGCCTGATTATACACGGATCTTAGTGGTTTGAGTGTGGTCTCCTTTGCCTGTGACCAGCTGGATAAACAGTAAGTAAAGTGAGGAATTATCATGGCGTTGAAATAAGTGAAAGCCACCGCGACTGTCAGGCTGTTCCTCATATGTTTTAGAGAGGAAATATTATATTTAATTGTGTTGGTTAGTTTTTTAATATGCTTTTTGAACGTCAGAGTTTGGTCTAAATAGAGCCCTAAGTATTTTGTTTCTGTTACATTCTTTAGTGCCTCTCCATTCACATAGATGTTAGGCATCTCTTTTGTATTATTTGTTTTGTGAAAATACATACCAACTGTTTTACTAGTGTTTAATGTCAGACATGAGGATTGGAGCCAATTTTGAATTTCTTCCAATGCTGAAGACAACTTTGAGGCCACTGTCTGCATATCCTTTCCATGTGTGAATATGACGGCATCATCTGCATACATAATTATATCCAGGTCTTTGCACACATCAGGGAGGCTATTTATATAAATGCTGAACAGCAAGGGCCCCAGGATTGATCCTTGTGGGACCCCGGTTGTGCAAGGCTTAAAGGAGGACATTGCATTATTTGTTCTCACACACTGCGTTCGGTCAATAAGGTATGAATGTAACCATTCCAGTGCTTCACTGGACAGATTACACTGGGCAAGCCGGGACAGGAGGACAGAGTGGTTTACCGTGTCGAAGGCCTTTCGTAAGTCCAAGAACACGGCACCCACCGTGCCCCCCTTGTCCAAGCCGGCCCTAATGCTCTCCGTTAGGTAGCAGCAGGCAGCATCAGTGGAATGATGTCTGCGAAAACCAAATTGCATTTGGTGCAAAGCATTATTATCATTTAGATGTTCTGTTAACTGCCCTATGATTGCTTTTTCTAATATTTTTGACACTACAGGTAGTATACTAATGGGCCTATAGTTACTAACCTCATTTTTACTACCAGATTTATGAATTGGGGTAATAACTGCTGCTTTGAAGACACTAGGGAACACACTTTCATTAATAGATTTGTTAATAATTTGGGTTATTGTTGTTGCTAGAGTCTCCCTATGTTTTTTGATAAGTGTGTTGTCAAGTCCCCAGTAGTCTTTGGCCTTTGAATTTGATAAAGATTGTATTATTTTATCTGTTTTGGCATCATCAATAATTTTGAATTTTAGTGCAGTATTGGACAGAAATGCAGGTGGTGAGAACAATTGAAGGGAACCAGAGGTTTGTGATGTGATTTCATTCACAGAGTCTATAAAATATTTGCTGAAGTGATCAGCAACTGTACCATCATTAATGTAAGTTTCATCTATTTTAAGCTCTATGGTCGTACATTTTGGTTTCCCTCTTCCTGTAATTTTATCTATTGTTTGCCACAGCTTTTTAGAATTTCCCTGTGCCTGTTTAATTATATTAAGAATAAATGTCGCCCTAGCTTTTCTAAAAACCTGTGTAACTTTATTTCGAAGTCCAGTAAAAATTAATCGATCGGTTACAAGTTTTGTTCTAAAATATTTTTTTAGAGCCGAGTCTCTTTCTCTCATTAATTTCCATAGTGCATCATTCATCCAAGGTAGGGGACTTCTCCCATTATGCTTTACCTTTGTTACTTTTGTATATTTAGATATGATTTGCTGAAACACTTCCATTAGATCAAGAGATGAGACGTTACAGTCTTTAGACTCAATACTTTTGTTCCAATTAACCCTTCTTATTTCATTATCAAATAACTCAATATTTTTTCTTGGAATGTAGGATACACAATCATTTGAATCTGCACTATTTAATTTTCTATAGCGCGCTTTTGACAGCTTCCTGGCAACTAATATTAAATTATGGTCAGATAGGCCTGTTATAAGATTGTACACCTTTGTGATACGGTCGGTTTTATTTGTGAAGATTAAATCAATAAGTGTTTGTGATGTCTTTGTAACCCGAGTTGGTTTTTCAATAATTTGTGTAAAGTTAAATTTATGGGTCATTTCTTTTAATTTCCTTCTGCCTTGCTTATCTAACCAATTAATATTAAAATCCCCCAAAAGTAGGACTTCTTTTGAGTTACATTTTTTTAAAATATTACTTAAGTGGTCAAAAAATTCATTATTAGTTGAAGGAGGTCTATACAACACAATGACAACAAATGACATTTCAGGAGACAGTCGAATGTTCACTCCCACACATTCCAAGGCATCCCCTACTGTATCCATTTGAGAACACTGAAAATGGTCCTTAACATACAGCATTACTCCGCCTCCTTTGCCATGTCCACGGTCACGCCTGTATATATTATACCCCGGGACATGGAGAACTGAATTTGAGATGGAGGGTTTCAACCATGTTTCTGAAAGTCCCACAAAGTCCAGATTTGATTCAGTCAGCAGCTGTTCAATTTGCTCTGACTTGGGCATAATACTTCTTATGTTTAGGTGCCCCCCAAATACACCTTTGGGCTTGACTTTCGGGTCCCACAGTACCTTTGCGTGATTTACAGTCTGAAATAGTCTGTATTGGCGTTGTTTATTAAGAGCAACTGAATGACATAACGCAGATGGGTGCGCCTGGTCATGTGACACTAGCCCATTTTCCTTTGCCATTTTTGGTTTATTTACCCAAGTTTCTGCGGTCTCCAGACAAGGTAATTCAGTGTTTGATGTTTCTGTTGAAGTACCCAATGACATATCTTGATGTAATAGTATCTCAGAGCGGTCACGGGAAAGTGCAGCTTGTAGTATATCAGGAGAAGCCCCCAATATTGCACCCCCTGCATCGCTTACAGTTACTGACGGATAAGATGTCAATCCGTGTGCTTGTGGTGTGTGTCCACGCTGGTAACTCACTGCGCATGGCGTGGTTGCAGCCGGTCCACACGGAGGTGAGACACCTGTAGCTATGGTTAGCTCCCCGTCAACAGCAGGTCCTGGGTTTGCGTGGATGTCCCCGCACAGCAGTAGAAAAGTGCAAATCAAAGCTGGTACTTGTGATCTTTGGCTGCGCTTCCCCCAACGGGAGTTAGCAGTTTCATGAAATACTGCGCGCCCCTGTTTAAGTACGGATGCGTAAACAGCGTGCTTACTCCACGAGTTGACAAGCGGTGGTATGAGCGCTTGGATGCTACCTGTTCTTTGGCGGCGATAGCATGCGCTTTGCCAGTCACTCCACATTGACAGCAGCACAACCGTGAGCATGCAGATGGTTGTGCGCACATACTTTTTCGTGCTTTGCTGGCCAAAAAACGCCATAGTTCGAGGCGACACTTCACGGTCCGTCCCAGGTCTAGACGCGCCAACAATTTTATGAGGGTGGTATGAGGGGGGTATGAGGGTGGTATGAGGGTGGTATGAGGGTGGTATGAGGGGGGTATGAGGGTGGTATGAGGGTGGTATGAGGGGGGTATGAGGGTGGTATGAGGGTGGTATGAGGGGGGTATGAGGGTGGTATGAGGGTGGTATGAGGGTGGTATGAGGGGGGTATGAGGGGGGTATGAGGGTGGTATGAGGGTGGTATGAGGGTGGTATGAGGGGGGTATGAGGGGGGTATGAGGGTGGTATGAGGGGGGTATGAGGGGGGTATGAGGGTGGTATGAGGGGGGTATGAGGGGGGTATGAGGGTGATATGAGGGTGTTGGGCCGGTGCTTACTGCCCAACACCGTGCAGCCCGATTGGCATTTGCCCGAGAACACAGCGATTGGCAGATTGGCCAATGGTGCCCTGTGCTCTTCACGGATGAGAGCAGGTTCACCCTGAGCACATGTGACAGACGTGACAGAGTCTGGAGACGCCCTGGAGAACGTTCTGCTGCTGCAACATCATCCAGCATGACCGGTTTGGTGGTGGGTCAGTGATGGTCTGGGGAGGCATTTCATTGGAGGGCCGCACAGCCCTCCATGTGCGAGCCAGAGGTTCCCTGACTGGCATTGGGGACCGGGATGAGATCCTCAGACCTATTGTAAGACCATATGCTGGTGCTGTGGGCCCTGGGTTCCTTCTGATGCCTGATAATGCCAGGCCACATGTGGCAAGAGTGTGTCAGCAGGTCCTGCATGATGAAGGTATTGATGTTCTGGACTGGCCTGCCCGTTCCCCAGACTTAAATCCAATAGAGCACATCTGGGACATCATGTCTCGGTCCATCCATCAACGCCACGTGGCACCACAGACTGTCCAGGAGCTGACTGATGCTCTAATCCAGGTCTGGGAGGAGATCCCTCAGGAGGACATCCGTGGTCTCATCAGGAGCATGCCCAGGCGTTGTAGGGAGTGCATTCAGGCACGTGGAGGCCACACACACGACTGAGGATGATACAGACTCGTTTGGAGGAATTTCTACAGAATCTGGATCAACCAGTGACCTGATTTGTCACTTTGATTTTGCCTATAATTTTGGATCCAGACCTCCAGGGGCTGAGAATTTGATTTCCATTTATCACTCTTATGTTATTTTGTTCTCAACACATTGCCCTACACTATGAATACAGATTTTCATCCGAAAAATCGAATGGATTGACATCTAGGATGTGTTTTTGAGTGTGCAGATTTTGTGAGCAGTGTATATTGCCCTGATGCTGTAGGTGATACTAAACCGAACTCAAGAGACAGTTAAATATTTACTGATAAATATGAGACATGAAAGAGGAAAGGGCTTGTCCTCAATCTGACATGTATCTGATCTTTTGTGTCTTGAGTCTGAACAGCAGGTCACATTTATCCGACACATGTCATCGATGCTGTACAGAGGCCATTCATTCTGCAGTGAAGTCGACGGGACCGGTGAGAAAACTGCACATGCACTTGTTCTGGATGAAGCCGCTCACCTCCCTCTGCACAGCGGCACGTTTCTCCTTAAAGACATCGCTCCCTAGTCTCTCTTCCTTCTTAAAATGATTAGATGATTAATGTATTGGCTCTGGTAACTCCGCCAGATCCCAATAATATGAACGCCCTTGCAAGTATCATTTTTTTCTTCCAAAAATGGTGTGAGCACAAAGCCCTGCAGTCTGACTGTAGAGTTACTGTACGTCCAGTCATCCTCATTTCGGCCGCCTGTGTCTACGATCTTGACCTTTTGGAAGATCTCATGACCGTATGTGAGGAACGTAGAGTCATCGTGATCATTTAAAAGCTCAAGCTAAAGGTCAGCAGCAAACAATTTATATTGAAGTGATTTATTCATTAAAATAGGCCACATGTGATTAAAACAGCTATTTTCACTCATTCATGCTGTGTATAGTTAGAAAACCTGTTGCTGTCAGTTCTCACGCGACTCTGCAATGCATTGTGGTCTATATCGACCTGTCCATCGCTGCTCACTCAGAATGCATTGTGGGAAATCATGCTTTTTTCTCTCTGGATATTGGGACACAGGACATAATGGTGGCGTGATAAAGTGAACTAATGTGTTTCTGCACTGATTTGTTCTGAATCATTTTCCACAGCAAAACCTTCACTTGAGAAAAAAGCATGACTAAGCGACGCTTACTTTGGCTTCTGCCCACGTTTATCTGGACTTAATGTTTGCCTGGATACTTCATTGGCCTGAACTTTACTATGAATGTTTCATTGCTTATGTGCAATGGTGGAGCAATGGCGGCCCCTAGTGTCGTGGTCAAAAAGCAGAGCAGCCAGCGGCCATTGTTCACAACAGCCAATCACCACAGCTGCTCATTCCTGCTTCAGCCATTTAACTGCCCAGGATCCCCATCTTCAGCTTCCTCGTCTATCACTCGGCCGTTACCCAGCTGTGCTGTGACCCTCCTCCACTTGGCCTCTCCTCGGCTCTGCTCTGCTCGTCGTGGTCATCCTCTACCACCACCAGTGTCCAGACTCCAGGGGAAGATTCTGTCTAACATTCATCATCTGCTCTGAGCCCCAATTACAATTCAAGGCCAATAAACTTTCCTGTCGCCACTCTGTTTCTATGAGTCTTTTCAAATGAGATTTAAACAGGTTAGGCCCTCATCCAAATCACATAGCATTTTCTGTGTGTGGAGCATGCTCTGTATCTGATCCAAAATGTTACTCAGGGAGTCATTTATCAAGACAGGTGCTAAAGAGTGTGTGCAAAGCTGTAAAATGATACTGTAGAAAACTATCTGTGGCCGTGTTGCACCTATTTTACCATTTGAAATTGCGATTGATATTTTATTAGGGCCCCAAATCTGCTTTGTGTAAATTCACAAATGCCTCTGCTGCTGCTGATCCACTTTTGCACGTGAGCAAACCCTTGGTAAATGACCCCCTTAGTGTGCCTTTAAATCATGCATTTAACCTGGCTCAATACATTTATTTTTATAGATTTCGATGCTGAAAATATAAGTATTTTATGCATAAATGCTTAATTCTTGTATGAACACATAAAATGACATAAAACTTGCAACACGAGAGAATCGAGAACTTGGAGTCACGGAGACCCCTGGTGGTCACTCATGAGCAGCACTTTAAGATGCAGAGTTAATAAGCCTCTTACTGTTTGTTTTATAAAAATCTTTTCCTTTTTCTCATTTTGGTTCAAACATTGATTGAATACAAATCATTGTCCAATAAAGTCCGCTTTATTTCCTCTCTTTTCAAAACAAGAAGTCAAAAAACAAAATATTTTTCACAAACAGAAGGGAAAAAAATTACATCTTTAAAACCAGCTGCAGTTTGTTCGGGTTAAATCAGCCGTGAGCAATGCATCATGGGAAGCCAGTGTCACATAAAAAGCGTTCATCTTTACCACAGAGATCAGCACCAAACATTTCAAAATAAAACTCTACAAACTCTAAAGAGGAAAAATATATTCAGCATTTATCTTAAAAACGGCATTATCTTCTTCAGCATTGTTTATAAAAATCATTTGCAGAGATTTATATCAAAGGAGTGAGAAATAATCTTTAAAAACACTGATTTCTAAATGTTGGATTTGGACCCAAAGGTGGCGCTTCAATTTTTTTTTTTTAAATGTGTTAAAGTGCATATGACAGGTTTTAATGCTTTTGAAAATATGACTTTTTTATGACACTTTTAATGAAAAGATGTTGGGCAGCTACTGACAGGAAGTGACATAGCTTAAGCTTGTTAAGTGGTTTCGTCACAGCTCTACTTCCAGGTTCGCAGATGTGCAAGAAACTACAAATAACTCTTTAAAACCACAATCAGTGTTTCTGAAACTCAACAGAGAGTTACTGAACATATTTATATATCACGCCCACGAGCCAAAAATGCTGTACCTACTGCTATAAAAGTCATATTTAAATCCGGGTTAACGCCGCAGCTAACGCTACGCTAACCCCGGAAGTAGTGACTTTAGTAAATATAACTGTTTTAGCAGTAGGTGCGGCATTTTTGGCTCTTGAGTCTGAGAAATAAGTACGTTCAGTAACTCTCTGTTGAGTTTCACAAATATTGATGGTTGTTTTTAAAAGTTGTTTATGTTTTTTTCTCATATTTGCCGGTCTGCCAGGACCTGGAAGCAGAAGTTTCGTATAGCGTATAGCAGTTTGACTCATTTCCCACTGATACAGACGGCATCTCTGGAATGTTTGAAGCAGGGGGGAAACAAATGGGGAAAAATCTAAACTTTCTAAAATTACTCCAAAACTACTATAGCAAATGCTGAATTATGAATAAAGTTTTCTACAAAATAAAGATACAAAGACATGGAGAGGAGCAAAGTGGTGCAACAGCCCATAAATACATAAATAACAGAGAATGGGTCATGTTAGCATCATGCTATATGCTAACACTAGCTACGTCTGCCGTTTCTGCTGTGAAAAAATATCCATATGGACCCAATTTAGACTTGACTTCGTTTGTGTGTGATGAATACGTTTATATTCTGCCTGAAAATGGCTAAAAAGAGTCAAGAATGGTGTTTCTCAAAGCATACTTCCTTCCCCCTCAGCGAGGCCACGCCCCCTCATATGACACAATGCCGTCTGTATCTATAGCATGGTCAGCAAGGTAAAAGTAAAAAAATGTTTGCCTTCATCTATGACATTTCCTGTCAGTGTCCAACCAGGAAGTGAAACTATACAACTATGTTTAATCGAAAATGTTGTCGTATTTGTCATGTGCACTTTAAGGTACGCTATGCTGAAATCTCATATTCTGAAGTCGATAAAAAGTGTTTCAAAAGAACAAAAACTATGATGTGAAGTAATGTCGGGGCAAATTACAGAGACTTCTAAATGAATCATATTATAAAACTTCGACCAATTCCTGTTGAATTCAAACTTGATGGATTGGTTATTGTTCATGTACAAATCTGAGAAATACAAAGAGAAATCATAAATGTGGTGAAAAGTCGCCAGTTGCAAGAGAAGCCGTCGTGTGAAGCCAAAAACAAAAATGTGTAAACGTCGGCACAGAGTCGGGAAGTGTCCAATGCCTTCGTCCAATCAGAGGCCGGGGGAACGCAGGGTTTCCACGGCGACGAGAGCGAAAACAGGAAGTGTACAGCAGTCTTTAGTCCAGCAGTGCTCTCTCCTCCGAAAGCCGACAGGAAAACCACGAATCCTGGAGGAAAAAGAAACGAGACATTATTTCATTTACGCTTGCTAGGGGAAATGATTTTGTTTCCACTTCTGATTTTTAAAATGGAAATAAAGTCCCGATATGAGCTTCCCAAAGGACAAAGCAAACATCAGTGAGTGCTTCTGACCAGCAGGGGGCGGTGCTGTCCTTCAGTTTAGACAGAGAGCTGTTTGGAAATACCAGCGTGGTTTGAAT